>NW_027278873.1:0-357323 GCF_046629955.1 Centroberyx affinis
ATATATATACATATATATATTATTTTTTTTAATTTATTTATTTTTATTATATATATATATATATATATATATATATATATATATATATATTTTTTTTTTAATTGTATTTTTTTTTTACTATGTTGTTTTTCTGGATTTCCATGAAATACTATGAATGTTATAATCGACATAAGCTATGCCATGGTTATATTCTTATATACATATGGGCTAATACGATGCACAGTTTTATGTATTACTCTCCATGTGACCTACCAATTAGGTTGAGTTGGCCATACAGGTTAACTGGTACATTTAACCAACGTCTGGGGTATATAGTAAGCCACAACATGTTTATTCTTATATCTCCTGTATTGATATTTAAGGGGGAAAAATAGGGAAAATAAAAATAAATAAATAAATAAATAAATAACTGAATAATAGATAATGGTAGAAAAGGAGAAAGGGAAAGAGAGAAAAATAAGAAATAATAATTATATAAGATCTAATTATAATTTTATAGTTTCAAACGAACTAAGAACTCAGGTCACTGGGGAGGGGTGGGAGGGGGTAAAAAAAGACGGGTGGGAGGGTGGGGGTAAAGAGCGGGTTATGTTGTAATCAGGATCATAGGAGGGCTAAAGAGAGGTTTGATAATAAATTGCGATCAAATTATATTTGAATTTTTGGCTAGGGCATAGCACACCAATGTGTTTATCTTGGGTTCTCCTGGATACACATTCTTTTGCTGTATTATTCACTTCATTTATTTTTGTATTTCATTTCATCTTACTATGTGAATGTAAATGTATGTACCCTACATTTATAATGCATATGTGATTACCTTAGTATATAGATGTACATGTGTTATGCAATGGCAACACAATATTTCAGTTACTTGATTACGATATGTAATGTCTCCTCCATAATGAAAGTAAAAAGAAAAACTAATAAAAATTTGGTCACCAAAAAAAAAAGAGAGCATTTGCCTTTGAAGTCGATGTCAACCACACACTGTCTATAATTTTATTTTATTTTTATAGCAAAATCTCACTACTTGTACTTTGTGAAAAACTGAAAATCTTTAGTGGTGACTATGTACACCAGGAGGCCTACATAACATTTCTAACCAATAAAACCATCACAGATTTTTTGAACAATCCCTTTTCTTCACCCCACCCATCAAATAAAATTGTCTTTCTCTTCCTCACTGATATCCCACTGGTTTACACTTTTGGTTTACCACGTTATGTCCCGCCCCAACATCCTATTACAACAGAAAATACATTGCATTAAGGAAGTAAGATGCTCTCAAAATGAGGCTTCATTGTGACTTTAACCCAGAGGCGTGTAAAGTAGTTAATTTTGCATGCATGTGGTGTTGCAGCCTAGTTGATGTTACCATGGCAAATGGCGAAATCCAACCAACAGACATAATTATAAGGCAGGAGCAAGGTTTATCATGGCTGGATTTTGCTGAACGACTACACACTGGCTACGTTTACATGCAAATAAATAATGCGACTATTGCTCTTACTCTGATTATCATAATAATTAGATTAAGCTGTTCACATGCATATAGAAGTAAATCCTCCTGTGTATATGCCATGTCATTTTACTATGTCATGACTATTCAGTATATGGACTACGTCTGCAGCCCTCCTCCATATGCTATAATGTATTGCACATAGGCTAATAGGCTACATGTCTCCACGTTCTCTCCTTCCATTTAAACTTCAGCCATGATTCTCCTGTGCAGTGCCTGGTTGTAACTTTTCTACAATAGCGCTGTGGGACTGTACAGCATCTGTACTTGTTTATTTTGGGCATTTTTTTTAAATCTTTATTAGACAGTTGAAAATGGAGAGACAGGAAAGATTAGGGCAGAAAGTGGGAGATGAGATAAAGGCAGTAAAGGTCCTGTTCTGGCTTCGAACCCAGGATGTTGCTGTTACATAGTGTGCACCTTAGTCCTCTGAGCCACCAGGACGCCCCATGCAAAGTTTTAATGATATTTCTAGCCTGATCCCCTTGAGTCTGTGGCCCATACGACCTTTGATTTTGAGTCTAGACTTTGGAGCTTTGAGCTATGTTGCAGTAGACAGTGGGAGAGAGGACAGAGGAGTTGAAAGGCCGCAGGAGCGGGGTGTGTGTGTGTGTGTGTGTGTGTGTGTGTGTGTGTGTGTGAGATCATTAATGTCTGTCTTCCTGTGGCACTCACCCTGTCCTGTAATTGTGAAATGTAATGAAAGCGTGACAGTCTGTTCTGTGAAATACTCGACCTAGCCAATTTCTGCAGATACTGGCTACACTGAGGTTGCACCACATAAAAACAATGCTGAAACAAAGTTGAGTGGCACTGATATCTACAGCCATTCATTACTGGCTCTACTCATACTGTATGTGCAGTGAATACTTAAAAGATATGGTCAAAATAAATGCAATTTCAATTTAAAGTCTACCAACAGTTGGTTGATAGACAACGGTTTTCTGGTGATAACAAACTGGTGTGAAGTGTATTTTCTACCTGGAGCGCCCATCAAATTTAAGTCAAATTAGGTCAAATTAAATGCCACTGATTAATATTAAATTTGTCATTTTTATTCCATGATGTCTTTCATGATGTCATGATGTGCAGCCTGGGGCCAGATGCATAAAACTCTGTAGATTCAAGATTAAAAGTCTATCTATGCAGAAAATTGAAAACATGCATACGCAGTCTTTCCTTCAGATTTATAAGAGCCTCCTTATGTGGCATTCACGCATTGCTCTGTTTTATAAATCTCAGTCATCATGAAACTGTACACGTACACGTACACGTGCACGAGCCCACTGCCCACTCCCACAGTTAGCCATAAATGGATGCCAGCACACCTCTATTTAACCTGGTTAGGACATACTGTAAATGCCAATCATCACCTATTGACTGATCACACATGATTAGGTCTAATTTATGATGCAAAGTTGAGCCGCAATGAACTCTATGTGAAGCAAATGAGGCGAGAATTATTCGCAACAGGAAGCGAATGCATTTTGTGTCCTCCTCTGTTGAAATGAATGAGGGGCGATTTTTTTTTTTTTCCCACACTGCTTTGACCACAGCATTACTCTTGAAACGCCCTTTGTTCTTCTTTAAAATGTTCATAATTTTTTACCTGACTTATTCAGTAAATTCACAAGCAACAACCTTCACATGTCTTTTTGTTTCAGTAAGGTCTTATTTCTCATGAGGAATGACAGTTTCTCAACATATTTCCGTCAAACTAAGGCAAAGAGAGCCATGCCGAGTCCCCAGGGTACTGTAAAAAAAAAAAAAAAAAAGTTTAAACCTTAAAGACCTGAGTGGTTAACCTTGGGTCATTCAGATTTTTTTTTTGTAACATCAAAAGACCATCTCAGACTTCAAAGATTGTTTTGATCTTGAGAACTGGATTTGGGTCTGATGAAACCAGGATAATAGACATTGCCAAAGGACTTCGACTAGCAGATAGCGGTCTTGGTATGCACCACTCATGCTCTATTCAGAATTTGTTACCAGCGAGAGAAACAACAGGATGCTAGTGGAAACAAACAATTCAAACCTGCTCTCTAATGTCTCATTCACAGCCTTTCTGACAGAGGTGCATCCTGATAAGTGATGTCTCCTTGTGGAAGAGTATAGATCCCTCTTGCTGTCGCCTTTTCATTAGGCAAAATAAAAAAGTATTATATAAGACTATTATTTCTGTCCTTCCCTTTCCACCTCCGTCCAATGAGGGGCATTGGATTTTGGTCAGGCTCCTTTCTAGTCATCTGTGTGAAGTCCTTGAGAAGAAAGACGTCTCCCAGAGAAGCAAAGCTCTCCACCCGAAATGATGTCTGCAGCGCACGCACGCAGCATGTACAGTACCAGCATCCAAATCAGCCGCCCACTGGAGCAAATGTTCCAGCGTCTTCAAATGATTTTGGGGAAGTATTAATCATACATCCAGATCGATCAGTCAGCGGTCTGAGGAATGGGACTTTGACTTGGATACAAAATATGATCTTAAACTATAACCAGATATTTGTAATTCATAGAAGAAGCTGTTAATGTTTTTCTTTCTGTCTTTGAAATGGATCCAGTAAAAAGGCAAGGCTCTTGCTCAAGGAATTTCTCTTCTCACAAATTTAAACAAGACATCAAAAGCCTTCATCACTAGTTGCACTGGTGTAGAAATCAGGGACTATTCACACAGTACTGCACTATAAAGCCAAAGAGCACTGACGACATGAGTGGTGACTCTGAGAAAAAACGACTTCAGTGTTTTTCTCTTGTCCTTACAAAATTATTGTTGCTACAGAAGTGGACTTTATTTAATTTATAGTGGATTTATAGGTCTTATAGCATTTATAGATATAATTTTGTTGCTATATAATTTTGTTGCTATGAAACAGTAGTTAACCGCTGTTCAACTTTGAAGGGCAGAATAGCAGCGCTCGTATATAAACAGCCAGTGGTGATTTATGAGACAAAACAGGTATTGTATTGAGTTTTTGAATAGATGTGCATTTATACAAGGTTTTTTTTAATTGCCTCTATTGTGCTTTGAGACAAGAGGAACACATCATCATTTCAGTCATTTTCAATACATCTGTGGGTCTGTGTAAATTTTGGACAATACATTTGTTACTTTTCAACACAACATATTTTAAAAACGTGCTGAAAAGTAGCTCAAGTGTTAAGTCCCAAACTAGACACACATGCGTGTTGAAAATGACACATCCATTTCACCATTTTCACCCATTGGATATTTTTTAAACAACATGTTAAAGATTCAATTACAATTCAATTAAAGAAATTCAATTACAGAGATATTAGAGTTACAGAAATAGCTGAGGCCTATCACACCAGACAATTACGTCAGTTTCAAACACACCATAGAAATCTATGAATGTTGCCATGCTTACACTCTGAATCTTCCACAAACTGAAGAACCTGTCTGTCTAGCCCTGTTCTCTTCCCCACATCCTGCTGCATCATCAAACCAGCACCTTCTGTGACTTTTACCATACTTACAATCAGAAAAAAAGAACCAACTCCTCAAAATCAGAGATGCTGGAACAAATTTAGTAAGCCTCTCTACTCCCAACCCACCCGCCCCCATTGATGTAGCAATTTCACACAAAACACGCATAATAGCACATGACCCAGGCCATCCACTCTACTGTCACTTTACAAAAGTCCCCTCTGGCCCATTGATGCAGAAAGCCAAAAAAAGCATTTCTGCAGACGCTTTGCTTTCTAAGCCATGAACATTGTTAACAGTATTTTTTTTTTTTTTACAATGGAAGATTTGATTTATGCTTCATAAATTTAGGCATGACTACAGTGGACTGGGCAACATGTGTTTAAGATATTCCCATGTGAACTGGTACAGACATGGGCGTGCAAAGATGATTTAACAGGAGGATCCACTCTGTTGAACAATGCATAAACCTTATTTCTATGATCTAACAAAGTCCAATCAATATTTGTGAACATGAACAACTCTACCCCGAGGCCAGAAGGCATTTTTGATTAAAGTGAATGCTTTCTGAATAATTTTCTGACTTTGTATCCACAAATAGAGACTGAATCACTTTAATGCCAGTTACAGTAACTGCACTAGAATTTGTAATTTGATTCAACCAAGCAGTGTGAGTCTACATGTATGATGCTTGAGTTATAGTGGCACATACTGGATATTTTTTGTGGTCAGTAGATCAATAGAATAAAATTTTACTTAGTTATGTTGTCAGAATTCTCTTCTTTCTCAATTTGCTATGATATTACATAATAAAAGTTGGATTGTGTGTAGTGATCGTGGCATATTGGGATCTTGTGTGGTCTTAAAAACTTTACATTAAAGAAAAATTAAAATCTAGCATGTTTGATGGCTGGGAACTAGCAGAGGAGCTGTGGCTGTACAAACACAAAAGCGGAGCTCTAAAAGAAAAGGCTTGGAAAAATTGTCTTGCATATAATTATGTTCTGAGTCATGTAATTGCTAATACGTGCATTATAGGCCTATTTTGCTTTATAATGTGGTTGACTTTATTCTGCTACTGTGTGACTGTGTTTTTGATTGACTTTAAATGTAACGCAGTTTGCTTGGCCTCCTCACTTTATTCCCTGGAGCCTCATGATTTGAGTTGCCAAACTCTTTAATGAGTGTCAACATCGGGATGAGAAGCAGAAGCCTATGTAGGTGTAGTGTCGGATGTAGCACAACAGAACATATTGTTGGACATATTGCTTGCCATATTGTAGTCACTTCACAATTGGAAAGGAAAGTAATTTTGTAGTTTATAACTCAACGCCCCCACTACAATCACCCAGCACCACCAAGACAGCGCCATTGAGTGTCAACTGGTGATGCACAGTATTCACATTGGTGTACACAGCACCTTGCCTAAAGAGCCTGATCTGCCAGTCCCGGGCCTTGTTGTACTTTACCACACTGTATAGTTGTGAGTTTTACAACACTACTAATACTAACACATGGTGCATGGCAAATACAGTGAAAAGAGACAGGGCAAGACAACGTGTAGACCATAGATATTGCTCCCTAAATATACAGTACAGTCAAAATTCATCACTCTATATTACTCTCTGTCTGTCCAACCACTGTGTGATACAATATGGTTGCAGTTGTAGAGGGAATTGTAATGGGTGCATTGGTCCAGAGGAAGATATTCTTGATAGAGCGAAATAAAGGAGAACCTATGCTGTTGTCCTGAAATCAAACTTTCAAGGTCTGTTCCAAATCAGTTTGATGTAATTTCACACTGTCATTCTTAGTTGGAAGAAAGAGCCATCAAAGACAGCAAGGCTAATGTATTTTTCCTTCTCTAATAGTTGACTGCTTGGCTCGGATCTTAACGCCTTTTGAAGTTGTGCTTCCCTTGAGTTGATAAGTGTGACTAACAACCAACAGTGGCTTGCCACTGAGGAACAGCAATATTGTTAAAAGTAATAGAGGTGTTGTCTCACTAATGCACTTCATACTTTACAACCGCTGGGGAAAAAAAAAGAGCAACAAAAAAAACAACATCTGATGCCTGTTAGCTGCATTTGCCACAGCCACTACTCAAGAAGGCGCTTGTGGTATTTTATGAAGCTGCAGCTTGTCTCACAGACACTGTTTATTGAGATGAAATGAATTGCATAACAGGAGTGCCATGCCTAATGAAAATAAATCATGAAAAATGACTTGGGAGCGATCCTGAATTATATGGAGCAGTGTCTGGGTTAAAATCAATCACAAGCTTTTGTAGGGTCACAGGTCCTTGATCCCAGGTCCTCTAGATGTAAAGTGAGTTAATAAGTCGCTGGTGTCAATACATCACAGAAATATGACTAAATTAAAATGAGAAAAGACAAATTGACCTTCTGGAGTACCAGAGCAAAGATGGAAAGTTATCATAAATGCAGTATTCACCTTAGAATATCTTAGATGCCATTATGGAAATCTTAAACTGGAGGAAATGTCTTCACAAAATTATTATTATAAATATTATTTCCTTCACTCTGAACCTCAGAATGTGGATAGGTGCAAACAAGAACAAACTCACAAATGCCTCAATGTTAGTGAGCCTTTTATTACAAACTGACAAAAATCTTCACACTTGTGTCCTGGGATAGACTGTACATAGACTGTACTCTGCTCTACTATATAATTTTTGTGGATAGCTGTAATATATGGTCAGATGAATGATTATTATCATTGATTGATTGAGTGGAACCAATTGGAACTGCACTTTCATGAACCATACTAATAATTTGGTCACACTTAACTTGAACCCTGAATTATAACACATTCACGTCCTGAATAGAAAAGGATATTGATGGTAGTGTGTGATGTAAAGTAGTGTAGTCTTGCCTATACACTCACTCACCCTGAAGCTAGAGCATGTAGCAGGTGAATGTTGCTGCCTGTCTCATGGTGCTGTGGATTTATGACGGTGAAGCCGGATGTTTTCTGTGGTACTCATTGGTATGGCAGTGTATCATTCTGTTAGACTCTGAACTGGGCCTCTATGGGAATGCTCACCTTGGATTACGGCACAAGGGATATTAACATCATATCCTATGCTCACAGCTCATGACACATAGATGCTGATTCAGTCCTCGTGAGATCATAATTTTTATTGGGTCGCTTTTCCCCAATCTCTACATTTCCATTGGGCTGGATTAAAAAAGTCTTTACACCAATAAAAAAATAAAATCATATTGTATATTCAGTGATTACAGAAACTGTAATCAGGCTGTTTTGAGGTATTGTGTTGTCCCTGGTTACACATATTAGAATAGAATTAAAAGAATAGATTAACAGATTATTATTTTCTGTGCAGTGGGGTGGGCTTCGGTTATAATCACAAGGTAACCACAGATTTAAAAAATCAGGTTTGCTTTTCCTGTGTAAATCCAGCCTCTGGCAAGGCTTGGCGCTTCAAACACATATAAATTAATACTTATTGACTTTTTAAGTTATTACTTATTTAAGTAAATACTCTTTATCCCGGTCCACAGCGTTCTCACTGTAGGCGTCCTGATTATCTGCCTGTCTGAGACCCCCTGGTCTCCCTTGTAGGAGCGAAGCTGTGGGGGGCGGAGGAGGCTTCAGGATCACGTCCCCTGCCTGAGTCTGTTGACTATGATTAATGACCGAGAGGGAGGTTAAAACAGTGATTACACACCAGCTGGCATGTCTCCACTTTTAACATCAGCCCCTCTTCACCTGCGTCTGAGGGGAAATCTATTCTCTCATACTGTTGTAGTCTATAAAGAAAGAATTGGCCGTACGTGTTGGAGAGAAAGAGAGACAGAGGGATTGAGAGAGACAAAGAGAAAGAGGGAATCCATTCTCATGCTTTTTGTAGTTTGCAAAGAAAGGATTGGGAGTGGAGTGGAGAGAGAAGAAAAGCGTGGGAGAAATGTAGAGAAAAAGAGAGAAAGAGGGGGAGAAAACATTACAACACGCATGCTGTAGGTTATCAACCTGACAATTAAACTTTATGAAGTTGTTTCGTGTGAATTTCACTGTATTATGTGGGCAGTATCATGATGTCACCGTCACTCCTGTCAAACTGTTAGCCCTCAGTAATGGAGTAGTTGTATTAGAGGATGCCAAGATGAGGACATATTTTCACTTCACAGAGCTATTCGCTTATTAGACTTGTTCACTTGTTCAATTAGACTTGATCACTGTGATTGATGATTCTGACATCGGTACAGCCTGGCTGCAGTTACCGTGGCAACCACGTCTCTAGCCTGGCATTTATGTCTGAACTTATTCATATCCTGTAAATCATTTGAAGTGTGGAAGCGCCCGCCTCCCTCGGACCTTGTGGATGTCAGTAGATGTCAGCTCAGCATCGGGGAATACTCTCATCCTCCTTGGGGGACTTGTTGCAGAGCGATTATGCAATGACCCTCTTAAGATTTTTGTTTTTTTCCAAATTGTGTTGACAAGTGAGTTTATGTTTACATGAAAGTATATTGCCAGTATACAGTATGGTATATGGTTTGTAGGTTTATGGGAATGCTCAATATGACACATCAAAATATTTATCCCTTCTGCCCCAGTGTCCCACTGTTTAATCATCGAAGCAATTGCCCTTATTCCCACAGTGGCCATTTTTAATTTATGTCACACTCTGGGTGGCAAACTCTACCTGGAAGATTAGATTGCTTCAACACATAAGTGAGGAATTCAGATAGACCTAACAGTTATAAAATTAGCTAGCAATCTCAGGAACAATAACTCCAATGACTTTGCAGGGAAGATAGTTAGCTTTATTGGGCCAAATATCTTAAAATGTGAAGATATAGCCATCTGGATTCATGAGATCCAGTCGTTCAGTGGGAAATCAGTGAAATGTTTATACGATGTGCATCTTGGTGCACAGCAGTAGGACACAGCTGGGAGATCAGATTATTTTTACTTTTGTGTAAGAGAGTAATATTCAGATTACTTGACATTAATGTTGTTGATGTCTGGAAAAAAAAAAGAGACACGTCGCCCACCACTGAAATTAGCAGGCTTGTTGTTTACTCATGCCTCCAGCTCAGCGGATGAACTGTTCACACAAATGGAAGGTGTCTATGACAGAAGTGAACTTTCCAGGAATATCACAGCAGTTTAGTTGTTACTAAATGTCAGGAGGTGTAGCATGTTGCCTTTCTTTCACATTGCTGATAGTAGATTTAATAACTTTCAGCAGGTGGCTGAGGGAGAAATGTGGCTACAGTTAAGTTGTGTGGCCTACAAACAGGGTCTGGTTTGAGCTGGCCTGGTTTTACCTCAGGTGCTCGTTTATTATTGACACCCGGACTGGCAGCCCGGCATCACCGCCCTGTCAGAACGGGTGGAGATGTAATTCGGTCTTAGACAGGTGGATGTTTTTTTTTTCATGAAGGATATCAATCACATCCAACTTTTTGTACTATCCAAAATGGACATGGAAGAGTCAAATATTTTGTATAGATGACGTTTACATGGACAAAGTGATGATAATGAGAGTATTTTGATAATACTTTACATGAACTCTAGTGTATAACATCTGAACAAAAAAATCATAAGAGCCACATACATGAATACTGGTTCAGTCCTTATGTCATCTTACATTTGGTGTTCATGTACAGTAATACTTATAAATTAATCATTTTTGACTTAACAGCGGGAGATTAGGCTGTATCATTTGAATGGAAATTTAAAAATAAAAGTCCTCCTGAAAATCACCAGTTCTTTTTTTTTTTTTTTATATAACCATGACTTGGATGTCTTTGATGAAGCAATTGTCTGGAGGATTTTACTTTGAAATTTTTTCTTGAAAATGTGGTAAATGAATGGAAATTTTAAAAAGATTTGAATGGCCGTAAAAACGGAATCTGATTATCTCTTCCTCAGTTGTTGGGCCTACAGTTTCAACTTGGGAAATCAGCATTTATGGATCCAAGAATGCTCTTGTGATTTTTCATACTCTCTTGTAGACCAAGGTCAGAACAACAAAATTATGCATCTTGGACTTTAAATGAAGAAGATGTGGCTTGCTGAATTTTACAATGCTGTGAAAAAAACCCTTTCAAAACTTTTCAAATGCTATTAACCACAACAGATTTTTTTCATCACCCAATATTTAAATGTAGGTACAAAAAAATACCAAACTGTATATCTGATGTCACTCGTGGATAATAACACGGATAATGGCACGGAAAATATAAAGAGAGAAAGAGGTGACAGATCATATCGTGTTCTTCTGCTGACTGTTCTCCTCTTTCTCTGTCAGTGGTTTACACAAGAGCTCCATGTACAAGCTGAGGAGGAACAGAAGCTGGGAATAACAGCATAACAGGAGTTTGATAGACACTCCCTCCCTTGCTGCACCCATCCCAACCCCCACCCTCCTTCCACCCCCCCCCCACCCTCCTTCCACCCCACCCCCCCCACCCCCCGGTCATTCTCAGAGGAGTTGTCCCCTGCCCAGTGGCATGTGGATGTGTATAATGGAGATGGATGGCGGCTGGCGCTGCTACACCGTGGAACAGACGGACTCCTCCCTAAACGCCTGTCTGCCAGCCTCCATCAGTCTCCCTCCGACAGCCCCCCGGAATAGAGCCCATGCTCAATATTGGCCCGCTCAGGTGTGTGTGTGTATGTGTGTGTGTGTGTGTGTGTGTGTGTGTGTGTGTGAGTGTGTGTGTGCGCACTCTTAAAAAGGATGTGCCATATCCATGTCTCTAGGTTGGGACTTGCTTACTTTGCAGCACAAGACCTGTTATTAACATATTTTGTGTTGAAAAGTAGTCCCAAACTAGAAAGTGGAATAAAATAAAATGTGTGTTGCCCTTAAGTAGACACGTGGATGTATTGAAAATGACAGATCCTTTTCAGCAATGTGATAGGAAGAGTATATTGGGGGTGTGCGACTGAAGTCTGGATTGCACTCATTTCAGTGCTTTGGGTTGCCTTCTTATAAAAGTAAAACAAACAACAAAAACAGCATGCACAACAACAAGTAATGCCAGAATAACCCAGGGGTGAAAAACCACAGCAAGTTCCCAACAAGTCTATTTAGCAAAGAGATATCCCACAATCCTTTGGGAGCTTGTATAGCTATTGTCGTCGCCCTCCTCCTACACCTTGTTTCTCCCTCTTCAACTGCTGCTTTTCCTACCGCTGAGCCTGTAGCTCTCCTGAGACTTGAACCGTGTGTGTGTGTGTGTGTGTGCGTGTGTGTATATGTGTTTTTGGTTGTCTACAAAGGCAGTATCATCTACTGTTGCATATGCATTTCTATCTTTCTGCTTTCTCTCTCTCCCTCCGGTAGAGTTCATAGCAGCTAATATGGAGTTCAGTCACTATGCGGTCCACGCAATGCCAAGTGCCGACACTCAGTCTTGTTTAATTAAGCTGCTGGATCAATAAACTCTTTGATTCGTCCCTTTTTCCCTGCCTGGAATACCATCTGTTCACTGTGACTCGAGCAAGACCAGTACAACCTTTCTTGCATCCTTCGAAATATCCATTAAAAATCCATTAAGACGGCATCTGAAGAGAGGGATGAATAGGCTTTCCGTCAGCATTATTATGGCACAATGGAGCGTGTATTGAGCGAAAACGTTACAGCTTGAGGTTAAAATAGCATTTTTGCAAATGTGGTGGGTTTTTGATGTTTTTAATGTCGATTTTCACACCAAAAGCTGTAGCAGTGACGAATCAGCACACACTGGTTACCAGATGTCTCAGCGATGGAAGACAAGGAACAGTTGTCTAACACCTTAGCTTTTATCAAGGCATATGGTTACTATGGTATCGCTATTGCTCTATCCACCTAGACGTATAACCCACAGCTGAATAAATTAGTTGACGCCAATTCTGTACGGGGGATTTGGAAAGGCATTCTGGGAAATGTCTGTTTCACGAACTGAAGTCGATGCAGATAAAGCAGATTGAGGGAAATTGGGTACACCAAAAAACTACAACACTTCATCACAAAATAACTCCTGGAATGCGTTGAACATCACAAATTGATAATATATAAAAGTGTGAGAGTATCCGATGGTGGATGTTTCCTTAAAAAATATTGACAGACATCTGTAGAAGGATAGGACCCCTTCCTATTGTGCGTAATGCTGTTCACACCTTCTACTTACCTGCTCATATGTCATAACTTTAATGGAGAGCAATGGGACACAGAGGGACTAATATGGGTCGGCTCAAGGCTTTCTGTCCTTCATCTGGCTGGACAAAGAGACATCTGTTCATAAAAAAGAAGTCTTCTGTTCACCTGAGGTCAAAAAACATGGGAGAAAAGCACAAGAGCTGTCAGTGGAAGAAGGCATCAAAGAGAGAGAAAGGGAGAAGGAGAAGAAAGAGGCATCACTGACTTATTAGACTGGTGGTCTTGGCGGTGGAGCGAGACACAGGCCAATAAAAATGCCGTCTCTTCACTGGGATTATCCCGGCGCTGATGGAACTGACAGGCTGTCTCTCGCTCTGGGATTCCCATTTGGGAGCGAAGACAACCGGTTTCTCTGGCTATATTCAACCGTCTGGGCTCATCACTCTCAGATACTCTGTACCCAAATAGACCCCGCAGGTTCATCGGCGGACAAGCAGCATCCCCTTAAACACAGAACTGGTGGAAAGCAATTGAAGGAATTGTGACAGTAATACAAACATTAGGGCCATATCCTGTCAGAGAGCCGACTCAAGAGAATAGACTAAATTGCTTTGTTTATTGTTGTTTCTGTGTTTTCTGTGAGATGTCTGCTTTCATAGAACTCAACAAATTGCCAAAACTTTGCTTTTGTTGGTTCTTTATATACTGGGAGACAGATATAAGATAACAGGGTCATGCTAATCGTTTACCTTCCAGGGTTGTGGATTACATGTGATGGGATGCAGTAAAGTAATCAAATTATGTTGCTGGGTTTCAGTATTCCAGGGGAGGGATCATAACATAAAGCAGTAGCAACTTGGATCTGCAGTGAATTACATTTTGAATGCAACCTTCATATCCCTGAAGTAACATTATAACTTACTGTACCATCTTGAATGCAATTAAACCAAAAAGATATTTCAAAATATTCAGTGCTGGTGCAGCTTTATAACATTCTCCTATTTTCAGACTGGCTTACTCATCATTGATAAAGTTTATTGGCCACATTTCTAAAAATGAACCATTAAAGAGGCTAAAAAACATCACCAACTAAATATGCTGAGGTAGATGAAGTACGGAATTTAGCTGCTGTAGGGGAAAAACCTGTAACTTCAACTTTGATATTATATTTTTTTATTAATTGAAACTTATGCTGAGTGAATTTCATGACCCTAAGGCCCCGTAACATTTTAGAAACCCATAGTACAATTTCAAAGATACATCCATTAATGAGAAAAGGAGCATTCTTTCTTCATTCTGAAGAAACATGATTTTTGTTCAGAACAACAACAACAATATGCCAAGTCCAAGCTCTCTAGCAAATACCCATCGCAATCCAGGCATAGTGTAAAGGATAATGTCCTTTTTGATTGCTTGCTCTGACTGTACAGCTGCCCTGTCTTTATTTCACGTTGGAATTCAGAAAAAGAGGATCTGGGGCCTCCCTGGTAGCTGAACAATGAATAAATCTTCATATCTGTGAATGCACTTTAGCCTGTTTTGGGGCTAATACAATACAGCCTGTCAATGCAAACATCACTGAGCAATTGTTCAGAAATTTTGGCTCACGAGTCTGACTCACATCCCCGAGTGGAGTGCATCGGCTGCCAAAGGCCATCCGAGGGCTCCACACACCAGCGTTTTTAAGTTGCACCTCTTGATATCACGGGGTCTCTAGATTGTATCTGAGTTCATACAATAATCTCCATGTCAAAGCCCTTGTGGGAAATTGCTTTCACACGGTAATGGTCCTTAAATGGTGCTCTGTGTATCATCCATCAGGTGCCCAGAACCTGTCCTCAAAACACATCATCTGAACATCATCATCTCTGCAGGGCAGTTATCTAGGTACTTTTCATCCTTGTTAGAAATATGGAGTACAGCTCATATTTTCCTCAGTTCACAAAATTAATCAAAACGCCTTACATTGACCAGTCCCTTTACCACCTGATGTATTTGTTTTTTTATCCTTGCCAGAGAGTCAAGCATCTACATGTGCTGATGTTGCTGAGAGACCGTAGGATTCTCTACCACCATATTTAATCAGTACATACAATAAATAATCCTCACCTAGACCAGTGGTTCTCCTTTTTGGCTCGTGACCCTTAAAACGAAGTGATGCTTACTGGGAGGCTGCATGTGCAGAGTGGTGAACAATTAAACCAAAGAATGATTTTCACTTTTCAGGTTGTTTCATTTGATTATCAGAGGAGGCCTAGAGCCTGAAAACTATTCAGTATTTAACAAAAAAGCAAAAAAAAACATAAAAATAAGAAGAAATAGACGATACATCTGTATAATAGAAATATGTTTTTCCTATCCTCAAATTACCTTGAGAACCGCTGACCTAGACAAATGTTCGACACATTTTTATCATTGTGTTTCTGAGGTTGAAATAAATGTTCAATCAAAATGTACAATCAAAAGCCTTAAAAAAGAATGTAAGAATGTAACTATAACTCCATGTAAAAATAACCCCTTTGTAACATGCTATTCGAAACAATTACAAACTACTCAAACTTGTTACATCATCACATCTTTATTATAATACTTCATGTATAGTGAAGATTGACCCACACAACTACTCAAACACACTTTATTATCACACAACTACACACATTTTATTAAACTCATTAGTCATGATGCTAGACTACAATTGCAGATAAGACTGCAGACAAATGACTTGTAACATCTTTCTACTCCAAACCCTTCACTGTCTCAATTAGTGGTGCTGCTAAAAGCTTAGATGACTGTCACAGAAAGACGCTTATGCTTGTTGTGTTATTTGTCACGACGCTCACAACTGGCAAAGGTAACTAGCACTTGGCTAGTTCTCACTTGTTTACTATATTTAGTTTTGACCTATTAACCCCCTTAAGAATAAAATATGATTGACAAGGCTGGCTTGCCAAGAGGGAAATCATCTCTTCAGGGGGGAAAAAAGTTCTGACTGGCAAAAAACATATAATAATGTACAAACAACATGCAGAAAGACAGGGCAGCAAAATGAAAGGAAAACAGGAGGCACAATGAAAAGGGCATTAGACTAAAGTAAGCATGCATAGAAACAATATGAACAAATGCAGAAAAATGATAAGAGATAGGATTTAAACACATTAAGGATAAAAATGGGCCCAGACAACAAAACAATCTATGTAAAGTTAATCATCGTTAGGCTGGAAAGCAGTAGCAGAGCAGTCGCAGGCAACCTGAACAGGTAATGTTGCAGTTAATTGTGTTAATTATATTTGGGGGTGTTGGTGTCCTAAAGGTTAGAGAAGCTTACTTGTGACTGCAAGCTTACAGCAATGACCTTGAACAAAGTGCTGGAACTGAAACTGAAGACTGAGGCTTTATTGGGGAGCTTCCAGGTGTCAAAGTGTTTAACTGTACTGAGTGTGTGAAATAGAATGAAATGTATGGGCAAGCATCAGCACATAATGAAACATGCAAAGAGTGTTTTCACTATAACATGCTGTAATGAAAACATCAAGTAAGAGGGGAAGAGAGAGAGAGAGCAGAGACTAGGCATGACAAACGGGACTTGTAAGTAAGTAGGGGAGATTACACTGGTTGCTAAACTCTCCATGGGGAAAATGTTAAGCAGATCCAATGGATGAAGTAATTCAATTTGAGCCCCTGAATAATAGCATCATTTGCCATGGAATTAGCATCCGCCACTATCAATCAATACAGCATAAGACTAACATTGGCTGTGTACAGCAGAGCCCGCTATGGACAAAGGCTTTGCCCTGAAATTCAAGTCATTTATCAGGTTAACGTGACTGTAGGATAATTTTTAACAAAGAATGCATTTTTTTTTAGCACCTGTGCATTCGTTCAGCTGTGGAATTCTGAAAATGTTTTTAGGAATAAAAAATTTGCGGGCAGTTTACTTGCAAAACTTTGGTCATTTTCAGTTGTGTGTAAAGCCTTATAGCTTAAAATTGTGATTGCATTATGGTGCCCTCTACTGAAATACTGTCACCCCATGCTTAGTTAACATGGTACTTTATGGAACATACAGTGTTTTATCATTGTGAAGCATGTGAGTTAAATGTGAATTGTACATGTGTTTTTTGAGGCTGTAAAAGGTTTGTTTACATGTGTGATATTGCAAACAATGGAGGGAAAATATACCTGTAGCTATGATGGGATAGGACTTATAAGAACCTATTTTTGCATCTACAAGTCAAACTGGAAGAATAGTCTAATAAGGCTAAAACATCCAAATAAAATATAATGTACCGCAAAAATCTGTGAAGTATGCTGGCTCCTCCAATCCTTCTCCCCAAAATAACAAAAAACAAATATCAGGCTGACACATTTTTGCCTAAGCCAGAGCATCAGTCTTGCCTTACTCCATGCCCATGTTCCTTGTGGATTTTTTTTGGAAGCCAGTTTGGACGCCAGGCATATGTTTTTAACTTCAGTGCTTCCATGACCCATATCCCATGCTTCAACCTAGCTTTCCAGGTGGTCACTATGGGGTCACTATCACACGTTGAGTGACTTTAGAGGGTTTAGGTACGATGTGGCTGAGGAAGACCCTTGATGTGATTTCTCCTAAATTGAAAATTCCTCTCTCGGCTCAACAAATTGGTACCTTCTCAGCGGCGAAAATTGAACAAATTAGATGGTGCTGCCAGCATTCAAAGAGCACGAGGCATGTTCCTTCGTAAAGAATTTATTTCATTCCGCGGAGCACAGAGTTGACAGACGCTTGAACACAAGGCTGTCATTAGTGTCAGTTTCCCCAAGAACGTACTGAGCGTTGAAAGGGTCTGTTTTCTGTGCTCCCTCATGAATGAAATAAATTCTAAACATAAAGTAACATGCTTCCTGATTTTTGAGTGCAGATTAAACCATCTATTTTTTTTCCAGTATCCCAGTTTTGGTCTACATATTAATTTTGAGAACAAATTACTACAAAAAACTGTACCTGTTTGTCAGACATTTGGTTAAGAATGCTAGCTGCAGAGAGGGGCTCAGTGTCTGAAGCAGGCCAGCCATTTCTTACATTTTTGATGCAGTATACATAATACAGGGCACCATATATGCAGAACTTTCAAAATTAATATTTGCGAATGGAGTGAGTGGGCTCTTCTTGGGCTGCAATGCACATAGGCTTTCTTAGCCGAAATACTGTACATCTCTTAGAGTATTACTCTTCTAAGGCTGAGCATCTTGTTCTGTTTCTACTTTACAGTATATTGTCTGTCTGCTGTGTTTATGTCCACTATTGCACTGAGGTTTGTTACTGCGTGTGCTGTAAATGTCAGAGTGATTTTTCTCTTGAACCAAATTCCACAAATTCTGCGCTGACCCTGAACTGGCTTAAAGGCAATAGCAGGAACATAACAACTTAATAAAAGGAACTTAATAACCCATCATGTTCATTCCTCCAGAAATTGAAAATCGAACCTGAGTACATACACCAAAAAAAAAGCCATTGACTTTCAAACTTTAAAGGCATGAAGCTGAAGTGAGAATATGGAGTGACAAGTCTCCCAAGAATAATAACAATGCTATGTGATGTCCAATGACCCCGACAAAGAAAATCAAAATGTTACGCTTAAAATGGAATATCATGTTCCCCTTTTTTATTTTGCATTTCTTTGTAGGGGACAAAATGTGCAATAACAAAGAAGACATCAGTGAAACGTGTTAACAGAACCTGGAGCATATCCGCTGTTCCCAGCCAGGACAGCAGCTATCTAAAAATATGACTCATTTAAATAAAAGTACAGTGTATTGATAGTGTGGAGACATACACAGTGGTACAAGCTCCCTGTCCTCGTAGCTTTTTGTTCCAGTCAACTTGTAATTTTGCACACGTGAACGAGCCTCACGTCCCACCCTGTTAACTCCCACAATTATCAATAAATGGTTAATGAAATGGCCTTCATGAATATTAATATGCATATAAATGTGCTTGTCATGCCATTCTCTTTGTGTGAGGTAAAATGGTAAAATCAGTGCGCAAGGCTAAAAAGAGAAATTTCCCCGGTGGTTAGGAGGTTGAGACTTTGGGGTTTGGGTATCACCAACCAAAAAAAGAGTTGACGCCAAGAAGTGCATTGCTGTGCATCAACACTGTCGGTGCCACTGGTGGGGACAAGGGGACACCGAAGCTCTCTCCCCTTGATGGATGTCTCACCTTGATAATGGGAAACCCTAATTACTGGCATTGTGCCAGAAAGAGAAGGCGACACCGACATGGCATTAGAGGAAGATGAGGCTGCTGCAGCTGACCCAGGTATCCTGAATGTGCCTTTTTGTGTTTAGAAAGAACCACAGATTTCATACTTGGTTTGAGACAGACTTATGAGAGATGATGCAATCAGCCTGACACTGCACTTCACCCTCCAACATCTGGAGTCCAAACATACCTATGCAAGAATTCTGTTAATCGATTTCAGTAGTGGTTTTAATACCATCAGCCCTCTCAAGCTGTTCAGGAAACTCCAGGACATGAATATTAACACCTCACTGTGCCTCTGGATCCTGGATTTTTTGAAAGACAGGAGCCAAGTTGTCAGATTTAACAACATCACCTCCCACCCCCTTGCCACCAGCATGGGGGTGCCACAGGGATGTGTTCTGTCCCCGTTGCTCTTCTCCCTCTTTACCAACGATTTTAGATCAACATCAAGCTCCATCAGGACTGAATATGCGGACGACACCACAATTTTTGGACTGATCTCAAAAGACAATGAAGACGCCTACAGACTGAGAAGTCGGTCAACTGGTGCAGGAAAAATGACCTGGTCCTGAACGAAAAAAAGACTACTGAAATGATCATCGACTTCAGAACAAAACAATTAATTAAAGCACCTATCCTCATCAACAGCCAACCAATTACAATAACCGACTCTTTTAAGTTCCTTGGCACACACATCAGCAATAACCTGATATGGGACCTCAACGCCAGAGACTCTACTTCCTGAGACAACTCAAAAAACATAGTCAAGCAGAAGGTACAGGTCACTAGGAGGCAGGACAGCACGCCTTAACCGGAGCTTTTTCCCCAAAGCCATACAATTGATAAATACACAAAAGTCGGTCTAATTGTATGATATGTGGAGTTGTGTATTATATGTTTTTTCTTGTTGCACTTAGGTCCTTATGGTTGCACTGGTGTTGTATGTGGTGTATTGTTACAGCTATTCCGTCTTTACTGTGATTAATTCCACCAGCCTAGCCGTGTGGTAATAAAAGAAACTTGAACTTGAACTTGAACTTGATGAGGATGCAACGTCTCCAATGCGACCTTAGGCAGCCATAACGTATCATTATACACCACCATTGCAAGCCCATTTATAACCTTGTGACATTCAGCGCAGTTGCTTAACACCTTGAATTTGTAGCAGTTAACTGGGACATGCAACTTATGAGCCCATAATGAAAGTTCATTGCAAAAAGGGAGATGCTTTTTGGGCAAAGTAGACGCTGTTTAGACTTAAGCCACAAATAAATGATTAGATCCTGTATGTTACTCTGGGATACGATTGTTATAGGTCTGTAATTTGATATGGAGTATAAAGAATTGATTGAAAATGTCATTAAAACATTTTATTTCACTGCTTTGCCATTGGTGTCGCCATTTCTCCTTTTGTCCAAAATTAGACACATTAGATTAGATTATTATTTGTCAGTGGACAGTCTCCATCCGTTTGTTAATTGGTTTGTCCGTCAATCACACACAATATCTCAGCCCCCGCTGATTGGATTTTGAAGAAACCTGTGGAAATGATGCGTCTTACCACTGCGTTCTGGCTTTTTCAAAATAATTCACAATTAGTGAAAAAAGCCATAAAAGGTGAATATTTGTTACTGATTGGCTCAGAAGGGCATCATTCATGAGGGGTGACATGTTTACTTTTTGATATCATCTTTCTTTTGGGGAAGGGAGTGCCGGTTTTTCACAGCTTTGTGTTGTTTGGTCTAGTTCCTCTCTTATCTCTCAGTAGTCTAGGGGGAAGCTCTGGGCCCGACAGCCCACTGCAGCGTTGGCCCAGGCACTTTTGTTCTGTCTGGTTTTACCCCCTGAACCTTTAGGTGTTCTTGATTTTTCCATCCATACTGGCAGTGAATGAACCAATTGTTTAAACAAAGGTTAACTTTAACTTTATTGTATTGCCTATACATGGTGTTGCAATCTGGCAAGGCAACAATTTCTTTTCTTAAAGGGTAACTTCTGTATTTTTCAACCTGGACCCTATTTTCCCAACTTTTTGTGTCTAAGTAACTAATGGGGACAACAATTTTTGAAATTGGTCCAGTATTGAGCGAGATCGCTTCAGCCGGCAGCCGCGAAACAAGCTGCAATGTAATCCGACGGGGCAAATGCGAACCGTCAATGTACGTCCACTAAAAGTGCTTGTTCTTGCCACTGACAGGCTCAGATTGTTATAAGTGTCTGACAACATTACAGATAAGGACCTTAGAGAGAAATAAAACGTTTTACCTTTACCTTTCGCTTGATCCGGTCTGTTTGTTATTGTGTGTAACCAAGTCAATCTCCTATTATAATCTATATATATAATGATATATTTATTTATTATACTTATTTATTTAGACAATCTGTATGACTTCCACCTACTCGGCCCATTACTGTCCTCTCCGGTGCTGCTGGATAAAGCCGCGTCCTCCTCATCCTCCTTCCCCGCCTTGAGAGGCTCTGACCCCGGCCTCTGTTCGCTCCTCTCCCCACTGTGACAGTCTCTCCACCGGGACCGGTTCACCTCGTGTGCCCGGCGGCTCCCCGGTGTTTTGGGACCCCCTCCCGCAGTTGCCTCGAAGAACGGGTCGAAACCCGGCGGTAAGATCCCGTTCCGCCCCACCGGGGAGAGGAGTGGGGAGGGTGGCTTGGGTGCGGAGGGGCTGCTGTGGAAAGTCCGAAGGGCTCCGGCAAACGCTTGGGCGTGATAACGCGGATCGGGAGCGCCATAAACCGCGCTGCCGTACAGAAAACGATCGTTATTGGGGTTGAAGATCTGCTCCGATGAGGGTGGGAGAGTCGAGTCACTGTGAAAAACAACTTCCTCCGGGATGTAGAAGCAGGACGGTGGTGGGGAGGCGATGGGACAGCTCGCCTGGTAAAGGGACCATTTCCCCAGTGGAGGACACTGCTGCTGGGGCTCGGGGTAAGTAACAGTAGCCTAGGTAGTCTGGTAATCTCCCTGCTGGATGGCTGTTATGGTCCCTGAAAGTTGTGTCGTGGTTTTGAGTTGGAACGACTTGTTGGCCCCGGTCTCGGTTAAAAACGGTGAATTAATGGCGCCAAAGTCAGACTTGGACACACAGTAGGTGCAGCTTGGTAAATACATGGTGCATTGTAGTTTACTCTTTCTATAGGCTGGTGTGTTGTGTTTTTTAAACGTAGGCTTTATTGTGAAATAGGCTATAAGCCTATAAGACTTGGTTACACACAATAACAAACAGACCGGATCAAGCGAAAGGTAAAGAAAAACGTTTCATTTCTCTGTAGGGTCCTTTCCGTAATGTTGTCAGACACTTATAATAACAATCTGAGCCTGTCAGTGGCAAGAACAAGCACTTTTAGTGGACGTACATTGACGGTGCGCATTTGCCCCGTCGGATTACATTGCAGCCCGTTTTGCAGCTGCCGGCTGAAGCGATCTCGCTCAATACTGGACCAATTTCAAAAATTGTTGTCCCCATTAGTTACTTAGACACAAAAAGTTGGGAAAATAGGGTCCAGGTTGAAAAATACCGAACCGAAAAATACCGTTACCCTTTAAGCAGCTTTGAGTGCCTGGTGCATCCGAAAATTCATCAGCCACTTTAACTATTTTAACTGACAGCTAGATTTTTAGAATAGAGTGGGGCATCCAAATGACGGTTGATTACTTTCCAAGGTGGCTGATAGAGAAGATAGACTTATCAGCCACGACTGTTATTTACCAGCATTTGGCTGGCGACTGATGTTGATTTCCCGCAGAGAATGCAATCACTGGTAAAACCAGCCAATGGTAAATGTGTCTGGGCAGGCATGCCATCTAATTCAGGTTTAATACACATTGCATGATTGTAGTTGTTATCACATGTTACTGCACTTTACTAGGACATTGAATAAGGACATTGTGTGTTGTCTTATTCTTTAAAGTAAAGGCAGTCTTGTGGAGAAGCTTGCTGTGTGATGACCCGGTCATCCTTATCAGTGACCACGGCAGGCAAAACGTCAAAACATACCCCCAATCCGCTTAGGAGTAGGAGGCTCAGCACTTGTAAAATGACTGACATTGCCCTAAGCAAGGTTTTTCAGGACTCAGCAAAAGGCAGATAATGAAAAACAACTGATGTTCAGAGGAGTTAATCATTACCAGCGTCGTTTTGAAGATTTCTGGATTCAATAACTTTTAATCATCATCGGGCTTATCATGCTAGTACACCAAAAGAAAAGGTCCAGTTATTTCCTGCCACTAGTCAACAGCTTATATGAGGAAAGCCTGGATACTGTGCAACCCAGTGGGGAGTCCACAGGCTTCTTGAGGGATATATCCAAAGGTGACCCTCACTTGACCGACAGTGAAAGATTCTGCCAAGAGGAAAACTCTTAAAAGGCCCTGATGGCTAAACAGAACTTCACCCACACTATTTAAATGACTGTTGACTGTTTTGTACTGGGGACAAAACGGTTGTAAAGTTGAATAGAATGTGTGGTGCACAATGCTGGGATGGCACGTATTGTAATTTGTGGTGATATTTCATGTCAGCTTGGCCTTCTAATTGCTTTGCTTTTGATTTATGCTGCCACACGTGTGGCCCGACTGTAATATCAGTAACAACAGCATTAGTCAAATCCAAGGCACTAAGGATAACGTCAGTGGCAGCAGATTCATACTTACATAATACTTAATTTTTCTAATTAGTCTCCTATTGATTCCAATATCTGAGTGTATAGTGGTCTATTTTTTGTGACCAGTCTCAACTGCTGGCCTTTTAGCTGATCATGTTGGTCTACCTGCCAATCAGAAGTTTCCTGTCAATTTCCAACCTTCAACCTTAACTTTATTTGTCCCAGAGGGCAATTTCAGATGCAACAAGTCGGCACATAAAAACACATAACATAAAAACACGGCATATAAAAAAACTCACAAGAATATGGCACATAAAAACATGCCATAAGAAGACATAGCATAAAAACACCAAGCCTTAAAACGCATGGCATAGAAAAAACACCACATGAAAACACATACATAAAAAGCATTTCCCCCATCAACAACCAAAAACAACAATTGTCACACACATCGCTACTCTACAGATAACAGGACAAAGCTTACATCCTGCCCATCCTGTTCTGGAGGCCAGTGGACATCGGCATGAAGGAGTGTCTGTACCTATTAGTCTTAATAGTGGGCAATCTACAACAGGAGCCAGAGACTAGGAGCTGGACCTCCTGGTGAAGGGGGTGGGCACAGTCAGACAGGATGGACTCTGCCTTCCTCACCACTGCCTGTTATCTTCTTGCCCATATTAACTATTATCGTAAGTGCCTTCTTGGCTTTAACGCCAAGATTGCTGTACCAGCTTATAATTGAAACGGTAAGCACAGACTCTATTTATGTTTTGTAAAAGAGCTTCATCAAGGTCCATGTCCACCTGAAAATTAGCCAGTTTGCTGAGACAGGAAAGGCGTGGCTGGCCCTTCTTGCACAACATGTCTGTATTGTACTCAGAACTCAATTGATCATCAGTCGTGATCCAGAGATACTTATAGCTGTTAACACTGTCTGCCACCTGGCCCCTTTGTCATGGCAACAATGAGAACATGCATGGACAGAGGCATGGCTAAATGAGAAAAGTACGGCCTTTTGGATGCTGTGACGTTACTGCTGGAGAGTGAATCAGACAATGAGTAATCCAGATTCAGAGAGCAGCTGTTTTGGCAGGAGAAAAGCAGAGGATGACAAGGATATGTAAACAGTAGAGGCTTTTACCTGTGTGTCTGGATCAGGGGCATTGTTAGGATTTCAGAACATCCGGGGCTCAGCCCAGGGGAAGTCACAGAACCATAGTAGGGAGAAAATTTGTAAAATTTCAACAGCAAAATGCATCAACATGGTATAATTTGACATGAACATACATGGGTCATACATACAGGCCAACAGTGATACAGTATATTGTAGTCTGTCTGTCTCTCTCCTCAGGCCTGCCTCCTGAATTCTTCTCTTGACACTTATTTGTCTCCTTTGTCTCTGTCTCCTCCTCTCTGTTGTTCATTTCAGGTTTTGCAAGAAATGAACAGAGACACAGTTATCAATTAATATATAAAACTGTAAATGTATATGATATACAGTATGTGCTCCTCATTCCTCATATGTCTCTTTACTGTAAAAAAAAGATCCAATCCAATCATAATCCAGTGAGTTATATTTTATCAAAAGTTATGTTTCCATATATTTCACTACATATATCACTATATTACTACAACCTAATAGTGAGCTACTTTGGTTTGTTTGTTACGTATGGAAACTTAACTTTAAGCATAACTCATTTTAAGAAGTAAATTATTTAACCTGTGATGTGCTTAGTTAGGAAGCTGATATTTTCAATGCCACATCAAAGATAACCATGAAAAGCCTAATGCATTCTGAATGGCTGGAGGAGTCTACCAGCGTAGTAAAATATACAGAGGCACAAATAAAAAATTACATTTTTAAACATTTTCTCACATTTAAGGGAAACAATGTCTTAAGTTGAAAATAATATTGATGTTTCATGTGAAGAGAATTAGTTTTTGCATTTAATGTTCAGCAGCCCACATCAGTAGACCTGAATGGGAGGATTCAGTAACTAACTGACTAACCAGTTGACTGGAGAGAAATAGTAACGTTTTGTTTACAGTGATCCAATATTATATTGAAGATGTTGAGCTAAAAAAAAAACTGCTGTAGCTTGTAGGCATCTAATCATGAAGCTATCAACCAAATGTCAGTCCAAGCTAACACTCCAGTGTCCATCTGGCCGCCTGTTAGTCAACTCGCCACCACACAGCTGCCTGATTTCTGCTGTCTTTCCAGATATGGATAATCAATCACTTGATTAAACTAACCTATAACATATCTTACCTTTCTTCCTCTTTTGAAAACATGAAGAAGATCCATAACCTGTCTTGTCTTTTCCTGACATTGTGTTTCCTGGCTGTAGCCTACCTTGCCTTCTCTGACCTAGACTAGGACCGACCGATTAAAATCATCCATAACGTAGCCTATTCCTTTAGTTTGACTCAAACTACACGATGACAGGTTGGCAGAGCCCCCTACCGAACAGACACACATAGCAGGCAGCAACAGGTGAGTTTGATTTGTGTCCTGGCATGTACCGCGATGCACCCAAAGCTGGGCTTCAAAGCTGGCTCACGTAAAATAACCGGCCCGCTCTGACTACTAACTCGAATTTACCCTGCACTGTGTGGGCAGATCTAGTCTAGACTGCGCTCACAATGGAGCGTGGATGGTGAGAGGCAACAGAAATCTTGAACAATGTAACTGATCAAAAATATTCGGGGCTAATCTCAAAATATTTGGGGCTTAAGCCCCGAAAGAAAGACCCTGGCGACGCCACTGGTCTGGATATTTATTGATTTGCGGTTACCCAGATTGCACAATTTGCTGTGACAAGTCAACAAGTTGACTTTTGCAGCGTTCAGTTCTCTCATCTGATTCAGAGGTGACACTTGAAAGCAGAGCAACTTTGGAACGTTGTTACCGTCTGTTTTGTGATGATTTCTTTCCCACTCCTGTAGTGTTCAAAGACTTGTCGAGACAGGCTCCGGGGCATGCAGCGCTTATCATAACAGGAGAAGAGAAACCCCAACTACCCTAGCAAACGCATTTATGAGCCGATGCCCAAGAGATTGTATATGGTGGATAAGAAATGGCCTTTTGCTCTTTGAGAAACGAAGAGATCAAAGAGATGTTTGCGTACTTTCCATCGTTGACATGGTGCACTCAAGACAGGCTGTGAACAGGAGAGACAAAATAAGATGGGCAGTGGAAAAACATCACAGTCAGTGCACCAATAACGGCGATGGAGAACAAGCAGCACATAGAGAGCATGTGGATCTGTCAGACCAACTCATTCAATACTTCTCGGTGCGTGGCGAGGCAACGTGGGGGCACAAAACTTTATTGTAACATTTATTGACTTTGAGGCAACGAACACCTACATACTTCACAATGATCCGAGTGAAGTAAAACAAGAAATGATGCCTGACAAGCTGTTTCAACATTGGCTGTCAGCTGAACCGTGCACACTGGCTCTGGAGTTCCCCAACCCTCCTCCAAATAAGTTTACTGAGCAGTTTACTGGACACGAATAATGTGAAGATTATGTTCCTCCACCATAAAAAAATTATGTGACAAGAGCATGAATTGGACAAGCCATTAGCCATAGGCAAGAAAAAACAATCAAACTTTGGTTTAAGTTAGGGTTAGGATTAACAACAAAAACAATTTAGTTAAGGTTAGGGGAAGGTTTTGGTCAAATAAGGAAAACTTGGAGTTGAAGGTGTACCTCCACACCCTATTTTCCACTGTGCTATTTCAATATCAAACTGCTGCCTGTTTCCAGTCGTGGCTCCTCCACCTAATCCTTTAGTGATGGGGAAAAGTATTTCTCTCCCTTTTTCATGCATGGAGCACGTTACTTGCATTGGATCGGGCTGCGTCCGTTCGTCCGTCAAACACATTTCAGGTGATATTATACGCTATAATAAAATGTTCAAATTTCAAACTAAAAGCCCCTAACTGCTCCAGCACCGGTCCTATTTTGATGAAACTTGGATGGATGATGCATCTTGTTGCTGATTGGCCAAAGGGAAGCCCGAGTCATTTGTGGGGGATGACATGTTTCACTTGTATTACTATTGCAGTCATTTCTTTCCCCTGTATCAGAAGTAACCTATTCCTCAGTCAAAGAGGGAGGGGGTAGCTGGGAGCCGAAGCTTTTCAAACTTTTTTGAAATATATAATAATATTCTGTAAACTGGTTTATGGGGGTGGGGTGAGGGGTTACACATTTCTAGCTGACAATATCAAGTGTTTTGTGGAAGAGGAAACAATTCATGAGAAACAGCTGGCGCTCTGCAACACAGGACTGTGTGTTTTTAACTAATAATTGGCTAAGTAGACTTCTTTTGAAAGTCTTTGAGAGCGGGGTCTTAGGGTGAAGCGCTGCCTCAGTCCACTGAGTTGACCTAGCACTTTGTTTGAACATCTTAACATCTCAAATGCTCCGAGTGGTTAAGTTGAACCTCCCACTGCGTGAGCAGCTCTGGAGAGTTGATAACACTCAAGCTAATTGCTTGAATATAGAAACTTGTGTTATTTCATTAATATTTCAACTCTGTTTCAATGGCCCAGGTCTCTGAATTATTTAAATGGTGTTAGTTGGAGTGGGTGAGACCATGCAACTGAGAATTAAGACTCTCAAACTCTGGCTTGCATTGAGTCCATATTGTCAGTGAATGAGTCATAGAACTCTGTGATACAGGACAGGACATTGTTACTATTCCCCAGTGCCACATAGAAAGTACTGTAAGTGTTCTGCCTAGGTAGCAAAATTTGGTTATTTGTTTGTATTTGTCTGAAGGGGT
Organism: Centroberyx affinis; assembly: GCF_046629955.1. NCBI lineage: Eukaryota > Metazoa > Chordata > Actinopteri > Beryciformes > Berycidae > Centroberyx > Centroberyx affinis. Next base: position 28,769 of record NW_027278873.1, read on the forward strand.
TTGATTTAGTTTTGCACAGGCTTTACTTGAGTTTAATTATTTCCATGTGCCCATAATCAAAGCCTTACAGAACTAGACTATTAGCCCCACTACAGACTTTTCTTGATTATTTCAAACTAAATTTGGCCCTCAAATGACACTTATGGAGCTGTGAGTAACACTTCATTTTCAAGAGATTTACATTGTACACCCTTAACCCTAATGTAAAGTGACATGCTAAGCCAAATCTGTTAGAAATGTTTATTCATGAATATGTAATGGAACGTGTCTTCTCTGTGCATTGGTGTTTGAGTGAATTCCATTCGCCTTGCCTCACTTGTATTGTATTGCACTGTCTATGTAGTTGTACCATGCCGATCCAGTCTTCTTCCTATTTCAGGATTCATTTCATGTAGGTAGGTCACATGTTTAGCTTCCGTAAAACTCAACACTTATGAATGTGATGTTAAAAAATGTACACAATCTACAAGCAACCTGTGGTGTAATTTCATTTGTATATAAGAAGATCATTCCACAAATTTGGTAGTTACAGTGGTAGCGCTTTCATTTGCCTTGCCATAGCTCAGCTAACGTCTACCTTGATTTCAATGAGAATAAAATCTTCAAACAGGAAGAAATAAATTGGACTTGGACTTAAAAACACCACACAATGCTGAAATCATATTGCTACACCTGATGATGAATATGTAATGTAAACACAACAAAAATGTGTTACTTTTTCCAAAAATGAATATAAATTACTAAATTATTTGATAAGTTATTTTCATGGATAAATATTGAAAGTAATCATCAAATTATCTCCTATCTCATAGCCTCATTCTCAGCAACAGTGCTGAAATACCTAATTGATGCTTCCTTGTTAGTTTTGCTTAAATACGGTTTGTAATTACCAGTGTCACTGTGACCTGGGGCACAAATGAAGTGCTAATTATCAATAACTGCAGCTATGGTGACTGAATAACTTGGCAGAAACAAGTCTACAGTTGTTTACACTCACAATGTAAGAGTCAACAGTCCCTCTCATTACATTGCCAGTTGTCTTGGGGATGTGGCCAGGTATTTTGGAAACATGACAGTGTGCAAATATAGTGTCAATGCCAGTTTGATCCCGTGTGGGCAGGTAGATAGGGGGGATATGCAGAGTCAGCTACAGAACAGCACCCCTGGAGCTGGTAGGGATTCAGTGTCTTACTCAAGGACACTTGAGCAGAGCAGATGCTCGCTGTCACTGGGGCTTGAACCCGGCCTTTGTTGAAGGGCGGTCTCCCTACTAGCAGGAGCTTACTTAAGTCCTTGGGTGACAAAATAACACTTTTACAGACTGAAATCTCTATATTCTAGATATATTGAATGATGAAATACAGGTAATGATTTTTTAATCCAAAATGAGCGTATGGCTTTAAGATAAACTTTCCAATGACAAAAATCAGGAGGTAGGAGCTGGAAACGGCTGACTGTAATATTTTGGAGCTACTGCCAAAAAAATAGCTATGCAACATTTGCACAGTCCAAATTTGAACAAAAATAAATTTTACTTAGGCACATGACTCAGAGCCTGTGAGTTTGGAAAAAACATCTAAACCAGAATTCATATGTGTTATTTTTATGTTCTTAACAGCCTAGATTTGCAAACATGAGCATGTCTCTCCCAAAGGTAGAAAGACCAGAGCCAAGAAATCATCAAAAGAAAAGAACTGGAGCTGCTCTGCTGTCAGTGAAAGGGAGACCAACTTTTGTGGATACAGTGAATTTGCCTGAGGTGATTTTACACGGATATGAGCACATTTTCTGGTAAAAAAAAATAAAAAAAATGTGTGTGTATATATATATATATATATATATATATATATATACATTGGTATTTGTTTATATATAAAGCCCTCGTTGGAAAGCTACCACCCTACATTTCAATGTTGTTGGACTGGACCCTATCAAACTCGCTCAAATGACTTGCTTATGCTTAAGGTCCCCCAAGCACGGTCTAAATTTGGACAATCAGCCTTTTATTGTAGTGCTCCAAATTCCTGGAATGATCTTCAACACACACTAAAAACCAATACTCTACTAACCTATGGACAATTTAAAACCATGATCACAAACCTCCCTGCCTCAATGTGTAACTGTTTTAATTGATTTTCTTTATTGTCATCTATGTCTTGTCCTATTTATTTAATACTTTGAACTTGTTTGTAACTCGACATCATTGTAAATGAGGGCGACCTCAATGGTTATTCGAGTTTAAATAAAGGTTTGAAATGAAATGAAATATATATATATATATGTATATATATCAACTGGTAGCACTGTAATAAAATAAAGCTCATTTGGATGTAAAAACTCCAACATTTTGCAGGTTCACAAAGTCAGTCTGTAACGCATTGGCTCTCTGGGTTTTAGCTTCTCTTTAGTTATTATTTTTTTTTTATTATTTAGTTTTTTCTAAGATCAATAGAAACATGAATTCTGCTTTATATTGGAGTCTCATTTTTTTTTTTTTTTTTTAGACCAAATGCACTTTAAACCCATTCTTGATTGATTCTAAACATCAGTTTATTAAGCCATGCTACAATGCTTGATATCAGTCAACCTCCAAATCCTGACATAACAGTGCATATGATTAATTTTTCTATTTTGGACCTGTGTAATCCGAGTGTTGAGTCACCCCCCTGCCTGTAGTCATTACTAACACCCCCCCTCCCCACACACACACACACACACACACACACCACCCCACCACTGTTTTTGTGTGACAACTGCTAAACCTGCACCGTGCCAACATGGAAAAACGGGCCAAAAACGGAGAGAAGCATCAACACTGTAATACCCAGGGCAACATTTTGAACAACAGCGTGTACAAGGGATTGACTCAGCATTGTTGCAGTCATTAAATAGAACTGACTTGTTGCCAGGTAACATTGGAATAGATATTTGACCCCGTGTCACTCTTTGTTTCCTAGGAATGTTGTCCCTGTACGCTGTTGGGAAAAAAATGGCCCTGTGTATCATAACCGTCGCTCATTAATAATTTGCCCAGATACACGCATCAAATCCCAGACCTCCCACCAGCATCCGCATCTAGGAATAGCGCCGCTCTGCCTGGCAATTTCGATGTCCTTTTTTTGGTGACATTTATAAAATTTTCATTGCTGCAATATAAAACATTACATGTCACGCTCTCATGAATCATTTTGTGTCATGGATCATTGCTCCAGAGCCAGACCTGAACGCTAATGGGGAGCGTTAACAGGGAGGCACTTTTCAGTCAGCCTCCACTGGATCCCTGTTTTCCTGGTAAGATTGGCAAAATATACATGCAGAATCTATGTTTTTATGTGTTTGTTTGTTATAAATTATGATTTGTGTGTGTGTGTGTATGTGTGATTTACATTACTACCTCTCAATGGGGTTCAAATGTCCAAATAAGAACATAAAACCCATAAAAGTCACTTGCGAGGACTTCTGACAGATTTTGATTATTTTTGATTATTTTTCGGTTGAAGTAAGGTGGGGCTAAGGGAAAAGGTCAGGTATGTAGTGGTGAGGGTTAAGGGTTAGAGAATGAATAATGGAATGCCCTCTCAATTTCAACAACACAGCGATGTAACTGTGTGTGCAGAGGGTAACCTTATCTTGCAAAGTGGAAGCAGCCATGCAGGGAGAATATGCCCTCTTCCAAAACCTTTTGCCTCGAGGTATTGTTCATTTGCTGCCTTTTTTATATCGTCCGTGAAATATAGATTCTGTATTTTATCTAGATGTAACTGCCTCTATAGAATGCGGTAAGAATGAAGTACTCAAAATTTATGAAAAATGACTAGTGTGTGTGTGTGTTTGCTATACCTACCGTCAATCAAAGTGAGTGATGATTCATCGAAACAAATTATTGGAAAGTCTCTGCTTCTACCTGATTGCAACTAGGATATGAATCAATATCCTGTAAAGGAAATTACCTCAACTTGATGCTGGACTTGAAAGGAAATGTCGTTTGCAAGTCTGTATCCAGATTTTATTTCACACTGTGATCATCACCTCAAAATATGACTTGATGGAGTCTGAACTCACTGTGAAGGTGGTTTCTCGCTAACTGCACTTGATTCACAGTCAGTGAAAGAAGACACATTAGGGGAAATCTTGCCCCTGTGAATGGCAGCCAGCCATGTATGATAGAGGCACAGTCAACTGCAAAAAAAAAAAAAAAAAAAAGCCCTCCCTCATTTGCTGAACTTTATCCTCTCCAGTTCTGTCTGATCTGTATCAACTATTCCGTGGAGAGCAGGCCTGCGAGGAAAACGTTTAAGGGGAAAGCACGAGATTCGATTTAGATTGTCGGCCCCAAACTGCATCCCCAATGCCTTTATTACATGGAGAGAATGAAGCACACTTTACACACAATTAGCTTTCCGTCTGAGTGCCTGGTGACTTAAAAAAATGCATTGATGCTGGATTAACTTCAAGCCTCAGGAAAGTATATTATCACACAAAAAAAAACCCTCAAAGCAACTCATTCTCTTCATTTATTTTTCTCAGTCCCAGGTGAAACAAGCATGGCTTCATTTTACTTTCCAACATATGTCCTGGCTCTTTTGAGACAATACGCCCCCCTGAGTATTTTGCTTTATGGAGAGACAGTATGAAAGTTGGGAGGGAGACAGAAGACGAGAAGAGATTTAATCCCATAGGGGAACATGTGGGTAAAGAGACGGGGGTATTACAGTGTTTCTCCATTGATTTGACACATTTCTCCACACTAGCGTGAACAAAAAAAGGTGCATGCTCCCAGAACACTTAACACAGCCATCGAAACAGAGACTCATTTTGCAATGCAGCCCAATTCCAATTTCAGATCACATCTTTGTAGAAACCAAATATTGACATCAAAACTGTTCATGTCATGGCTATTGACTAGATCAGCGGTTCCCAAACTTTTTAGGCAAGGCACCCCCTTCTACATCCCGACCAGGCTGATGCACCCTCAATCCCCCACACCTTCAAAAAAAAAAAACGCAACATAGCCTATTTATAGCCGCATTAAAGGCATCAAGTTTAATCATGCACAAATAATCAGAACACATGTAATTTTTCATTCTTTTTTTTTTTCTTTTTTTTTTATTTCGTTTTGACTGTTTTCAATTTCAGTTTAGTTTTAATTCGTTTTTAAAGCGGGTTTGCTAGTTTAGTTTTTATTTTTTGAAAATGCTTAGTTTTAGTTTAGTTTTTATTAGTTTCAGTGTTAGTTTTAGACTTTTTTTTGTAATGTGCTTGCTTGTGCGACTGCGCTGACAGAAGGATATTAATCATCTGCTGGTGTAAAACGGGCACATCTAAAAAATTGGAAGAAAGATTTCATATCCACCCAAAATACTAGGCTTATGTATGAAATAAATTGACAAAGACGAAAACTAAAGACATTTTCTCTATAATTTCAGTTTATTTTAATTAGTTTTGTAAACACACAATACAGTTTCAGTTAGTAATTATTACACCATTACACCACCATTAAATTTTTCCTCTCGCGCACCCCCTAGAGGCAGCTCGAGCACCCCAAGGGGTGCGTGCACCACACTTTGGGAATCCCTGGACTAGATGATGTCTTCAGCCTTATCCACACAGGGATACTGGTGATAAAACATGTTTTTCAGAAAGTTCTACAGTCCTTTTTTTTCTCTGATTTTATGGAATTTTATCCATAGTTTGTTGATTAAATGTTTTCATTTGCAGTAATCAAAACATCTCTCCCTCATAATTCTATAATCTTTCACAGTTTCACATGTAATAGGTTTGTCTATTTTGCTGATGTCATATGTGACATTTTTCCATTTGTCTATGTGTGATACAGTGAGTAGGAAGAAGTATTGATGAACATGACAAATCTCAAAAGAAACAACAAACTAGTTAACTGTTTATTCCTCATCAACACTTGTTTCTGTCAGGCCAGAGGAGTTATGGTATATGGTATGGTGTGTGGAAACAATGAATATGTATTATTAGACTATTACTGTAATTAAAGGTACTGCAAAGTTCTGAAGAGTTTAGACAGCTCTGTGAACTATTTTGAGAGCATGGATCTTTCTGAAGTTTTGTGTGTAACGTTTGGAAAAAATGATGTATGGAGTTATGTATTTTGTGTGAAAACAATGAAAATGTGCAGTTACTTTTGCAAAATTATCAATGCTTTTAATGGCTGTATTTTTCTTAAGTTTTTTAAGGGCATGGACCTTAGTTTGGAGGAATATTTCAAATCAATTGAGAAAGACTGTAACCTCTACACCATATTCAGTCACATTGGGGAGGTAGCCTAATTTTAACGCTCTGATGTTGAAAAGTTCACAAACTCCAATTGAACGTCTCAGGACAGGCAATCTTACTGGCTACATCTAATTCCACTACATAGCATGTCTTCCTCTTCATTTCCTCTGCTTAATACATGCTGGAGCCACAAATCAAGTAAAGGCAAAAACAAATGAAATGAAAGATATATAATATCCATAACTGTGCTTGTGTATATTACAGACGCCATTTATGCTAGCAAGTCACAAATTTTAGGATGGAGTTTAAAAAAAAAAAAAAAAAAAAACTAATTTTCTGCTGATTTGCTTTGTGTTTGCAAAAGCACACATCCCATCATATTGTTTTCTTTCCATTTGTTTTTCTTAAACCGTAGGTAACCGAGCACAGTTTTCAGCAGCTGTAGCCATGTGACAGATATTAAAATAGTGCTAAATGCTCATGAAAAATTCAGTCAAGAAGAAATTAATCTGGTTAGCAAGTTTGTGAATGATGTAGAACGATTGGTTACTAATTTACCCAGTGGGGCATTAAACTATTTCAAACACTTAGGCACATTCCTGAGCAATAGATATGCTTCTGTGGGAATATGGATTACACTATTATTATTAAAGGTGCAATAAGCAAGATTTTTACTGTCCCATAGTGACCATATCATGGACCATGCAATAATATTTCTGAAGGGGTTGATAGGGTGTTGATCAATACCAGTGACTGGTGATTACTTCACCAGGTGCTGAGATTTCTGGCTTTCAAAACGTATTTCAAAACGTATTTTGCCACCCACTGGCATTCCAAAACTCCCGATCCCCCCAAGTTTTTATTGACGAAATGTCCTACATGAATGCAATACAGTTTAAACAAAAGTTAACATTGGTCTCAAATGCTGCAGAGATTTGTTAGTTTCCAGTACATTTTCCTTGGGGAGGGGGGAGGTGGGTGGGTGGGTGGGTGGGGTTTATGAAATACTGATGTGTGTGTGTGTGTCTACGTATATCTCTGTGTTGCCCAGTGATTGCCAAATAAGATGGTAATAATTCACAAGTCTCATTAAAAATGAATAAGATTTTGACAGGCCTTGGGAAAAGATTGGAGAAGAAAGGGACTTCTGGATCCAAGGTACTTAGGCGCTGGGTACCTGGTACAGACTGGCTACTTTCCAGCAAGACTCATGTTGCCAAACAACCCGACCGATTACGCAGTCTTATTGTGAATCACATTCACCTCACCCACACCGTTCAAAAAGTTAGTGCCAGCATGTTCTGGAGCTTACAGCTTATTCTCCATCGCTCCTGCAGGTTTAAGTTAGGCTTTCACAGCACTCACAACCAGGGTTTTTACTACTTTGCAGCCTCTGGCCTCTTTTGAGCCAAATGAGGCTTCGGTAGCATATAGAGTTCATTTCACAGCAGGTGCAACTATAAATACATCAGTATCAAGAAAATGTGCTAGTGATGAGCTGGTGATGTATACCAGTATAATCCAAAAAACTTTCATATAAATAAATGTCAATTTTGCCACTAAGTTATGTCAGCTTATTCCCAGTTCATGAAAGCTTTTAAATTTGCTGTTCTAAACACCTGGTGACTGGTAGCTCTTTCCTGGGAAAAATCCTCTGGCACACAGAAAGCTGCGGGTTGTTTTTCCGGCAGCAGCAACAGCAGTTAAGTTAAGCAGGAATAAACAGGAGAAGAACTGGGTAGTTAGCATGAGCAGCGATAGCCACCATGGCTGAACAGACAAAGAAAAGAGCGCCACCTACAGAAACTTTGTCAATATAAAATCAAAGGAAAAAGACGTCACAGTACTGGACACACTGTTTGATTGACAAGTGATTGACAAGTGCAGTGCAGAAACACCAGAGCGAAAAAAAGCAGATTACCAAATCTTGTTTTGTGATAATTTTTAGTAGTTTTGATGTGGGCAGTGCATGACATGTTGTCATGTGATGCGTGTTTTGGCTGAGGAGTGGAGCAGTGGCAAAGAAAACCGGCTGGCTGAGAAAGTTTTGGGCAACTTCTAGGTACCAGCTGGCTGCTTACAAGTCTTGGCACACGTTCTCCATGCTGTTGATAAGCAGACTCGACAACACAGATCACTACATGGTGAGGATGTCGAACTTTACAAAACCACAAGACCAGGCTTTACATCTCAGAAATGATTCTGTGGCACAAAACAAGCAACAGATTTCAGAAGCAATATACAGAGTATCTCAACTGTATTGATTAACAACGTTAAAATGAGGAGACAGCGGTTATGTTGAGTCTTCAGCTGGATGTTTGCCTATTATGCCTGAGAACACTGTAATGTCTTCCTCTTGTTTTGCCCTCTTCCAAGCATCTTTTCTGTTTAATCATAATAAACCATTCAGTCTCACTCCTGCAAGATACTTTGAGCTCGCATTGCACCACTCTGAGGTGTCTTGCTTAATGCCATTTACCCTGCTTTTCCTATCCACTTCAAAGTAACACCCCCCCAGGATCTATGTTCCCATATTTTTTATTTTTTTACTCTGTGAAGTCATATCAAGTGCTTGAGTGTTTTTGAAGGAATCACATATTTTCGTGCATGCTGCTCCAAAGATTTCACTACAGCCTTGAGCGTCTGAGTATACTTTTATGCCTCTGTTAGATCCTGTTTATATCGTGTTGTCTTTGCATTGGGCTTTGACAGCTCATCGTAATTTTCTCATATACAATGTCTGTCAAGCATATCACCACCATTTTTCCAGTTGTCCTGAATGGCTTTAGGCCAGCCGGCTTCTCTGTTCCATTTATTCCGCCGTGCCCTTTTGGGAAGGTGTGGCAAGTCTTTGCCATTTCTTGTCACCTGAATGGAAATGTTTAAAAATAAGACATGAGAAGAAAAGGTGCCTTTCAGAAATGGACCATGGGCCAAAGGGTTAAACTGGATAAATTTTCTTCAACAAGGCTGCCCTGTCAAAGAAATAGAAAAGGGGTGAAAAATAATGGCTGCTGCTTGATATTAAACAATATAACCGCTTTAAACAGAGGTAACGTCCATTATAACTTCAAGGGCGAAGGAGACTCTAGGCAGCGGCGTTAACTGTGTAAAAAGCAGACTTTACACAGGTCATGGAAATTAGACTTTTCTTTTTCTTTTCAAAGCTGCAGCACCTGTGTCCTCCTTTCTCTGACCCCTATTTCCAACCACAGCCAGCATACATGTAGCCTGCGGCCTAATAATGGTCAATCACCTCAACCCGGATCAATCTTTTAAAATCTATATTCACATTTCACTTTACAGCTCATTTGACTCCATGCAGAGTAAATTCATATTTATTTAGGCTCATTTATGAGACTATGAGGCTGATGAGTTTCTAGCATGTAAAGCAAACCTGCAAGATTTAGAGGCTCCCGGGGTTCAATTCCTACTGTAACATTTTAATCCTCCCATGTTGGGTTTTCCTTTACATTTTTGCTTTTATCAGACAGAACTGTGAAGTACATATTTTGCTTTTACAGGCTCAGAGTGAGGCTCTGTGGGGAGAATTGTTGCCTGTTTGTGTGAGGTGAGATTGAATCAAGGCCATTTATTATGCATACTGCTGTTTGAATAACAAACAGCATTCTAAGATGTAATATTAGTTTTTGTGTGAGCTGCTCCCCCAACCCTTGACAAATTACGAGTTGCATAAAATCATTACCAGATTTTCAGTGGGTCAAGAGCGATTGTAGGGCAGAGAAGAGCGCCGTATAACCGTTTCCCCCTTCCAGTACCTGGTCACTTTATTCCAGCTTAATCCCACAAGGCAACTCACAATCATAACAGTTTTTTCTGTCACATAATAACTAACAATACAACCATTGAACAGATTGCCCTTGTTAGAAAAAATGTCAAATTGAAAAATGATAGTCTAATAATAGAGTAATCAGCAGCATCCGACATCAGTTCCTCTACAGGACTTCAATCATTGCCTGATTCCGTGAGTGAAATAATTAATAGCCTACTTGATTGTAATAAACCCACCAAGTTTATATATTTTATAACAGAGTAGTGCATTTGTTTTGGTTCTGGTACCTTACAAAACAAGCTGGTGGGAGGTGTAATCCCTAAGATTTCTTTTGAGGCTGTATTCTATATTTAACAGTGGTGGGGAAAGGCCCGCCACATGTAGCGGTGCAACTACTAAAGACCGACCACAAACCGCGGCGGTCTTCAACGTCCAAATCAAAAGTTGAAAAAATGCAACAAACATAATTGCTGGAGAAGCCCCGTGTCTCTCCAGGCTTCTCCCCGCAGCTTTCTCTCTCCCCGCTGAACAGTCTGATGATGCGGTGACGCACGAACCAGTCGGCGTAGAGGGAAAGGGTAGATTTATTTACGTTATTATTATTTACTTGATTTATTATTTCAGCTAACAAGAGCAATTATTTGCCAAATAAAATAAAAGTGAGACAAAGACAAAGTTATGACGGTATGACATCATTATTTGGTGCACCCAACGTGATGACGACATGAAACGCCAACACTTCTGCTCTGCTGGCGGCGCTGTAGCTTGGTACGCCATCTATCTATCTATCTATCTATCTATCTATCTATCTATCCATCTGTCTGTACATCTATCTATCTGTCTGTACATCTATCTATCTGTACATCTATCTACATGTGCATATAAATGTATAAATGTTCATGTATGAGTAACTGTGTGTGTATTTATGCACTGTATGTACAGTATGTATGTGTGTGAAAATGGTTTGATTCATGAAAAATGTGGCCAGCAGTTTGTTTTTAAATCATCTCATATTCGATGAATGTCAAATCATCTTGGCTAGATCAAGTATTCATGCGGTGCCTTCATTTACATAACAACATGGCCAGTTTTCCTCAAATCTGGCAGATCCGCAGTTTGCAAATCTTTCCTGTTTTATGGTAATTCAGCTCATTGCTTTGCATTGATTGGTAGATTACTTACAAAACTGTTAAACCGCAAGCATGCCTTTCTTCTCAAGTGGTTTATTATGACCATTTCATTCTGATTTTACAATATAGCATGTGATGAATTGAAACGCTAATCCGGAGCATCAGTTGCAAACTGCGCACCGTGTTTACACTAAAAGGAGGACGCGATTATTCATGAATGAAAAAATAAATGGGATGAACAGATGGAAATTAGGGGCAGAGCAGTTTTTCATGTAAATCAGATAAATCGAGAAGTTGAAGTAATTATTTTTTTTATCAAAACCAGTGTTTCAGTTTGTACATTCTGAGGAAAGACAGACAGACAAATTTACAGTTTGTTTCAGGTGGAGAAGAGGCTGAGGATGAGAAACAGGAGAGATATTTACTAGACAGGAACAAAAGCCAGGATAATATGTAACACAATATACTTGAGTGAGGCGGCTGCTGTCTTTCATATATCTGCCTTTAAGAGATGATCATTCAACCATGAGGAGGAGATAAGTGTGGTTCATTACATATTTCTCTGAATCCACTAAAGCTGGTGGAATTTGTGATGGCTCATATTGGACTGATATTTCTCTGCTACTTTATAGGACAGAAATACCAGAAACGACACCGCAGAGGTGCTGAGAGAAAAAATCATAACTGAATCGCACTAAAATGTGTGAGAAACCTGTTATCAGAAGGTACAAATGAAGCCGTTCATTATAATGTTACCGGCAGAAATTGTTTGGAATCTCTCACACCGTACCAGATCAAGCCAGTTGCAACTTTACTTTGTTGCCAAAACTGGGAGGGCATTCTGAATGTCTTGAGAGGATGATTGATTAATAATCAATAGGAGAGATGTCTAAAAATCCCCAACTATCTTTTGAAGGAAGAAATTAATTTCAGCACTGTGCTCTGTCCAGCTGTACATCTTCAGTCTTGCCATGATGCACCAACAGTAAGCAAGCCCGAGGCTAAAAGTCCAGGTAATTGACCAATATAGTTTACAAGATTATTTACAGCAAGAGTAGATCTCGTAAATGAAAAACATTTTCTGAATGTTTTTCATTTGAGAAAAAAAATTGAATTCAAGTGGCATCTTTCTTCTGTGAATCTGTTGTTCAGATTCAGAAACTTTATTGTCTATCACAAAGCATGACAGAAAATTGTCTTTGACGTTGCACATAAAAGAGGAAAAAAGACATAAACAGACATACCACATAAAAACAAATAAACAGACATAAGGGTTAAAAACATACATACATTGGTAATTGATTTGACTGCAGAATTGCAAACAATTGTTAATGGTGACATATCTGTTGTTTTTTCTATAATATCCACTATCCTCCTAGGTGTGTTTCAGATAAATATTTTTCTATCTGCAAATTGACACAGAGTGGCTCATCAAAAAAACACTCTTGCCTCATCTTAATGTAGATATTCTGCAGGTTCCTACTGTTCAGTTCAAGTTTATTGTCATATATGCATTAAACATGTTCCAACGCAATGAAAAGCTTATATCCTGGCTCTCTCCCCAGACAGATAGAGCAAATACACATACAAAGTAAAGTGCTGAGTGCCTTACACCCATGTAAAAAAAACACATTAAAAAACAATATACAACAATAAAACAAGACTGTCCTCATTTTATATGTGCATGCAAACACACCCATAAGTGTGTTTGTGTCAGCCTGCTTTTCCAGTGTTCATGATCCTGATTGCCTGTGGGTAGAAGCAGTGTGAGTCCAAATACTTTGATAGTGCTTCTCAGACGATGGTAATAAGAAAAGACCATGAACTGTTTGACTGATATCCTCAAAGCACTCGTAGCTTAGGAAACTCCTTATGTGCTCGCCTTGTCTTTATGTGCTTCAAAACATATGGATTTGTGTGCTCCATTTGCAAAGTACCATGCACAACTCTGTAGAGGGTTCATTAAGGCAGGTTATCTAAAAGGGTCAGAGGATTTTTCCATCAATTAAACAACAGAAGACAGACAGACGGCAAATTATGTGAATATATATGTGTGAGTGTGCATGTGTGGACACATTACATGCATGATTTTGTGAGTAAGGATTCTTTGTCAGCGTTAAATTCCATCTCTGTGGTTCATTTGTACTCTGAACTGTAGGCACCTGTGTTTTCTACATTTATGTTTAATTGACATTCGCAGTGATTTATTTATGTGCTGTGGTTTTCTTTTCTTCTTTTTTTCATGTTGGTGGGTTGCTGTGTTTTCGCTTTTTCTTTGCCTTATGCTTTTGGGGCTGTCGGGCCCCCGTCAGTTTATTGATCGCCCGACAGACTGAAGCCGCCGACGTGGTAATCAAGCGCGTCTTTACACATTGCTCTACACGTGTCGTTTTGGTCATTTTCAGAAACGAGTGCATTATTTGATTCGACTCCATCCAGTCAAAGCTCAAAATGAAATCACGCTCCATAGAAAACATGACAGCAATTCATCAAATTTTGTGCAAATCCTCTGTGAAAGTGCCCTCACAAGTATGGAGAAAGGTCACCGCACCGGACAGATTTGTCATCACATTTGCTGGACAGCAATATATTTAACTCAACACATGGAGAATGGAAACAAGAATGATGGATGCCAATAGAATATACCAATCGCCATGCCATAGATCATTTCCTCCCAAAGAGAAACAAGGGATTTCTCACCTTCACTGAGGTTGCCATGGCAACGTGGCCATTCTGTCAAAATGAACTAATAACTTTCCGTTCAAAGCCGGCAAATATCAGCCACTTAAATCTTTCAATATGATGGTACACAATGTAAAATTAGTGCCATCAAGAGTTTGAGAGTGTAGCCTCTGCTGGCCAAACACACACAGTCCTTTCATGAATGTTCTCTAAAATCTGGAGGAAAATTGCATGAAACAATCAATTACCTTGTTTCTTGCTGGCAGTGGTGCAAATATGCTCGTTTATCTGACGCCTTTATTTCTTTCCTGGGCCTCTAGATGATTAGATGCATCTTGTGAGAGAGGAAACACTGTAGCGTTGCTGCATTTAAGAACTTAAATCAGCTGCTTATGCCTGCCCAAGCCTTTTTTTAATTATCAGTTTTTAGATATGACAGGCAGTGTAGTCACAGTTACTCGTTCCCACAGAGGACAAAGGAAAGAAGAAAAATGTGTACATTCAATAGTTTCCATTTCCTCTTTTCAGTCTTATATCAAAGTAATAAAAGGAGAAACTTTGGGCTTGTAACACAAGCTTCTTCAAGCTTCTTCTTCTATTATTATTATTATTGTATGTTGTCCTCAGAGGCAGAGAGGAAGAGATAGACTTCACAGTAGATGATACAATACTTCACAATAGAGATGCAGACACATACTGGCTATTTTTACATGCACGAAGTAACACGGCTATCGGTGATGCTCCGGTTAAGGACTTACTCGGGTTAAGCTGTTTACATGAACCTTTGATACCCGCCGATCGAGTCTGTTGCCATAAATAAACCAGTTAACAGAATATTCCAGTCCACCTGTGGTGTCAGGTTCACAGACTGAACAGGCCTGAACAGGCTGTCATACCGTCAAGTTATGACGGTATGACATCATTATTTGGTGCACCCAACGTGATGACGACATGAAACGCCAACACTTCTGCTCCGCTGGCGGCGCTGTAGCTTGGTACGCCATCTATCTATCTATCTATCTATCTATCTATCTATCTATCTATCCATCTGTCTGCACATCTATCTATCTGTCTGTACATCTATCTATCTGTACATCTATCTACATGTGCATATAAATGTATAAATGTTCATGTATGAGTAACTGTGTGTGTATTTATGCACTGTATGTACAGTATGTATGTGTGTGAAAATGGTTTGATTCATGAAAAATGTGGCCAGCAGTTTGTTTTTAAATCATCTCATATTCGATGAATGTCAAATCATCTTGGCTAGATCAAGTATTCATGCGGTGCCTTCATTTACATAACAACATGGCCAGTTTTCCTCAAATCTGGCAGATCCGCAGTTTGCAAATCTTTCCCGTTTTATGGTAATTCAGCTCATTGCTTTGCATTGATTGGTAGATTACTTACAAAACTGTTAAACCGCAAACATGCCTTTCTTCTCAAGTGGTTTATTATGGCCATTTCATTCTGACTGAACAGGCCGCCAGCAAAAAAAAAAAAGTATGAAAAGGTTCAACTGCCACCTCGGCTGTTTGACCGAGCAGCAGGTTACTTCTAATACAGGGGAAGTAAATGATAATCCCAGTAGTAATAATAGTAACAAGTACAGGATGTAGCTGATTTTCTACAGTGGCTAAGTCAACACATGAATTAAATATTTTGTTCAATGATTCTCTTAGTTACAGCCACAGTGTGCTCCCACAGCACTTTGATGTTAACAGGTGGAATTTTTAAAGTCAACCTAGTTTCACTCACTCACTCACTCACTGTCTGTCTGTCTGTCTGTCTGTCTGTCTGTGTGTGTGTGTGTGTGTGTGTGTGTGTGTGTGTGTGTGTTGACTTGTACCTCATCACAGAGTGTAGTGATGTATCGAGTGTTGCACTGCAGTAGTTACAGAGAATGTGCATATCATAACTGTCGGGTGAAATCCTTGTTACTCCAATTTTGGTGGTTTGCACAACTTAAGTAACCACGCCTTGGATTTATGAAACCTTTTCAAAATCAATTATATAAGCTCAAATATACTTTGTTGTCAAGCTAAAAACAAGACTGTTTTTTTTAGTTCCTGAGAGGTTTTGGAGATACAAGGTTTTCACCCAACAAGCGATATAGGATAGGAGGGATAGAGAAATACCTTGTGCATTGTACTTGCCGAATAAAAGTTTCTGATTCTGATCTGTACCTCCAACCTGATCGCTGAGGGCAAGCCCTTGCCACACTGCTGTCAGATTGTGATGTCACCAATAGTCAATAGTCAATAATTTGATAATGTGGCAAAGATTAGCAGATATCTAACAACCAATGGTAAGTGTAATTTCCTGATTGGAGTTTACCAAGTTTGATTGTTTTTCCAACTTGTTTTTCAGGAAGATCTTGATTTTCAACTTCCAAAAAAATGTAAATAAAGTGTAGTGTGTGTAGTCGAGAGTGGAGGTGAAGAAAAGAGAGAAGGAAAAGTAAGAAAGGGGGAAGGAAATCAGTGTTTTTTGACTTTCAGAACCTTTATGGGTTATTGGATTTTTACCTCTATGCTCTAGCTCCAGAGATAATTGATTTTTTTTCCCTCTTTCTAGCTGCAGTATGGAGACAGACAATTCCATCTCTCATTTGTTTTCCTGTGTACACTTAGCCATTAAAGGGATACTGTGACATTTTGAATTTTACTGGGTTATTTTTCTTTCCCAGACACTTGTCATTTTGGCAAAGACTTGTTGTGCCCCTTAGTTTCAAAGAGAAGTTCAAACAATGATAACAAACCATTTTAAGGAAACTGAAGGACAAGTGTTGAAGCTTTTTCCCTAATGTCACAAGTGTCTGGAAAATAACAAACTAAAACTCAAAATGTCAAAATATCTCTCTAAGCCTCGTCAGTGCCTCCTCATTTCTCTAGTCACAAAATGCATTGTGGTGACACAACTCCAGCCCACCACTCGCTTTATAAGAATAAGTAGGATCTATGTGAGTGACAAAAAGCACAGATGAATAAAATGTAGTGTCCAGTGTTTTTGAAAATTTCAACTTAGTGCAGTGGACTGCCAATCAACTAACGTCCCAAAATTCCCCACTCCATTGTCTGTTTGTGACCACCTCAAAATTACCTTGATTATATGGTGAGCTGGTATGTGGAGAAACCATAAATCTTTACTCACAAAAAGGTTTTGTCTGTCCAATAAAACACACAGCCACAGCTGATGGCTACTTCAGCCACCAAATTGTTAAGTGCCTCCAATTGAAAGAGAGGCTCTCTGTTTGTGTGATTGTGTGATGACTCATTGAGAGGCAAACATTACATTCTGATTGGTTTAATTAAATGTGCCAGGGTGACAGCGCATTCACGAATGGTCATTTTGAAAGTGATCAGTGTAATCACACACTTCTTGTAATTGGCAATCTGATGCTATAGCAATTTCAATCAAATCATAGGATAGACGCACTGACAATTTTGCCATCAAATGCATGTGAATTGCAAAAGTATTTGTGTTGATTTTAGGTTTAGAGGAACCTGACTGTAACTGGTGTTTAAATGCAATCCTTCACATTTGCCTAATTAGTAAATTGACCATTTCTTCTCTCTTCTTTTCTTATGTGACCAGTAACGAGAATAAGAGCGGTGGTTTTAGCATTTTAAGGGTGAGCGATGGGAGGGGGAAATCTCACCACAGGCAATTACACAGACACATTTCAAGGAAGCACAGTCAGTCATTGTGAATCAAAACACCATTACATGTTTTTTTTATTTTGAGAAAGAAAAGATGGACTGGTCAAAACTGAAAGTGGCAAAGACAGAAAGGGAGAGAGGATCGTTGTATTATTACAGCAAGGCAACCGCCGATACCACAGGGGAAATGAGCTGGGAGTGTACCAGTGCATGTATTAGCCGAAATCTAATTATAATATGGACCCGCTGCAACCCAAGAGAAAAATTTATCTAGATTTACAAAACTGTGCTGCCACAAATTACACCAACATAAATCAGTGACTGAACTTTGCATACACCAGTTCCTCCTGCGCCTGGAGCAAGAGCAGCGCAAGACGGGCGGAGGGAGGCCGATCAGAGACACACAGACAAAGTTGAGAAACTATCATCTATCTGCTCCCTCTATAAATAAAAACTGTAAAATGAATGTATTAGAACTCTGCCTGTGGAACGATTGCTTCCCTATAGTCTGAACACATATCTAACATAATAGCTAATATACACATAATACACACATAATTAACACATATGCTGCTGTCATTTGAAAACCTTCTAACTCCCAATTTTGGTGATTTTCACACACATGCTAACGTCAGTTGAAGGATTACATGGTCCTCTATGGGTTGAGAAAAGGAAACAATTTCAAAAACCCATCGGATAAACTAGCAAACACAAAACAAAAGCTGTTTTTCATGGTTCCTGAATAGGCGATATTTCGGAGATACAAGGTTTTCACCTCAGTTTAGATACTCTCATCATACCTTTTGCCACATAGCCTAATATCTGCCAAAATGTGCTACACTTCAGCAATGCCATTCATAAAAATAATGTTTCCATGCATGGTTTTTACCTCACGTTATAAGGAACCGGTTGTATCTAGATCAAAACAACAAATAGACAAAAGACAGAAAATTTCCATTACTGCCAGGCAAAAGCTCTTTGAAGCGAGTGAATGCAACATTTTTTTTTCCGCACATGGCTGTTCCAAGTACCTTACATGGTTAACCCCTGCTCACACACACACACACACACACACACGTACACACACGATTTCACAGTCTTTTCCTGCCCTCCAGGCCAGTGCTTTGTTGGCATGCGGAGGCTGCGGAGCATTGCTGTAAGTGAGTACATTGCTATTGATTCCCATTCACCTCAGCTGACTCAGACCGCTTCTTAGGAGAGCCGGGCCTATCTGGAATGATCGGATATCAGCCAGTCAAGCGGCCCACTGCTGATATGATAGAGGTTCATTTTTTTCATTTAATTGTTCAATAATTTTTTTGTAAATTAATTCTACATAAAGACAGTAATGTATCCCAGAGTTTTCCCCTACCACTGACTAGTTGTGGTGGGTCATCCTGGGTTTGAATGGAGAGTTTTAGTGTTGCATGATGGTCTATACCAGACCATAAGAGGTTTCTCCATCCTGCCAAGAATAAAATTCTCGGGGGAAACATTGAATACTTTTGGCATGAAAATGAAAAAAAAAAAATGAAGATATTGAATATTGGCACAAAATATCGGCTATTGGCAGCTTCAGCATTTTTCTAATGGGAGTAGGGCTGCTGATAATGACTGGATGTGACTGCATGAAGACACAGAGAGTGTGAAGACAAAAATTCAGCGTCCCCCCTCCTGTTTTTCTTCACCTCACCACAGAATCCACTGCAATACATCTGTGCAATTCCATAACATGGCTCAACTTAACCAAGTGACTCATTTGAAAAGTTCATTTGAATGTTCAGCATTCACTTGTAGTCACGTATTTAATAATAGCCATACATAATATTTCCCCAAATTAAATTACATCAAGTATTAATTGAACTCATTTGGATTAAATTGAATTTGCTCTGCCGTTTGTAAAGGGGATATGAAGCACTGTTATCAAGCAAATGTTTTGGATTGATATGCCTTTCCCTCCTGGGGGTAGTTTTGATTGACAGATGTTCTACTGCCTAGCTGGCTGGTGATATGTACATTAAGATGCTGAGAACAGCTCAACTACAGCATGTGACCAAGACCAGTGCAGTATGTGTTTTGACTGTTTTTTTTTTGATGCAGCCTTACATAATTTACAACCTAGGAGAGAATTCTGTTTATTGAAAGGCCGAGTAAAAGTTGAGATGTTTTTGCCTGTTAGCTCTGGTTACCCCAGTTGGCCACGAGTTCCCACAACTAATGAAAAGTACACGTTAGTTTATGTAAGCCTAAAATACTTGAGCAAACATCATCCGGTCTCAGCTCAAAGCAACTGGCACATACAGTTTGAGACAGCTTGTTTTGTTCCAATCTCCAGAACAGCTAATCTAAAAAAACAAAACAAAAATACTGCACCTGCTAGCAAGTAAATGACATTTGTGCTTTCTACGAAATGTGTTTAATTGATAAGGAATAATGCCTAAAGAGGTGTATTGCATTAAACCATTTGAATGGATGACACAATGACTAATAATAACAGTAGAAATAATAAACTTGATTTAAACAGCACTTTTCCAGACAACCGCTGCAAAGCACTTTGTAAAACAAATACGATAAATAATAAATACAGTAAAAAAGTGGAATATAAAAGGAGACAAAATGATAATAGAATAGATAGAAAAAAGACAACAGAGATAAAAACAGGACACAAAAAGAACATTATAAACAGGCTTTCCTGTACAAGTGTGCTTTAAGTGATTTAAGATTTAAGAACCAGCTAACATAAGTGGAGTCGATGAATGACCTGCACAAATAATTACGTTTGATTGAATTATGATGTTTACATTACATTTCAGGCATTTAACTGATGCTCTTATCCAGAGTGACTTCGTATGATTGAACATGTGAATTCCATGTCTTGCTAAAGGACACTGGCTGTCATGCGGACCTGGACCTGTTACCTTTCAATAATGAGACGGTCCCTTTAACAACTAGGCCACCCTGGCACCACCCATTATTATGATTAATAAGACCTCCCTACCTGTAGATAATTACAGCTATTCCTTCAGTTCCGTATGTAGTTGTTGATTTACTAATTTGTGATCTGGAAGCCATTGTCAGTGGGCCAATTTGAGCATCCTTTATGATAGATGATGGTATCTATTGGAGCCAGCGGTGTGAGACCGGGTTATGACTAAGGTCATTCCAAATGGAGTTTGCGGGACTGTAGGTGCTTGCAAGTCGGTGTCATCAACATAGATCACAGAGCCCCCCAAATGACCGCGCCGCTCTGCCGCATTTTATCTGCCGGTAGAGAGAGAGAGAGAGGAAGACGGAGGAGAGAACATGTGAAGAGGAGCATTGTTTGTGCGCGCGCATATGGATGTGTGTGAATGAGGAAAAAAACACAAAGAGAGTGATTGAAGATGGAGAGACGGTACCGACGGACAGTGTTCGATGTTTAAGACCACAAGTAGTGGACTGGCTTGGCCTCCCTTGAATGCTTCCGTGATTTATCGTAAGTGGAACACGTTAACTGCTGTGTTTAGTGTAGCCAGATAGAATACCCATCTTCCCCTGCACTCCTACACCACCTCATGATCGTTATGTCATTTGTTTATGATCCACGGCTCTCTCATAATGGCCCGTTTGGCATAATGCGATCCATCAGTCTTCCCAATGGCCTACTTTTACATGGACACCTTTCCCCCTCCTCTGTGATGCATTAACGCAAAAATGTGTTAAACCAACGATTGACTTTGAAATAGTGAGATGAGGACGTAGGTGTGTTTTCAGAAAGGCAGAGTCATCGCAGCTGAAGAGGACCATAAGCGTTCTACGGCTATTTGGCCAGCGCGTCTGGCTTTATGTTTTTGCAAGATCTTAACGTGAGCGAGCGGGAGGGTGAAGCTGAGCGCGTCTGGAAAAAGCTTTAGGTAATAGAATAAGCTTAAAGCACCAGTGAATCCATTTCAGATGCAGCACAGGAGTGTAAGAAATATACCAGGCTAGTTCATGAAAACCAAAATCATACTCAAGTGTTCTATCAGTCAAATGAAAAATTCACTTTAATCATTTATCTGGTTTTTGCCGTTTGTTGCACTTTGCCCTTGACATTTCGAATTTTATTTGTTTTTGCCGGACACACGCAAAAAAGTCTCTACACTTATCCTTCATTTTTACTTAAGTGGCTTGTTAGAATTCCTCATTTTGACCAAGGGGCACTGCTTGAAAATGTCAAGGTATCATTTAAAACACATTGCTATCTTACATGGTGGTGTGAATGCTGATCATCTGCCCTGTCCATGAGCAAAAACCAGCTCTACCATGCAAAAACACAATATCAGGCGACACGCTGGTGTCTGTAGCACCGAGATCACTGTCTGTTTTCTAATAATGACCCACAGAGTTATTTGTGCCTATGGGAAAGTTATTACAAGTGGCAGAGGGTGAAATATCAGGGATTGACTGTTTCATTCACTAAGACATGATCTGACCTCTATTACTGGCAGACAGCCACTCTGGTTAGTGGAAATGTCATAGTGCTCATGTGCCGGCCACCCGCGCTCAGGTCGCAGCACATGGCGGGGCTGAAGAAGGCCCCGACACAATAAAGCCAACCTTTTACAAGCAGACGCAGATGAGTGGCGGCAGATAGCGATGGGTGGGAGGCAAGACGGAGGAAGTTGTGAACTGCCCTCTTGACCCCATCATGAGAGGTTAAACTGAAAACTGACACTCTCTTGGCTGAATATTTGCACTTACTCACACACACAGAGCTAGCGCTGCATTGCACATGAGAAGCAGAGTCACAGCCGTCAAAGCAGAGAAATAAGTTTGCTTTGTAAATTAAAATGTTTACATGTATTCATCCTCTACAGAAAAGGAAAAATACTTTAGCTGTAAACATTGGATTTTGAAGCTGATTTCCTCTCTTAAATATTGACTCCTAGAGAGCTTCTGTGGATATTGTGTTTGCTATGAAACTGTGTATGAAGATGTTCGTTATTTCTCAGAAAACTCACAACAGAAACATTACAAGGCAGCGTGTAATGCAAAAATGCAGTCAACTTTTACAATAGTTGGAACATCTCTCTCTGGATTGACAAATTGTGAAAAGAACTGCCAGAGTTCGAACAAGCTGACAATTAACAAGCCATATATCACGCAGGAAACAGGAATCTGCACATATCTGCTCTTTGAGGCATGGCAGTATCACCTTGCCTCACACCTCAAGGAGAAGGAGCCTCTTAGTGACTGATACAGTAGCAGCGATCTCTCTGATAGGCTTTCACATTGGGATGTAGCCAAGTTACCCTTTAACACATAAACGTGCGCTTGCTTATGCTTTGCTTATTGTAGTCCTTTTGTGTCTGATGATGTCTTCCACTTCTGAATGTCAACAACAGTCCAATACGAGATCTGCATGTTTTATTACAGGTGAGAAGTTTAAGGTAGTGCAGATTGACATGGATGTGTGTCTTCCCAAGTTTTTGCTCCTCTCTTTGTCTTCCTTTCCTCTTCCAGCATCTGCATACCTCTCTGGCAGAGCTGCCATGAGGTGGACTTGGAGTGACACTTCAACCAGTCCTTAAAGAGCTTTTTTGGTCCAGTGTTGGCTAAGATGTAGTTGAAAGTCTTCCTGCAGGTGCTTCTGGAGAAGAGGTGTTTTGTTGAGTACCACAGAAGGTAAATAGTCCTCAGTAGGTCGGCTGATGCCAGGGCATATCCACACCGGGCGAGCCTGCATACTGTATCACCTGTTGGGACCACTGCAGCTCTGAAACCCCCCAAGTTAGCTTGGGCCTGTGTGTGGTCACAGGGGGGGGCAGGCAGGAGTCCTGGTGAAGGAGAGGCTGTGTACTGACAGGGGAAGACTTGAACACAAGGCTGCTTCCCCGTTATCACAAGGTCTCGCCAGCAGCAGCAAGCTGCTGCTATACACACACACACACACGCACACACACACTTACATATGCAGACGACAATGAACTAGACAATAAAATAGCCAGAATATTTAGACTTAATAGTTTTGTCAAGTTGTCACAGATGTGTAATCAGATGTATAATCCTGAGGAGGTGAGATATTAGCCGTTTTGACATAAAAAGACGCTTTTCTCCAAAGTGCCCTGCTGTACCATGAGTGTAGACTTTGTTAACATTGGTCGCCCCACTGGAGAATGAGACCTTGACCCTGTCAGTTTTCGTGCTACATCCTACCTCTTGAGCTATACAGGACAATACAGGACTTTGATGTGCATAGCATATCAACCTCTTAATTTATTTGGACTGCCGATGTCGGTACAGTAGGGTAGATGGCCACTGTGACAGGCAGGTGTTGCTGTGTGATTTAGGCAGGCTGACGAGTGCTTAGCGGAGGCACAGGCAGCATTAGCATGTGTTCATTAGCGAATGCCGGGGAAGCTTATCATTCTGAATGGCCTCATTAGTGATAGGGATTAATATGCGGCAGGTTCATTAGAGAGACAGGCGGAGGAGTGTGTCACCAGAATCGCAACAAGGCTGCTGGTCCAGACTGGCCCTCTCCTCCTCTCCTATTGCTTCAGCTATTAAAAACACCACTTTTGAAAAGACTTTTGATCACTTTATCCTATGAGATGGCACATTAAAACAATGTCTTTAGGTTGCAGAAGCACATAACTAAATACTTGTTTGTTGGAATTTGACAATGTTGGAGCAAAAACAGTAGCATTTCCCCAGGTAATTAATGCTGCTGCACCCTGTAACAGATGATTCTGACTATTACTTCAGCATTAAGGTGAAGTTTGAAGAAGACAAAATGTCTTGTGGTGTTAATAGTAATTGCAACCGTAGCAATGGTGGACAGTTGTAATAAATCACAAACACCACACAGGGAATAGACTTAAAAGTGTGGGGCATGGGATAATAATGGAATAGTGCAATAATAATAAATGAGATTATGATCAAGTGGCAATGATGAAAACACTAAAAATGAAAAGAAACATTTGCTCAGAATATTCACACTCCTGACAATTTTGGGCAAATCCAAATAAATCATCATCCCAGTTTTTTCTTATATTCCCAGTGGAATAGTCCATATCATGATTAGTTGTTGTTTAATGAATAGCTTTAAGTCTTCCTCCTATTCTCATACTGGTGAAAATATGAGGATATACGGATATATCTTTGAGGATATAGTTCACTCTCAATTTCAAGTTCAAAACTTTATCCCCGATAGAAATTTCATCTACAGCAAGACATAAATATTCGGATTGGTGGATTGAGCCATCCATACAGCACTCCCCGCTAGAATGAACTCTGTTGTGCCTGCATTAGAATTACTTAAAGCCACTTGTGGGCCGTTGTATAGCTGTCATTTGCCAATAGCATGCTGAGAAAGGGAGTTGTGCTCGAAACGTCTGCGCGGCACATTAAATATTAATTGCAGTGCTGTCGTGTGTCTTTTGATTTATTCAATATTTCAGCAACCAAGATTCAACGCCCGGTTTGAGTTAAAAAGTTCACTGGAGCGCGTTGCTTCTTGATACAGGGCTTTAAAACACCCATGGGTGAGAAAAACCTCTGTAGACGTGCTTTGTTCCTACCGCCAAGAGCCTCCTCAATAAGCTCAAATGAAATGTAGCTTTTGCCCCGATCCGCTGATGTAGTGTGACGACTCGTGTTGTGATTGTAACATGGTTGGACACTTCTATTCTGTTCTATTCTATTATGCGTTTTTGCATCTTTTCACATGCATGACATCATCCACCATGCACAACAAAATCTTCGGTGTGAATTTAACTCCAAGAGTGTAAAAAACAACATCAAAAACAACACCCATCAGTTAATTTAACACTTTTGCTAGTTTTAACAGCGGCCTCAGCACCATGTCACCTCTATGAGCGGATAAACAACTCTCCAATCAACACTTTCACTCAAACATCAACACTTATTAACACTGGAGAATTTCCTGTGTAGGGTGGATTCCGTCTGATCTCGAAAAAGTCATGATGCCAACTCATTAACTCCGATCAGTCTAGACCTCTAGAAACACTGGCATAGTGTTGATTATTGACACTGATGATTTTGCTGTGTTCTCAGGTCTGGTCTAAAAACCAAAACCAGTAATAACACTATCTATTTAGGAGCTGTGACAAAGGTGCAGCAACCTTTCTCAGTCGCACACCACGGACAAGACATTAGTATGCAGCACATGTGTGGCGTCAATGTTTCTCTTTCACAAAGACTGTGGAACGGAGCATCAAAAACAACCCCGAAACACAGATGGACTTGACGGCAGAAAGAGAGCAAAAGGAGTAACGGCAAGCCAGTGATACCAGGCGCTGCTTGTCTGATAACTGTCTCTTTTCCCAGCTTACAGCGGATTCAGCTGCCAGAGGTTATACACCTGTTGTGAATGAGACAGGAGGAGACAAAGGAGCTAAAGGGAGTACACTTCCAAATAAACCTTTGTCAATCATTGGCAAATTCAACAGTGTGCTGGGAACTGGAGCTGTAAGCAGTTTTGCATGGTGTGTTTACACTTGCAGGCAGTACTAGCAGCTCTTTTTGGTTCAGTTTATATCCAGTCACTTCTAAAACAAGGATTCTGAGTGATCACCTTCTTCCCATGATGCATTTCTTTCAGATAGAAGCAGTGTGGTCCAAGATGAAAATGTCCCAATAAGTAAGGCACGAGTAATTTGGACAGCACGATCATGTTTTCAATATGCCATGGCCTTCTTGATAATCCGATTTGATCCAAATTTAATGTGCATTGAGCATTTATGGGAGATTCAGGAGCAGCATTTGATGCATAATTCTGAGCTGTCATCATGAAGATGGAGAGCCAAAATGATCAGTCAAAATCATTATGTTAGTAGTGATTAGTTTTGACCTTTCCTTCTTGGAGATGGCAAAATCCATGGCAGACAAAGCACTCCACGCATAACAGAGCCAGCAGCATTAAGAGGAGTCTTTATTCTGGTGATGATGAGGTTATTTTGGTCATGGCATGTGTTTTGATGGAATTTTCCCAACAAACAATTCAAAGATCAAATGTGATCGGTTGCCTTTTTCATAAATGAGGCTCTAAGTCTGCGTGGAGGCTTGTATGAATAAAAGATACGCTGTGCTCGCTTACACCGTTTGTATCAGTATTTACTATCAGCCATAGTAAATGCATGATGTGCCATTCCGTTTTTGACATGATCATTTCCTTTCATGGGTGAATGCAGTCACACCATGATTCATACCCTTATTGTTTCAGCATTTTTGTGGTTCCAGGATCTACTTGTAAAATCGGCCAAACTAATATAATGGCCAGGCAATGGTAGCAATGGCTGGAAGCTAATATTTTGTACAAGTAATGGGAGGAATATTGCTGATAAACCTGCCTCTAGATTAAATTCACACCGCAATTTAAATGGGGATGTGCTTTATTTACATGGAAATAAACATCATGATTGCCAATGTTATAAGCTGGCAAATGAGCGAGTGATGAAAGTGCACCAGTTCCTTGCTTTTCCAGAGTATTGTAGCCCAGCAAACATAATAGCAGTATCCAAACTTTGACCTGAATAACAACAACATGCATCTCTGCCATTGTAACGTGAGCATAATGGATTTTCCCCTCATAACTGTTTTAATGGACTCATTTACATAAGGAAATGAGTAAATGCGGTATATATGCTATCTAAAAATAGCAGTGAACAAGGAATTTCATTGGCTATATAAAATTGAATTCTGAACAAGATGAGTCAAGCTGACACCTGTGTCAGTTTTATTTTCCCTCTAGCAAACATGGAATTCAGCATGTCTGGCTCACAAGGATGAGAGATAACTTTTTTACACAATGTTAAACTTGCCAAGGCATTTAACAAGCTTTCCCCAATTGCCCATGGTGCTGTGGCCTGATGAAGTTTGTTACAAGGCTCAGGCCAGAGTTTGGTGAACCAAGCGGTACAACAGATGAGACTACACGTTCCATAGCCTTATGTTTTAAAGTTACACCTGCTTAAACAAATTTATTGTGGGGAATAAAATGGATTAATTTCCGGCATTTGGGTTGATACATGACACTGTAAATCTTGCATCTGTGCAGTTCAAATTAATGTTTCATTTCATTACAAGTCTGGCAAACTCTTGTACAATATAGTATCTCAAGGTGAGGCTTCGTAATTTCTATCAACATTCTCCGTTCATGCAAAAATGTAAAATTGTGTTTGAGGACCCTGAAAGACCTCACAATAACACAACATCTGTGTTAGCTGAGTTTCATAATCCTTTAGCCATTGTATCATTTTAGAAATGATACATGAGACATGTGACAATAAAGTAAGTATTTTTTATTCATTCATGGAAAAATGTGCTTTTGTACAGCAGATAGACGCTTTTCATCTGACAACAGCAATTTGTTCTTTTTTCATACATCAGTGGTGACTGAAATTCAAAGTCTGCTTAGCTTGGCTGAAGAAAGCTTTGTGTGTGTATTTGTGGTTACATGTTTGTTATAGCAAACACAATCTGAATTATAAAAACAAACACTTCTCATGTTTGACTTTTGAGAGGGAAATGGGTTTCAAGCTGTTTGAGTCAAGTCAAAAAGATTGCTGCCAAACAAGAACATGCAAAAACATGGTCCAAACAAACACAAACAGTCTCTGCGGCACCGAAATTGCTTGCTCTCTTACTTTCGAAGTGTAATTTATTTCAAGAACATGGAAGATAAATAAAAGATCTGCCCCACTGTCATGACAGGAAATAGGACAACCTTTCCTTTCCTTTGCTTTCCTTTCCTTTCCTTCCTTTCCTAGCAAGCAGCACATCCCAAAGTGTCCGTATGAGTTATGTCATGTTTTCACTGTTCACTGTTTCCACTACAGCAGAATATTAACCTGTGCCATTCATTTGACTCCTTCAGTTAAGTTTTAATTCAATGTTCAAAATGTCTCAAATGAAATAGGCCTATTTGTTTCTTGCCTCATCTTTCTCATATTCAAACTGTAGAAACTGATAATGTAATAACTGCCGGATGATGTGATAAATTGTGAAAATGTAATGTAAAAAAGTTTCCCCCTAAATGGGTTGAAAATGTAATAAAACATGTTAAAGTCATAAATTACAACACATTAAATATAATGTTGAAATGGGTTGTAACATTTTTAACTGATGACACAATAATATTGACTAATAATGTAATAACTCAAATTATTACATTCTTCAGTATTCTTATACTTAGGAGTCATTATCATCAATTTAAATGTTACACCTGTTATGAAGTAATAAATGCCAGTTAATGTAAGAATGTTATTACATTATCCAGCAACTTGTTAGCAAATTTTATTACATTTTGAGCCCATTTCATTACATTCTGACAAGTTGTTACATTAGTTGCCACAGGCCCTGCTGAAAAACTTTGAAATGTGCTTTTCATTCTTTATAACAGCAAGGGTTTGTAACCCACATTATGGCACGCTCTTTTACACACATTTAACTCCCCATTTCTTGTCCTGGCTGTATGCGGTCTGAAGAGCTCATACTGTGGTGACGGAGGGTGGAGGGAGGAAAAAGAAAATAAAACACAAGAAAATACCACCCAGCACTATACAGTATAGTCCAATATGAACAGACAGACAGACATGTACTGTATGTGCACCATATTATCCCCAAAACATGCATCATTCTGTAGTATTTCATGTGTTTGCTCTCATTCTATGACGAATGCTACTATAATCCCCTCTAAGCCTTCAGAAATGATGGAATTACATTTAATGGGGTCCGCGATATCATGGCAAACGCTTTGCATCAAACTCATAACTAGCGTTTTATGTCTTTTTCTCCCTCTACAAATCTAATGAAATACACTGACACCTGCCTGATGTTTAAGATCCTAAATGGCAAGGCTCCTCCACCACTTAGTACTTTCATTAAACAGAAAACATCAAACAACAGATCTACAAGATCTGCTCTGAGAGGGGATTGTGTAATCCCTTTCAGGTCCAGCTCCTTCAGCCAATCATGCTTTTCTGTAAGAGCTTCTCAATTGTGGAACTCCCTACCAACTGAAATAAGAAACTGTACCACCTACAACACCTTCACACAAAGTCTCAAGGCCTGGCTTTTGAAAAGTCAGACATGTGAACATTTCGACTCCACTTAGTACATTGCTCATTTAATGATTATCATTGTTATTATTGGCTAACCTGCTGCTAACTTGTCCCATGTCCTTTACCCGTTGCCAGGCGGCCAGCTTTGCATGGCTTAGGTATGTATGGAATATCTACTAGTATTTTATAAACAATTTGGTAACACTTTAATAAGATCTAAATAGTGATTGCTGTATTTTATTTATGTTTACTGGTTATTGCTGCTCTGCATGACTGCATGTATCATAAGTTGGTTGTGGTCAGTATTGCTTGGCTGTGTGTTGTTGCTTCATGTTGCTTGCATGACTATATGTGCCAATATGGTGTTTATTGTTGCTGTATTGTTGTGCTGATGCTTTGCTGTTTCCTGTTGCTTTGCATGGCTTGTGTTCTGCCTTGAGAGTTCTTGTTTTGTTGCTGTCTCTATGGCGTCTTGTTGTCTTTGTTCTGTACATTTTTATCATTTTATAGGTTTTAAAACATCTCGCCACAAGGACTATAGTTGAAAATTAGCCAGCTGGCTAACACTAGCACATTTACAGAAATGTTAATTAATGTGTGTTGTCCTTATAAATAAATAAACAAAATAAACAAAACATCCTGGTTCAGGGAACAAGGGCATTGATGTGTTTACCTCACATTGCAATTGCATAGGAATTATGTATTTTCAGTTGTATACCCTCGGTCTTCTTTTGGTGCTCCAGTCTTAATGTTTAAACCACAAATAAATTTCATCCTAATCTGTGCTTTAAAATTGTTAAGACAGCAAATATATGTGTCTAAACACATGGCAACACTGAACACAGTTGTATGTTTGTGTATGATACAGAGCTAAACTAAACTGCAACAGAGCCAAACCCTTTTTAACATTGAACCCATCAAATCTGTTGTAGTTTGAAATATACTTGCAATAAGAATAGCTTGTCAGAACTTCTCTGGAGAATGTAAGGATAAGATTTTGATTCTTTGTAAATCTATTTTGTGCCAATTAAAAACCATTAGGCTACGGTGGAAAAGCAATTTTCAAGTATTTACACCTAATTCAAATGCAAATCATGTTGCAAATGCAATAATTTTGCACCAATTTACATTCAATAAAGGCAGGCTGGTTCTCTGACAGACCAGTGAATGAGCACTAGACTGTACAGGCATAGCCCGCTCCCTTTTGGAAGAAGGGAGAAGTCCTGCCTTCATGTTAAAGCAGCTGAATGATTGTTTTTAGCCATGCAACTGCAGGGGCTCTATGGAAGGTATTGTGTCAAAAAAATCATTGGTCGATTAAGGGGAATCGATAGATACCCAGAGTCGATTGTGTTCAGTCTTGACTCTCAAAGTCATTGGCCTCGATCTGACCCCGACTCTCAAGCGTGTTGGAGTCGAAGAATCGACTGTATTGAGGTCGACCTGCGAACATTACTTACTTTCCCGCTTGCCTATTGGACATGCCACCTGGTTGAACGTAATCTAAATTATATACTGTGCCTCTCTTATCCATGTTGGTTGTCTTTCATTGTTTGAACGTGACTGTCTGCTGTACGTCCGAGTAAATCTCACACCTCTTTTTAATAGAGGTCACCCTTTGAAGCAGCACATAAAACACTCTGAGGTTAGATGATAGAAATGATAGGTCAGATGATAGAAATGAATTATGTTAGATATTATCACACTGTTTCATACGACCAAGGAGAAACCTTCCTCAGATACATTATAGGGTTGCTTCAGGATGAGGGTTGCTACCACGAGTAAACGAAAATAAGTTGCAACAATTTTGGTAGTGCACTACATTTTTTCTCAGTAGAAAATACATGTATTGGTTTATTGGTTTATTTTACATCCATGATATTGATGATTGGAGGCAAGACATGCTCACACCAGAGGCTAGATGACATAATACACCAATTTGCATATTAATAATATATCCACTATATAGCTTTGTTCGGGATGCACTGTGATCATCAGACCTCTTTGGATTAGACAAGCAAATAGCGCAAATCTGCATCAGCTGTACTGCTTTGTTGCCATATGCTTTGGGAGTCAACACATTAACATTGTTCCCCATGGTTGGAAAAAGTAACTAGATATGTCTGGTCGCTTTTGAGAAATAAACTTGCCAAGGGGGTCTGAAAAGTTGTTAAAATTAGAAGCAAAGTTGCCAAATTGGCAACAGTGGATGTAAATCAAATATGGCTTCCGTGTGAATAAAGCGTTAAAAAGTAGCTGGCTGGAAAGGAGTCAGCAAACGGCTATTTGGCCGGCAGCTGGTGCCTGTAGAAATCACTGTTCAGTGTCTTGCTCAAGGTCACTTCAGCAGGGCTGTATTGGAGTTTAGCCAACACAGGGCTTCAACCAAAGTCATCCTATCTCTCTAACTACAAGACCAACCTTACCGCCAAGACTTGGAGATGCCACAGACTCAGAACACTGAACTACATCCCCATTGGTGCTTATTATATTGGTGATGTAGGAGGATGATTCCCATAGTTCATTGCACTGGCGTAACATAACATTACAGTGACAGGCCCTAGTGCAAACATTTTTGTTTGAGTCCTTATAAACTACCACACGTTAAACTACCACAAATTATATATTATTATATCTATCACAGAGTGGACAGTTGCAAAAATGATACACAGAGTGGACACTGCGCCAACTCACATACCACAAACTGTAACAGCTGAGTAACTCCACAGACAGCAGCAGCTGTAAGTGTACAAGTGGACAAGGTTTCAAACTGTGACCATCTGACACACGATCTGACAAAAAACAAACAAACTTCCCTTGTATACAGCTATGACATGTCAACCAAATGATGCAACTCATAGCATCAACTCAAGCTTGCTCACACATGTTGCCTATTGCTCACTATTCACCATGACAATCACAAAATAAACGACCATCAGGAAAGAACACATTTCATAAGACCGATACGCCTACAGGCACGACAGGCTCCTGTAGGCTGTGAAACATTACTGCATCTGTTATTTACATTATCATTCATCAGACTTGCCACAGAGGCCTAATACATAAGTTATTTGGCACTGATAAAGCCTAGGGATCATTATATTGCTCATGTAAGTCCCAAAACAAGGGGAAAATTTAATTCCCTCATTGGAAGTCCACTCCACATCCACAAGTGTCTTAAAGTCCAAACCAGCAGCTGTGAAAAATGTGGTCAGCTTGGTTGGTTAGGTAGTTCAGCTGTTTGTTCCTCCTGTTTTCTTTTCTCCCTCTATGTCTGTGCACCACTACCTAGGTAGCTAGTGATTAATGATGAAGCCTCTAACTTCGACTACTCTGACTCAATTACAAATACAATTTAAAGTGGGTTATGTAGGCTACATTATCACACGAGCAGAGATAATTCACCTATTCCTTTGGACAAATAAGCACATATTTGCCAGCAATGTGGGTTGAAATTCTTTATTTTTGACATCAAGATACTAAGATAATAGCCATACAAACATGAAGTAATATCGGTTGATCCTTGACACATGGTAAAATCAAAATGTAGGTGTTATTCATATAGAAACTTGGGGGTATATACAGTAGTTTACAACCGACATGTACCCTAAATTTGATAATCATGGTGGTTGACAGAGTGTAGCCTACATCGCAGTAGACAGAGGCCTTTGCTAAGAGGCCGGGTGCCGACGGGCCCCTTGACTCCCTAGGTTGCACCTGTAGTATTTACGCGCCTGGTTCATTGTGAACTGTTCAGAGTCTACTACTAGGAAGGTCCCTTGGAGAGGTTGGTCTGTTTCCTGATTTACTTGCACCATCGTTGCTGGAATCAGTTCCCCTTTCGTGCATTCGGCCATCGGTCTCTCTCTCGCTCTCGCTCTCTCTCTCTCGTGCAAGGGTGGGTGTCCTTGTTTTACAGTTCACAGACTTCCCTCTGCCAGCGTCCACCAAAACACACACAGATATAGGGAGAGGTTAATTAGACACAAATGTGCCTTGTGGTCTCTATGGGCCGCTCCAGGCGCTCTCCGCCTCTTAATTCAAGCTTGATTTCCAGCCCGCTTGCCTCATTCATGTCTTAAGCAGCTGTTAAAAACAGCTAAAAAAGCTAGCATTGTCCTTTCCAATTGTCCTTTACTTGCCAATGAGGCACCTCCAACCTTAATCTCATGAAAAGTCATGTAAGTTCTGAAATTGAGCATTATTTTCTTTACAGCTCCATAGGATTATACGAATAAGCATTTGTTAATAAAATTAGGCTTGAATAAAAATAGTCATGAACAACCTGTAATTGTATTTTTTCAGATTCTCAAGGTGAGATAGAGATAGGCAAAGATAGTCAACCGTGCATGTTTCTTTTTTTAATACAATTGGATTCAACCTAGGGATTAGGGACTGCTCCTCATTTGGCCTTTGCAGCAATCACAGTAATTACAGGCTGTGTATAGTTGTGTCTTACAAGGACAAATGTCACCAAGATTTCTCACAGATAAATGCTGCCAGCATGCCTACTAATGAAACCAATTAACTGTGCTACCTGTGGCATTGTATAGCCATGACTTTCTCTATATCAGATAGTGACTGGAACAAATTAACGGCCTGTGTCCTGATGGCACGTCCGTTTCATTTATTTCATGAATATATCAGAAAAACAGCTGGTGTGGTCAGATTAGATTTTCTGCAGTCAAAAAAGAAGAATCTATGGCACCTGTTTGATTACCAACAGGTTTTTATTTACATAGCTGATGCAGAGAATATGTTCTTATTACCCCAAAAACATCAAATCTACTATAAGAGGTTATGTTTCGCCCCTCTTATTTAGTTTATCTGTCTGTCTGTCAGCACGATATCTCAAAAACTTATGAACAGATTTCCATGAAATTTGGTGGACAGTTGAGGACAATTGATTAGAATGTGGTAGTGAAATGGCTTTTGGGGTTTCGTAGCTGATATGGTTACTATGTCAGGACGCAGCGGTGCTTATTCTTGTATGCTTGTTGTTGTTTAGCACTGCCAAACAGCACATCATCTGCACTATATGTGACGTGCCGTTACGTTTTGTTGTGCACCTAGTGTGTAACTGTATTGTGTAACTGTGTTGTAATCTGTCAGCACCAACTAACCAAGTCAAATTCCTTTCGCAGCTGTTGTACTTTGCAAACAAAAGCAATGCTGATTAAGCGGGTGGCCTGGGTTTCAAATGAGCTCAAGATGCTTTTAGATGTTGCATAACCTAGAGGAGCTGGGCTTTCACATATGAGCTTAATGGATGTAATTTATGAAATCGGTGGAGACACTCATACATGAAAGCCCAAGTAATTTTTTTTTCATTTTTGCTAAAAGCCAAGAAAAAAAAAAAAAATCATTACTCACAAAAGTGCCACTGGAAAGCAGCTGATATTAAGAGTAACCCATGCACAATATGTCCAAAACAAACAAACAAAAAGCACTTCAGCATGTATGAGTTCAGTGAAATGTAAATCCCATTAAAATTCACATTTAGAATAATCAACTATAAAGATAACTATAATGATATATTCTTGCTCAAGCAAGTTTTGTTGATCTAATAAAAGATATAGTTATAGTTATTGGTTTGGATGTTTTTATAGTTATCGTTGTTGTGTGAACGGGAACACATACATTCTATTTACTTAGAATTATTTAAATGTTTTATTGTTCTAGATGTGAACAGGCCTTCATTCTGAGTTCTTATAGATGGTACCAATACACCAGTCTTGATTGCTCTGAAGCTCACTCACTGAAGAACTCTAACAAGGACCAGAATTATGGAGGTTAGCAGAGCGAATGTAAGAAACCATACGAAGACCATTAAGATTTAACTGTAATCTCTGCTGTCCTCGTGAAGCAGCAGGCACCCTGTGTCAGCAGTAAGGGGAAGCTGGACATACTTACTACATTTCCCAGCGGGCTGTTTCTCAGTTTGGCATCTCCGAGGTGAACATCCTATTAACCCATCCATGTTTCTACAGAGAAAGATTGGTTCATTTGAGTGCCAATGGACCAGAAGGCATTTTGGAGACACGCACACACACAAACACACACACACACACACACACACACACACACACACACACAGCGTGCTGGTGGCTTTGGTTGGCAGCCTCTCCACTTTGTGTAGATGCTTGAATCCACAATCAATCTCCTCCAAATTTTTCTCGCAAGAATAGAGTCAGGGGCGGGGTCATAATGTTATAAAGGTGCTTCAGTACCAGTCCACTTATGATGTATATTTTTACAGTAAGACCATACAGCACTGTACAGTGTACAGTGGTGTACACTGAATAAATACAGAACACCTGGACTGTGAGGTAGGAAAACACATGTTATTCTCCAAGTTGTTGATATGTGACAGGTTGTTTCTTAATGCAAAATAGATTTTTGGTTAAAAATTAAATGAAGAGGCTTTAGGAGGGACAGTGAGAGCAGGCAGAATATGAAGATATCACAAGGGTTAAACATAAAATCACAAAGTAAAGCACAAGTTGTAGATGCACCAAGTCTCACTAAAAGTTAGAAAACTAATTTTGTTGGAATAGAAATGGAATGGGAAGAAATCTGCTGCCCAAATGTTCCTCTTCTATTACTCTTGGTCTTCGCCCACACAGTAACAATGTGTCCACAGTATTGAGCATAATATCTAAAAAAATAATAATATTTGATTTAATGGAGGGAATGGTGCAATGTATTAAGAATTTAAAGCGGCTGTACAGGATCATTCTCACACCGATGTCCAGTTGTGATGTAGCAGTGCCGTACTCAACAAATACACCAAAACATATCTCCATAGCATTTAATCTTAAAAAGTTCTGCTGTCAAGTCAACTTAAGAGACCATTATCAGGAATGGCAAAACAAGCTTCTGGCATGCTCAAATCATCGTTGAGGAGATGTCACCGCAGCTTGCACACCAGCATATTCTAGACATGGAGGAAACACACAGTTAGCTTTGGAATGGGAGAGTGGGGAAGTGGTAATGAGAGGGGAGCTCCCAGTTCCCTGGCTCTCCCTACCTCCGCTGTCTGTCAGGAGCCTCGTTATCTCGGCTTTCTACTGCTAGTCTGCCTTGTTACCCTCAAGCTCTACCTATTGTCTTATTACTTCTAAGAAGAAAGAACCCGTGTCATGTTAAAAGACTGGCCAGTACCTATGCAAGAAGCCACGGCCAACTCTCATCAGAGTACCTTGCCTGTAGAGATTAGCCAGCACCCTTGCAGAGCTAAAATCACCTGTTGTATGAAAGGGGTGAAAATCAGTGGGATCTGCTTGATAGCGGTGTCAGCACCTAACATTGTCCAGACGTTGGATCTTTCAATCCAGCTATCATCGGCCCAGCGTAGCCAGAATTTCCCCACTGACAGAGGATCAAATGCACGGCTGTGTTGCCTGACAAGATCAGAACCTCGAGGTCATGTTCAACTCAATGCCTGTTGATTCTCAATGTCTACCTTCCACTTACACTGGCAGCGCTAAGATGTGCCGACCATGCAGGTTAAAGGAAACCCTCTGATGCTCTTTCACTGTTAAACATCATCAGTCTGTGATGTTCATTTGGTGTATCCGCTTTCCCTCAATCTGCATCGTCGTCTTCTACTTCATTTAGTGATTTCCTGCATTTCCCAGAATGCCTTTTGACGACCCCAAGGGAATGTGCTTGAGCTTGCTGCGTTCAGCGGTGGGTTATATACTGTATGTATGTGGAGAGAGCAATAACAATAGTGATAGCACAGTGAGTTCCTCCAGGCGACAACAAGTGAGAGCTTCACCCGTTTCTCAAAACACAACATGTCTTGTGGCTGCATTGCATTCTGGTCTATTGAGGCTGCTGTCTGTGGAGAAATTCTTCTACGATGGATTTCTCCCTGTATGATTGTTTAACGTTGGTGCAAAATGGTGAGTCTAGAAAGAAGCCCTTGCTCTTTGGTTCCAAGGGACTGACACCAAAACCTGACGTTTACCACTGACATTTTAGATCACTGAATAGGTTTCTGCTGCTAAACGTTTGACCAGTTATTCACAAGAATAAGAAACGACCACCTAAGCAACAAATTGGACCCAGAAATGTAAGGTACATCACCAACAGCTGTTTTTAACAGTGCTGAAGTAATTTAGGATGGATGTTTTCTTTAATGGTGGAGGTGCACCATACCAAATTTGTATAAGCATCTTTTATTGCTTATGTACAGTAATGGATTGCTTATGTACAGTAATGGATTGCTTATGTACAATAACGGATGGCAAATCACTTAAAACCACTTTCCACAGCCACAGATACTGAACCCTCAAGGTACTGAAAAGCCAGCTTCTTCAACATATCTTCTAGTCTCTTTAAGTGCTTGTTAAGTGTAGCTTCTAGGGTCATCAAGTATCCTCATCTCAAAATCATGATATTGTAATTCACGTGCTTTGTGTCTTGACTGGTGGACTTTGCACAAGTAAGGTTTACATACACATCATTAACTCTGCTTTTATATTCGAAATTGCACATAAAGCTCATTATTACTATTTGTATTAGTAGTACTATGCTTGTATTCTCTTATATAATCCTTTGAGTGTGGATTTATCATTTAGTCAAGAAGAAAAATAGTCAAAAGTCAAAACTAGAAAACAGCAGAGAAGAGGAGACTTTAATCCATGCTGTCATCAAGAGCCGTGTTGGGCTTGTTACACATTAGCCTACTTGTTACTCATTTCAAAATCATGTTCCTACTTATAACTCCCTGGGTTCAGTAATTCATTACAGGAATTTGTGTTTGTATCCCCTCTTACCTATAATTTAATGTGCTTACCTCTCCTGTGAATTATCAGGGAAATTCAGAAGTGTTGATGCACAATGTTCTTGTCATCCTTTGGCTCTAAAAATCAAGGATAATATTCCTCCCAGAGAAAGTAAACTTTTCTGCCATTTCTCATCGACGCGAGCTCAGTGTGAGCGGAGGACGGCTAATTATGATGAAAACAAACTTGGGGATGGTGGTGGGATATAGCTTTTTCCACAAATCATCTTTAGTCTGATGTTTAGGTGATAATAACAGCTTTTTTTGGTACCTTAACATTTCTACTTAAATTTAAATAGTAATTTGTTACAATTTTTGTGAGATTTTACACCAGAAAGTACCCAGACAATGTACTCAGTGTCTTGAAAAACCACCCCAAGTACTGTCACAGTCTCCACAAAGTCAGTCTCATACTTACTGTGAATGCGGCGACTTAAGTGTGTCTCTTGATCATATCACAAATAATAGCCTTGGCACTCTTGTTTCTAACTTTTGGAGGGATTTATCCTTGTTCTCATGTCTTGACTGAAATGTCCAAGACAGGGTTTGTGGATTCTGTTTTATGGTGGATTTTCATTTTAAGATCTAAGTTGATGTAACTGTCAAAGCTCGGAGCAGTGTTTGCTCTGTAAGGCAGAGAACATACCAGACAGTTTAAATTAGAATCACTTTCTCCTGACTAAACACCAAGCCAATCATTTGAATAGTACTCGGAGAGACTGCATATTTGATGAATGCCATTCCTCGGTTTTCATAATAAAATGAGTGCGCGGTACTTAGAGATACATTTTAGATTGATATAAGTGCTCTTTTAAATATTCACTTTCTCTGGGGATAAATGCTTTATTAAATATTCAAGTTTATTGAAGCCTTTATTCTTGATTTTGAAAAATGGCTCAATAAAACAAAAGGCTAAGACACAAAAGCTATAGACCTTCTGTATCTCTCCAGTGGTGACAATCCTTTTGGGTTATCACAAACAAGCCAGTTGCAGTAGATCTTATAAAATATATCAGATGTACCCAGGTGCATTGGCTTGTAAAAAGGAATAAAATCTTTAAATTGGAAACTATCAGCCAGTGCAAAATGCCCAAAAGACAAAGACCACCTCCTGAGAAGCCAAAGTACAACAGTCTTTTTTACAAGTGATGACACACATGGATCTCCATCATTTCAATAAGGGATAACACTCATGGATCCCATTGGAGCACACACAACCCATCCACACATAATCCAACAGCTTCCAGTCCAATTAAGAAAGGCATTAATTACTCATCGCCATATCATTTGCCCTGTCACCCTCCTAGTCTGTGTCTCAGAGAGCGTCTTGTCACAAACAATTAAGCCAACAAAGATGGAAGTTAATTAAATTACAGGCAGTGACGTCTCGTTTGTTACAAAGTCATTACAATCATGGAGCCTCTGGGGTGGAGGTTATTGATGGCTGTCCTTTTGGGGTGAAGTAACCACAATTGCTCACATAAAGTGGCGAGTTACATTTTTGAGAGACTCTTGGTCTGGTCGGCTTCGAGGGGATGAGGATGGGCAGCAGATTTTTATGCTGAAGCTCATTCCAATTCACACTGTGAACCATCTGCTTGTCCTGACCTGATGCCCTTGTGGTATATACGTTGTTGGCATATTATGGTGCAAAAAATCTTAAAGCTGCACAAGGCAAGATTTATATAAAAATACTCCCATTTCATCAGCCGAAATCGTAAAATGGGTCCGCAACTGAGAAGAGTGTCCCATCCCCTCTAATTTAGACCCGTAGATTCACCATATTTATCCATATGAAATTCCTCTATCGCGTATGTCCACTTTTCCACCCACAAGAAGTGACGAATCGAAACTATAGAGTGAAACACAAACTCTCCTACACAGCAGTAAGCAACGCTCCATCCATAGACAGCTGGACTCACCAACGTTACATGTAGATCTTTTTCCTCTTTCATCCCTTTGGTTTCCTTTGGTATAAAGCATCACAGATCGGCCAGGTGCGAGCTGTGTGCAGTTTACCGACGTCATGTTACCTGATTTCTGTTGTCCATAAAAACATCAAGGGAACATAATCACATATTACAAAAACATAGACAGTATCACATGTTGATGATGATTTGCTAAAAGTACAGTCATTGGCCATGCAAATACAACAGATCAGCCATTTTTCATGAAATAGATTGTACTCGCGTCTTGCCCCTCTCCGCAGGGAGGTCAGAGCACAGGGCCAGAAACAGAAAAACACCCCTGGAGCTGGTAGGGATTCAGCATGTTCCTAAAGGATGCTTCAGCAGGCTGGACGCCTGCCAGCATGGGTGGTTTGACCCTGGGTCCTCCGGCTGAAGGATGGGCTCTCTAACCACTAGGCCATCCTGCTACCTCCAAATGCTGAAGTGAACATGAGGATCGGGCAGGAATAAAACTTATGGCAAAATGATACTAGCATGCACTACTGTATTATCTACTCATACTGCATCCTGTAATTGCTCTAGAGACTGAAGCAGAAAATAGCAAAAACAGCCAAGTAGTAGGGGGAAACTGGAAAAAACTTATTAAAAGTGCACCATCTATATCTTTATCTTTGTGCTATTGTGTGGGTGCTGA
Source organism: Centroberyx affinis (assembly GCF_046629955.1). Lineage (NCBI taxonomy): Eukaryota > Metazoa > Chordata > Actinopteri > Beryciformes > Berycidae > Centroberyx > Centroberyx affinis. The sequence goes on from NW_027278873.1 coordinate 69,730, forward strand.
TTTTTATTGTTTTGAAACCTCCACAAGTAAACCATGTATTCCACTGTCAGTATTCTGAAACAGGTAATACTGGACTGGCTCAAACAGACCAGCTCTGAAGATTCATAAAGTGTAATTTGCTCATGTGGTGAAAATGAGGTCTCTCCTTCGTTAGGGTGGGACGTCCTGGAAGCCCCAGCAGCCCTCCCAGAGTTTTGGATACCAGGGTTAACCATAACTCGCTCAACTGCATCATGTTTCTGTGTCTCTGCCACCGGGCAAAGGAGCCCCATCTGCTGCCAGAGTGCGGGCTATGGAGAAGAAACGATGCACGACTTTTCCAAACTCTGTCCCGTTCCCACTGTAACTTGGGCTGAGTCGGACAAGCTGGTCCATGCCTCAGAGAAGCTGGTCTTCGCACTGCCAGGATCGTGGTGAGAATGAGCAGCATTTCACACCCATCCTAGTCACTGCACTTGCTCCCTGTCTCCTCCAGGACTGATTTTTAAGACCCTCATCCTGACTTTCCAGTGTATGAACACAAACACCCCACCCTACCCTACATTTTACCCCACAAACCTCTACTTGCACTCTCAAGTCAAGCAGCAGCCTGTTCCTCCATGCCCGCAGGAATCAGCTCTGCACCATCGGGGACGGGACTGTCTGCTGCTCCCCGCCTGCGGGACGCACCGGCCGACCACCTGAGGACACCGCCAACTGCCGGCCTAAACACCTTTCGCTACAGTAAGGCATTTTCTATGAACTGTTTAATAGCTTACTACTGCTTTTAACCCTATTGCTTTGCATTTTATTCTGATTTATTTGTTTGCTTGTTTGTTTTACTTGCTTTTGTCTTTTTTCTTGTAAGCACTTGCATTACATGACAGCATTACAACAATAATAATGTCATAAAAAACACTATTATAAGTAGTAGTAATAGCAGTATTAGCAGTAGTATTAGCAGTATTAGAAATAGTGTTGTTAAACTAGGGCAGTGGTTCTGACAGAGACAGGTATATGAGCCTATCCCCTCTGCCTCAGGAGCATGTTTCCAGTTTACACAAGTGTATTCCCGTGTTGTATAGTTCCTCACAAAACCCCACCCCAGGCTACAAAAACCTCATCTGGGGTAGGGCTTTGCCACTGTTCTCACAGTTCAGATTCTCAAAAAGACCACAAATCACAGCCAAGCCCCACAGGCCAAGGGGAAACAACTCAGGTTTCCGAAATGAAAACTCAACGTGCCATGTATAAACCTGTCAGGCGATCTGCCAGACCCCCCTGCGCTCTCTAAGGGACGGTTTGGTGGCTGTGCTGCTCCCTTAAGGGAGGCGGTGCCAGAGGGCGTCCCTTCTCCAACCAGGGAGCAGAGGAGCTCCCTTGGTGTCCACAGAGAGCCCAGTCTCTCTTTGGGGTCAACAAGCTGTTGAGAAAGAGACAGCGGTTTGCAGGTCTTCCATGGAGTTTCATGGGAATAGTGAAGTCCACCACTCAGGGGGAGGTGGCTCAGGTGCTCAGCAATGAAACTTATAATTGGAAAATGAAACCGGACAAAGGAGAAATCAGTGTGGTGCAGAGGGAGGAAGCCTGGGGCTTCTTTAGCTGCTATTTCCTTTTTTCTGATTATTTGGGTGGATTTTTTTGCCTTTATTTGATAGTCATAGTAGAGAAAGACAGGAAAGATTGTGAGAGAGAGTGGGGGATGACATGCGACAAAGGTCCCAGGCCAAGGACATTGCGGAAGTCTAGACTTCATGGTGGTCAGTTTGGCCCTGGCCTCTCTAAGGTCACTGTAGTTCGTAACATGTTTGTGACCAAAGTCTTGTAATGGTCAAGCCACTGAGTCATCTTCTTGACTGCTTTGGATGTAGCTGGACACAGACAGTGGCAGGCACAAGGTAAGCAAACCCAATACTACAACACTGACAACTGACTAAAAACGTAAACAGCCGTTAAAGTGGTATTAAGTAATCTATGATCTATGAGTTGGAATTGCAGCAACATTGGCAGAAGTTTCCTCCTCCTGCACAAGCCCCCACCCCTCTTACCGCTTTCATCCCCTTGAGCTACTGTGGCCTGTCATTGACAATAAAGTCACATTGTTACAACAGAGATGAGTAAACTAGCTACTGTAATTAGGGCAGAGATCTAACAGAAACGTCTAGTGAAGAGCTAATAAATTATGATGCAAAATACTGTAATAATATATCCTGCTTTATCATTTGCTTTATTGGCTTGAAAACAAAGATTTTTAGCTTTTGTAGCTGAAAGGTCTTGCGACGCCGGCCACTCATTTGTAGCATCCTCCTTCAACGTTGAGTTGATAATATATGGAGAAAGGAATGTGTGAGAAATGGGTGGGGGGTGAGGGGGGTTGGGAGTGTCTTGAAATGCCAGTAAGTGGGTAGTTTTTGTTCCAAAACAAAGTACATGCTGGGAAGTGAGGAATCTCAGCACCTGGTGAAGTAATTGTTGAGTCATTTGTATTGATCAAGCACCCTATCACCCTCCCGCAGATACAGTACATTGTGGTCATTTTGTGATATGGGGCAGTAAAAATCATACTTATTTCCCCTTTAATGTATGCAGACAGGGGAGCATAATGAATGCAAGGAAAAACTTTATGATATAGCTATGTTCCTTTGATGGGAAAAATCCCCTTAAAACGGAATCCTGATATTATATTTTCATAAACGTGGACAGCTCAGTCAAACAAATGATTAATATGAACTAATCCGTATCTCAAAGCCACAATCCTAAAAACCAAGAGTCTAATCTCCGGTGTCATCAGCAAACTCTTTCTGGAGCTGGCTGATTAGAAATGCACTTAGTTTGTTTGATTATTTATTTCATAATTGTGCCAATAGCTCTAACTCAGAAACACGCATGTTGGCAGAAACTAACCCTGGACTTTGCCAGTGTCCACAAGGTCCATCTTCTGTAGCAATACTGTGTACCAATAGAGTGCCGATTCTGTTTTTATCTAGTGTTCGAAGAGAATTGTTTAAGTGTGCTGTGACATTGAACAACAAAGGAACAGTGTGTGAGCATGTGTGTGTGTTTATGTGTGCACTTGTGAGTGTGTTTTCCGGAAATATATAAGGATGGCTGGGCATTGGGTGAGTGTTTGGGGGAGTCTGGGTTGTATTTTTTTTTTGCAAAATCTCCAATGTTTGTCAGGCTACTCGTCTCCTCTGGGGCTGAAGATCAAACTTACAAATGTTGCTGATAGATTCACGGCATGTTGGAGATACATTTAACAACAACTACGATCCCATATCCAACATGGTTCCTTGCCATTGACTCATCATACCCTCCCCATGGATGCCCCCCTGAGTCGCCATGCATGTAATAAAGATCGTGTCACTCTGTGGCTTGACACGCTTGTCTGGGTCTATCAAGGTCCAGGCTCCTTGGGGAGAGATGAAATAGGCTTGTAGAAATAGGTCCATAGAAGCAGGGCAAAATGAGATTGAGAACTCTTCCCTCTTTATGCCACGATATTTTGGAGTGATGTTTCATTTTCTAACAGCATAGTGACATAAGCTCTGCAAATTCACAGGCATTTGGAGATAAGTGGAGGGAGTCGTTGAGGAGATTTTAGGCGTGATTATTATAAATTAGGATTCTTGAGAAATGTGTGCGCGCTCTCTGATAAGCTTGTTTCACTTGGATCTCTTTATTTTAAATCTCCTAAATGTAATCAAATTAGTAGCTTCTGTAAAGGTTAAAAAAGAGGGGGAAATGATGATAGTACTTAATCTAAATTACGCACTCCTAATACTATATAGATCATCTCAATACAAGTGCATGCATACTGTAAAGGTGCCTGACCTACTGCGCCTGCCACACACAAATCCTACTCTGAGACCACATTGTCTGCCCCAAGGCTACCTGCCTCATTGACTGCAGGCTAATAGGACTGACCTCAGTCACAAGGAAGACTTTTGAGTGCCTCGTACTTTTCTGTCTCAAATATCTCCCAGACCTTCTCCTTGACACCTTGCAGTTTGCCTCCAGATTGGATAATGCAGTATGCATGGTCATAAACTTTGTCTTGGAACATGTGAAAAAACCTTTTTCCAGTTCCAGGTTTCTGCATTTTCACTTAAAGGAAAATAATCCACACTCAGATACTCTTATACTGTTAATATCATCAGTTTGTGATCATTGCATTCCAGGAGTTATTTTGTGAAGAAGTAATATAATTAAATTTTTTTTGCTGCACCCACTTTCTCTTAACCTGTTTTGTCTACTTCTACTTCAGTTAGTGATTTCCTATGTTTCCCAGAATGCATTTCAACAACCCCAGTGTCTCTGTGTTGTATAGGTATCAGTGGATAGAGTGTAGAAGCGCTTCTGTTTGATTCTGAGGAGCTGACACCAAAACTTGACGTTTACCGTTGATGTTCAAGATTTTTAAAATGTTACAAACTGTAGCTGCACTGGAAACAAATCGACTTGACATCACAATGTTTACGACTGAACTGTTATCCACAGGAATAAGGAAAATACACCACCGAACAACAAAATGGGCCCAGAATAAATAGCTGTACAGTATTGGGGTGAATTTTTCCTTTAAGTTCTGCATTTAACACAATCATCCTGGAACCTGTCAACAAGTCTGCAGCTAACTGTTGACCTGTTGACAGGCAGAGGGCGGTTCTTGCATCTGGGACCCTACTTGTTTGACCTCTAGCTGTGAACACAGGTGCACCACAGGGATGTGTTTCCTACTAAGTAACTCTCCCATCACATATGTTATCACATATCTGTTGGGCTACAATCAGACATATGGCAAAGAAAGTGTGTATGTGTGCCTGGTCTGAAGAGAGCTTTTACTAGTGCTGCTGAAATTTTTAACTTGGAAATCAGACTGTAGTTTCTTAACAATATATTAACATTGGGGATTTTGATCCATTCTAGAATGGAATGCTCCTACAGGGACTGTCAACACTTTGCTGATTTTTGAAAATAAAAAATAGTTATCATCACAATAGCGTTTGTTTCCATTTTGCATGAGAGTCTTGCTGTTGCTTCATTAGTATGAGAAGCAATGGAGGAGATAGTGACAGCATTCCCTACAAAGACTGTAGACAGCTGGAGACAGGCATTTTGGAGAGAAATCGCAAATCTGTCTCTTGACTCTTTTCATTATCTAACATGAAGAACTGAGAGTTCCCAGGGGAAATGGCAGCAGATATAGCAGGGAGTATCAATAATTCATGCATTCATATATTGGACAAATACTAGCTCACTATTGTCAGGCAGTAAGATATAATGTTACTGAAATGGAGAGAAAAGACCCAGAAGCAATCTCAAATGGCCCAGTGATCGTTATTCAGCGGTGGTTAATTGCGCTAATTCTGGAAAGGCTAAAATATGCCTCTGCAGACCGACAAAATTAATGTGTGAGGGAAGAAGTCCTCTGTTGTTTAAGAAATTAATTACAAACGTTTAATGAAAAGGAAATATTCCCATTTGCATTTTCATGGCTTGAATATCCAATGAATCTCACGGTGATATAGATTGACAGGGCAGCTTCTTGAGATTTTTCCTTTTTTTTTTTTTTTTTTTTTTTTTTACTTTCACCACATGCTAATGGGAATTGCCTTTTAACTGACACTTTAAATGGTACCAAGATAATGTCCCTAAAAGTCTTTCCCATTGATTCTGGACTGCACTTTTGAAGAGCACTTATCCATAATTTACAGCATTTCACGTCCCTCATTCTAGGCCGTGTGCACGTTTAACATTGCAACATTGTGCAGACATTCAATAATGCTCCTTACTGCAGTGAGTAGACATGTGCACTTCTTCTTCAGCCCAGTTGGGCAACATGCCTGGAGATGAAAACCCATTTTGTAAGAATCCAGGACATTCCAATGATGCTACAAATTTATGAAGATGTTGTTTTGAGAGCTGTTTTGACCCTAGCATGATAGCAACATAGCCTCCGGACACCGCATAATGGATTGCCAGATATGGCCAGAGACCCATGCAACATCAGTCACCAGCCGAGAGGGAAACAAAATGTGGGTGCAAAGACTCTCATTTTGATTAGGAGTACCTCATTCACTTGTTTTGTCCAAGGCCCGAGGTCTGAGTTCCAAAGCGTGGGACCTTCAATGATCTTCAACAGTTTGTTTTTAACAAGCAATGACAAACAACATCATCTCCTTTCCACTCCTCTGCTCTCCCACTCTCCAGGCTTTTATCTTTGCTCAGCCTTTGAACCAAGCCTTAAGGCAGCTGCGAGCTCCACATTGAAATAGACGCGGCCCTGAGGAAGCTTTTCTCCCAATAGAATACGGTCTAATTCTGGTATCATTTCCTCACAAAACAGCCTAGTGGCCATAGGGAGAGAAAGCACTGTTAATACATCTATCTCTATTAATCAGGTGCCAGTTTTGAAATCCACGCTTTGTGATAACATTTCTCTTTTCAGTTTATGAAGTGCAGACACAAATTTGCAAACTGCGCCCCTGAATTAAAGTGTCCAAAAAGCACACCAATCAACAATGTGCACCCTTTCATTTGAGTAAACACACTTAGCTTCAGTTCCAGGCTATTCATTCTATTCATCTACATGGATAGCAGGCAAAATCAACCCAGTATTTTAGTGTCATAATGCTATTATGCCAACAGGCATCAGTGTTACATTCATAATTTAATCCATGGTGACTATATTTGAGTTAATCTTCTGTGTGTGAAGTGCATTTTCTGGATTCAAGTGTCACTGTCTTGACGGTAGTGAGTGATCTGCTTTGTGTCAAGATACTGTCACTTGTTTTAAGAAAAATTATATTTCAAGATTAAAAGATTAAATCGCTTGTTAAGATGGATATTGTTATAGGGTAGTAAACACTGAATAAGGCAGTTTTCTTGTAGGTCTAGCTCCTTTTCCTCATGTCCTGATTGAAACTACAGCCTCCTCCCTGTCCTCTTGTCTCTGTAAGTAATTTCTCCTGTGAACCAGCAGGGATCAGTAGAAGATGAGGGTGTGCTGCCAGCCTTTTATTAAGAGTCATGTGGTGGGACAGTAGTGAGATGCAAAAACTGACGCACTGTTTGCATCAGAAGTTACCATTAATGTTTTTCTCTCCCCACACTTTTTTCTCCAGACATTTGGTCTCACTTACCAAGCAAGATATGAATAAATTTCCCTTGAAATCGCATGGAAATCATTTTGCAGAAACACTTGGCATTTATCAAAGTTTACAGAAATCAAATTTGTGTGTAAAGAGTACTGAAATATTCCATGATTTTCTTGAGGAATGAAGCAGGGAGTGTACACATTAAAAACATATGTTCGACACAATGGGTAAAAATATATTTATAGTAGGAGAGCGTCCATGATGTTTAGATCATTGTGGCTTGTTTGTAATGCAGATGTCTAGTGTAAATTATGTATTTTGCATTGCAGTCTCATCAAGGGAGAGAGACTATCACCATCTCTCTGTAGGAACATGAGTCAAAAACTGTCAAATTTGAATTAATTCAGATCATTGTGAGATCCCACATTCAACTGAACAACTATGCAGTTTGCTTGTTTCACTATCGTCCCAAGGACATCTGAATGATTCGCTACTGATGTGAAAACTAGGTTTTGTGCTACATGGCAGTGTGTGGTGTGTTTATTGTCACCTGCAACCTTCCTGTAGTTATCCATGCTTCTCAATTCAGGTTACCGTAATATGGAGAACGTGGCATTCAGTTGTAGGTTGTTAGAGAGATGTCCACCAATCACCAAATTTCTAGTGTTTGCAGTTTGTTCCAGGTATGGTAAAGTTGGAGCATTTTGTTAATGTAAGTTAATGAACTTGGCTTGGCAACGAGGGCACACCTAACACCAGAGATGTGCAAAAATACATCAAAATGCATCTTGTCACAAATTACAACTACTGGATTATCATCCATTTTCCATATCCGCTTATTCCTAGGTGTAAAGAAATGTATTTATTAAAATATACAACAGTTCATAACAAATGAATCAAATGAATTAGCTTTGGTGAAGTGTGGCCTATCAATGAGGAACAAACCAATAACAGAGATGATGCTAGTAATTACGTTATCATTGCCAAAGTTGGCAACCTTTAGCTAATTAACTAATTGGCTTGTTGCCCCTTGTGGAAGGTTTGAATTATGTTAGAAGTGGCATGTGAGTGTCAGGATGGCTCCTTTCACACATGAACTTGTCACTGATTTATCTTATGTGTCTATCACAGTGCTATTGCCAAAATAAAGTGCATAAAATCAGATTTTGACAGTGTATTTTATTTTATGGAAATCTGATCTATCCTGCAAAGTACTATAATTTGAGTTGAGCTTTGAAATACAAAATACTCCTTCCAGAAGTACATGTTTTTTTAAACCTTGGTCAAATAAAAGTTACAAAGTACGCAATTAATTGCATATAAATAAATACATTTCTCAAATGCATTTACTTAAAATAGTGCCAATCTCTGGTGTACACAAGGATAATTAATACAGAACATGGTTCTAGTGAGACTGTATTTTCCACACAAATACAAATTGATCAGGTAGCTTTGTGAACCTCCTGTTATTGATGTCAGTAATGTTCTTTGCTCAGCTGATGGATGACAGTCATCCTTCCTGCAGCCTGTAGCTTATTTTACTCCTCTAATAATAAATACATTATTATTTGGATCGTCTTATAACTCTGAGGATGTTTTCTTGGAATCAGACTTCAAACAAGAGCGGCTCTCTCCTGGATTGGTGGAGGAAAGCATCGCTGAGATCTCCTGTGGTACCTGGCCCACTTATTACCGAGACAGCATGTCAGGTTCCAGTGTGCGTTCATTCTTCTACGTTCTGACTTAGTTTGTATATCCATTTGTTTGCCTGTCTGTTGCTGATCTAGCATCTTCTATGATCCACAATCCTGTGCAGAGGTCTGTTAGATTGGCAGGTGGAATTCAGGACAGAGGCGCTTCTACTGGACATCGATTCGTATCCTAAAATATGCAGGCAGACGTCCAAATCACAAATACCTGTAATCTGGTTGAAGCAGAGACTTCCCTACAGTTTGGTTGGATTATTTATCACTCACACAAACACACACAGAGAAACACACACACGCAGTTGTTTTTTTCCCCACCTCATCATTAGTTATTGTTTCTGAATGTACAGCTAAATCTACCCAACTGCTTAAAGAAAAATCCACCATCAGAAGCTCTTATGCTGTTATATATCATCAGTCTGATGTTCAATGCATTCCAGGAATTATTTTGTGATGAAGTGTTGTAATTTAAATTTTCGGTGTACCCACTTTCCCCTCAACCTGCCTCGTCTGCTTTGATTGAAACCAGCATGAAATTGCTGCTTTCAATCAAAGGTGGGCATATAGCCAACTGGTTTGTGAACACTGGGGTGTGTCTATGATTGCGGACTCAAAATGTCTTGTGGCTGCATTGCATTCTGGTCTACTGAGGCTGCTGTCGGTGGAGAAACTGGTCTCTCTTCCTCTTCTGTGATGGATTTCTCCCTCTATGATTGTTGAACATTGGTGCAAAATGGCAGCTCTAGAAAGAAGCCCCTCCAGGACTGCAGACTGCTACTACTATAATTATTGTTCATGTAAAATCCAAACCCCAGTCATACGTTTTACCTTGAAAACACACAGAAAGTTAGTTGCTGCAGTTTGTCTTTGTAGGGTAGTAATGACCCTCATATGAGCTCCGTTTGTGTGTTTATGTTGATGGATGAGACGGGCTGAACCTTCTGTAACACGGCTCCACATTCCCTCGCTCTTACTAGTATTCCAGGCAAATTATTTCACTGTGGATCGCCACCGGAGCCCTTGCTTGTCTGGTGAACTGGAAGAGGGTCAGGTATGTGTGTGTGTGTGTGTCTGTGTGTGTTCCTAGCTCTTCTCCATATTAGAAAAAAAATACCCTGGATAATATCAGATGTATAATGAACCAATTCCTTTCCCGCTAAGTCTAATAAAGATGTATGTGTTATTTTCTCATGTCTTCCAGGAGCCAAAGAAAGAGAGCGGGGCGGAACATTTTCTTGCTGCATGTGTGTTTTTTTTAAAATATATACAGTATATGTATGCTTATTTACTCAGGGAGGAAGAATAAATTAGTTGCAGTAGTTGCAGTTCAAAGGAGGGTGATGCACACAGCCTTGTGCTGTTGGCCACTAGGCAGGTCTGTTGGACAGTTGGGGTTTCAGTGCCTTGCTCAAAAGCACTTTGATGCTCATTCCTGTACTGACGTTACTTTCCTAACCTTTAGTTTACTGTTGTCTCTGTGCAGTATTTACATACTGAACACACACTCTGAAATTAATTAGAATACAACTAGATGGAGTGGCTGTGGGTTTCCTAAACAGGCCTAACGATGTTAATCTACACCGGGCTATTTGGAGATTGGAATCTAATTCATACACTACCTTAATCTAATTTAAACATCAGTACAAAGATTCTCATCATTATGAGTGGCATCTAATTATAGATGATGTATGCAATGATGGACTCAGAGAAAAATGCTCAGTGAATTAAAAAAAATCGTGTGGCATTAGAATCACTCTCTATTTAAGCTGTTCTTCTGTAATTTCAACTAAATGGCGATAAAAGGCCTAATGTCTAATTTGTCTTTTGCAAAGAAAAAATAGATCCATGCCAATTATGAGAGCTGTCACAGCTGCAGCGAGGCCCAGTAGATATGTAGATGGACTGTATGTGTTCACTGCTTTAGCTGAGTCAGAGGAAATGAAGTATAAAAGGTGGGAAGGTCTACAAGTTTAGCTTTATAAAGGATTGTCAGCCGTGGACTATGTCTACTTTCCCTGCAGGAACATTGCTTTTGGCTATTGCAACAACAAACTATCCTATACTTCACCCACTATTTTTTCTCATCTGCTTAAGATTCAGTCCTGGCCCCCATTATGAAGCTTTTTCCACTGTGTGATTTTCAGTTATACAACAGCTCTTCCAACAAAACTTACTGGGAGAATGGCTTACAATTCTGATGAAGGCTATGAGGCCGCTATGTTAATTTTGACAATAACGTAATAAGAGTTTTTTATGCACCTGAATGAGAGCTCCACTTCTTTTTTTTTTTTTTTTTACTTTTTTTTACCTGTATACGTAAGCTGAAGTATGAAAGCTTAGTTTTTAGAAGTTTTTAACATAAGCTAGCTCCTCCTCTTAAGCAACCAAAAAACACATAAGTGTGACAGAATCTTTATTTTGATTATGATTATGTCCAGAGAGAATAGATGCTATTTAATGTGATTAATAAGATTAAATTCTAAATTTGTGGCATTGTGTGATTTTAAGATGGCCTTGCAGACTTGGATTTTGTGCCTCTACTTAACAAATGTACCAGATTGTTTGACAACTGTGCAAACTCTAACAGAGATGTGGCCATTTACTAATAGCTTCAGACCATAGACTCCTTCAGTGAGTCCTTCAGGCCAAGTGGAGTGAAGTTATGGACTCTTTGTGTCCCACGGCACCACTGAACATTTCATCCTGTTTCAAGGCTGTGTTGTGAATAAGATAGGTTGCAAAGATATTGAGTTGGAAACACACAAACACAACACAATCTCCACAGAAACACCTGAGGACTTGCTCTACTAAAGGGTGGTGTGTGTAAAAACAAGTCCAAACCTGTTACCACTGGCAGAAATGTAGTAAAGCTGATCTGCTAACAAGGGGTGCAAAGGATTGCGTCACTCAAATGAGCAAAATACAAACCCCGTCCTTTTTTGTGGGTTTGTCTTAATGCATATTTAATATTGGGCGTTTCTAGCAGAGTGTGCAAAATATTGGGAGGAGAGTATGCAAATAGATTAATTTGCATGTGTAATGTGATTTACCAAGACTGAAAGCAATTGCAGGGAAGGTAATTGCATGTGTGATATAATACATAGGGAGAGCAGGTATTATTCAGACTTCTATTCAGAGGTGGCAGCTCTGATGGCGAGGAGGAAAAAGACTGGCTGTTTTCCAACTGTGTAAATATTTTTGAAATGCCAGAAGCCAAAATAATACAAACATATCGACTGTCAAGCAATGCAGTTTTTGAGCTTTTGGAAAAACTAGGCTATATGATTTACAGTCAGTCCACATGGGAGTCATGCAACATGGAGGCTCTACTATGGCAGCCTTATAGATTAGTTCAATGATTCATCGTTATTGATTAATATATATGTTTAAAAACATTTCATAAAGTGATTAATTCAGTTCACGTTTAAATGATACATTCAATTAAACTGTTGTTAAAAACGTTATAAAATGTTCATTAAATGTGTCAATAATTTAACTTCATTAGTTTTTTCTTTAAGCTCTGAATAAGTTACTGAATGTATATTTGTAAAATGTATTACAATAGGCTTATAACTTTGTATTATTCCATTTTCATTCAAGCTGTCCATGATTGAAGCCACTCCAAACACACAGAAACCTCATTTAAATATGATTGTTTGCATCTCATTATCCACACAATTATTCTTAATTATAACAGGGTCTGGGTGAATACTCGATTCCGATTGGCTACAGGGTGTCCATTAATTCCTGATAATGGACACCTATTAAGTAGTTCCGGTGAAACTGTCTGTTCACCCTTCTAAATTAATGCGCTGGCTATGTAGTATCAGCCTGTATCTAAAATGAGTAACCATAGCATAATGCCTCATCCTCTGAACGCCACAGGATGGCGACTGTAACACACAAGCTGCAAGAAGTACACTGCCCCTCTGAACTTACTGACGGTAAGCGATCGTCTCACATCCCATTCGCTGTTCAACTCGCTACTTCAGGCTGCGGCCGACAGTACACATGGCCTATCTCAATTGTTCGTGAAAATCTTGATATTGATTTGGGGACATGACATGGCTAGCTAGCTAGTCTTGTTGTTAAACATACTGTCAAATTATATTTACTGTTTGTCAACCGTACGCAATGTTATTGACTTTGAATCTTGCTAGCATAACGTTAGCTTTCTGGCTCATAGCTGAGCCAAAGGATTCTATGAGCTGAGCGGACTAGAAGTATCTCCTGTTGCCAAGTTGTATCTAAGGTTTGTCCTGTTTACTGGAGTAGTGAACAACGTTTCCATTGCATAAGAACTTTATGGGACAGTAATGATTGTTCCAGGTATTAGTCAAACCCTCAGGTGTTACCAGGGAAACTGAGTTATGGCTTGTGAAAAACTTTAGATTTTGATTACAAAACGCATGAAAATATAAATTAATGGTCTTAATTTTTTTTTCTTTGGCAAGTGACCATGGTATAAGCGGGATAATGCCGGGATAATGCAGCGGAGGGCGGAAGCTGCATGTCGGACAGTTCTGGCCTCCCCGTCGTCCATTAATTCCTGATAACGGACACCTCGCCGGGCATTATCCCTTACTTGTTCTCTTAGTTCTCTTAGTTGTTTTCTTCTTAGTTATTCTGTTGGGAGAATTTACCACACATGCTATCTGTTCAACTGCAAATACAATTTAGGATGTCTTTTTTGGGATCTTAGGCCCAGATTGTATCTGATCTGCAACTTTGACTATGGCATTGTGGATTCTACTGAGGTAATTGCATGCAAACACTTTGAAAACAAGCTTGTGGCCGGCCTTTATATGGCCTAGAATGGCACTGACTTGCATGATTCCTTTTGTCTCAGCACTGGCCAGACTGAAGGGAGATGAATGGAGAGACCTTCATCTAAAATAGTCTCTAGCTCTGGCCTTCTCTCTCCTGAGCTTGTTGTCTTACATGATTTCTCTCCCTTTCTTTTCACCCTGCTTTGTCTGTCTTCCTCACTGTGTCTCTCCTCTCTCTGCTTCTCTCTCTCTCTCATATTCTCAGTTGCAAAGCCTACTCAGTCTTTATTTCCTCATCTGCGCCTTTGACTCGTTTTTTTTACATGATTACAGTTGATATTTCTGCCTGACCTTGCTACATTAAGGTCATTGTTTTGTAAAATGTGAGTAATTTATGAGAACATCCCCCTCATACGAGTCTTTTCAACAGGTTCTCTTGGCTCAGATCAAAGTATCTCACTACATTATTGAATGTGGAATATTTGGACATTTTTTATTGAGCATGAAAGATAAATGGGTGAAAATGAGTAGGCTATGACTCATCAAAGTTTCTGTTCAAACATCATTTAAAGGACAGCACCAGGATAATTTTGCTTTTGGCTCATTACCAACATCAGTTAGCCATACCTTCCAGACACCTCTCTCTCTCCCACTCTATACTTAACAGCCTAAAACAGATTGAAGAGCACCACTGCTTGCTTGAGAGGCGTAATCCACCATTGCAAATATGAAGAGGATGAATATACTATCAGGCATTATTTTATAATGCTAGTATTGGCATGCCTAATGGGAGCAGCGCAGTGTTATTTATTTATGGCAGTTGTGCAAACTAAAAATGAAACTTGGCGGCAATTAACTACCGATGAAAAGCTTTGCCTACATCGACCCAAAGCCAAACTTTCAGCCAATAGTTGATGTTCAATCACCAGTGCCTTTATACTGCTGCAAAGCAATGTTGTTAATGAGCCAAAACTAAATTATACTAAACAGCGTACTTCACATTTAATTGCCATGTGCCAGAAATGTGTAAAAAATAAAGTATAATGAAGATTTGAATTTAGACTTTGATTCAAAGAAAACCAAAACGTAAAAGCAAATTAAAAGAAGTGATTTTTGAAGTTTTAAGGTGTTTCAACATAGCTTTTTAAAGAGTGAATTAGTGGTGTAGTGGTTACAGTCATGAATACAGATATGTCATGCTTATTTACAACCTTTTCTTTTGTGTGAATTCCTAGAATTCAGTGAATGGCTGACTGTTTCTCTGCTCTGTAATTGAATGGGCTTCATTAGAATGAATAAAATCCATTGTACATGTGTTTTGCTTGTTTTTCTCAGAGGGCTGCTGAGGGTGTTCTGCCTGACATCAACACTAGCAAATCTGCTCTCAGTCTTTTTTCTTATTCATAATGAAGTGTGTCCAACAAAACATGGCTGTTAGCCTGATTTTGAAGCAAAACAACCCCAATGATACTGCTAGTAAAGGTCTAGATTTTTGACTATGACTCAAATGTCCTATTTATTTTTAAATTGTTTGGACCAAATCTGCTGCTCAAAAAGTATTGATGTTTGCAAGCGTACTATGGATAAAAGTACATTTTTATGTTTCTTTGAGGTGTACTGTGCAATCAAGTTTTGTTTTTTTCATCTCCTAAAAATACTGTCTTCATTAGTTGCCTAGCAACTGCAGAATTTCCAAAAAGTATGTTTGTTTGTTTTTTTTGGCATTGGTGTCTGGAACACCTTGTTCCACATAAACACACTGTCAGGTGATAGACTCAGTATGTGCATTTTGTTCAATAAGCCCTCTGAATTACTCATTTGAAGAATATTGGTGAACTGGCTGCACCCCATGGTAGTCCCATGTTCCAATTTGTCATCGGTTACTTAATATTTAAACTAGTATTGCAATCTCCTTACTAAGAGAACACTGCTCTTTAGCAAGGTATAGATTGTGTCAAGCAAACTAATTTATGTGAGTGGGGGAAGCCAGGCCAAACTAATCAATCAAAATTCATTAAAACATCAGAAGTTCCATTTGAAAAAGTTCTCAGTTCAAAGAGGCCAGCTCTGTATTTACAAAATGAGTAGCCTAAGTAAAAAAAAATTTCATTGCTGGCAAAGAAAGCTAAATTTACAGTCACTGATCGCTGATTGACGACACACAACACTGTTATTTTGGTCAAATAAGACAAAACAGTGGATTTTAACTTCTTCATGAAGTTTCATGATGCGCAGTACAGTAGCTCTTATCCAGAGCTACTTACGATGAGCAATTAATATTTAATGAGTAAATGAGGCAGGTAAAGGAAAATTACAGAGAAAAAGAGGGAAAGAAGAGAAGAGAAACAAACCTTTGATATTTATGTTTGTGACATCCTTGTAATTAAGAAAAGATGAAAATGTATTGATCCCTGCGGGGAAATTGGGTGTTGCAGCAGCAAAAGTAAAAGGATACAGCAGGGAAAAATAGAATATAACCCTGATAGTATAAGTAACAGTTAAGTACAGATTACTTACATGTATGTGTTTATACTTAAAGTTATGTAAGTGTTATATGTGTTTACTTTCAGTTATTACTTACAGATGTTACTTACAGTGTCAATTGCTTATGGATGGCAGTTGGATCCACACAACTGTATGTATTTTTACTATAACATCAACTGTTGTATTTACTTATTTATTTAAACGAATAAACAATCTGAATGAAGGTGAAACCTGTGGCTGGTATATAAAGTCAGTGAAATGCTGAAATTGTTGGGCCCTGCACCTTGGATTTTGCATGGTATTATCTCCCTGAAGCTCACTTTGTATTTCTGTTAATTGCTCTGTGTTGTTGGGGTGGGAGAGGGCCGGAGAGAAAAGGGAGAAAGAGTGGAAGTATAATCACCATCTGTTGTCAAGGTCATTTGCCACACTATAAACACATCCATCATGACCAGAAAATGTTCACAGTTAACTGGAAATGGAGTCGTTAGTCTTGGTGACATTTCACATTCAATATTTTGGATCATTGTGCAGTATAACAGTGCAGTAAAGACCAGATATAATCACCAGACCAGATATAATCACGTATTTGATCTTTTATTCATTATAGCTACAGTGCTGAAGTTTCTTTTCAACTAATAAAAATAGCATTTTGATAAGTTGGCAGCGCAGGTCGTTCTTTATAAGGTATTCCCAGGCAATGTCGGTGTCTGGGACAGCTTTCCTTGCTCTTCACTTGTTCTCTTTATAACCTCTGTGTGAATCATCCAGCCAATCAGGGAAGCTCCTGCAAAGGGCAAATCCCCAGCATCCTGTCAGTCATGCATACAGTATTTCCACTGTGTTTCATCTCAAATGCCAAAGCAAAGCTACATCTCTTACTTGACAGATTAAACGCACAGGCTATTCGGGGTAATATGTACAGTGTATATATGCACCGAATGTGAAGTCTTGTTTTCCCTGTAGCATTTCTGCCAGTATTTACTTGTGTTACTATATGAGTTGTCAATAAGTCTCTGCACCAATGCCACCAAGATAAATTCTTATATATTTATACTGATTCTGAGATGAGGGGCTAAATTTCTGACCTGAGGATGTTAGCAAAGAACCGTAGAGGAAATGTTTACTTAGTTGCATTTTTGTATTTGGTTTGTTTAGGTTCAAGCAGCGCAATTTATAAGTGAACCAGGGCTTGTAAACAAAAGTCACATGGACTCAGAAGTAGCTTGTTTACTGGACAGAGTTTTGGTAATCAAAATAAATCCGATTCCAGTCCCTGTAACTTAGCATGATGGATGATTTTTATCATAATTTACCTGCTCAGTTGTTCATAACACATTCGTTCCTTCGCCCGTGTATTGAGGAGACGTTTCACCTCGCCTCATCTTGACTCCAAGTTTGTCCTTGGTTTATTGTGTACGCCAGACTTTTCAAGATGCATGAGTAACTGCTGGCTCTCGGATGTTCACATCAGTCTCCTTATACCCATAAAACCTTGCATTTTGATGTCCTGTAGTTGTTTCTAATTACGCTTTCACATCCAAGAACCTGCACCAGAGTTCAAATGGCGTTGTTCTCACCTGCGCAAACAGACCAAACAAAAGGATTAAACGCTCCGGAGTTTGTATAAACTGGTCAAAACAGGCTTGGTGTGAATGTGCTCACAGCTGCACTCTTCTCAGTCTGTGATATTAGAATGAGTCACCTCAAAGTGCTGTTTTACTCATGAATATTCATTATTGGGAGCAGACCTACAGTACAGGTCAATGTGTGCTGTGCCTGGTTCTGGTCCTGGTCAATCGTCAGATCAAAACTTGAATGTCATGAATACAGAGCAGGAGGATGGGGGAAAATCATAAATATTTGTTGATGAGTTCACATATCGTACTTTGGAACTACAAACTCAGAACATTCCCTCGGTTTTATAATCCCTTTCAACTCTGTTTCTTCTCACTTCCTTTTGAGGGCACTAGGCTGCTACTTGCGCTAGGTCTAATCAGTACATAATATTATAACAAATCTCCTTGATCTAATGGTGTTCTCATAAATATTCATGTCTAGTGGGCGGACCTCACTGTTGCTGTAGCAAGGAGAGCAATCGCTCAGGCTCAAACATCATCGATCAAAACATTCATATACATACATATCAAACACGCAACATATAAATCAAAAATGCGGATCTTTTAGGAATATTCATGCAGAATACGCTTCTATGACTTTGTATGGCGTGAACACGACCACTTCTACAAGCTGGGCTGCATTTCTTCCCTAATAGCTGTTGGGTCTCTGTGGGAAATTTAATGTGTTCATGTCAGTGTGGTTTGTGGGAAGGGATTAGTTAGAGGTCTCAAGTGAGAGAGGAACAGGTAGGGGGTAAATGCTTGGGTGTATATACAGTATGTAGAGTGAATTACTGCAACAGACATGCAACACACATAAACACTCATTTCACAGAGAACTGTAAGGAGTTGAAGTTAAAATCTTTCATATAGTTGCCTCTCGCTGCTATTTGGGCAAATGTGCAAAGTTGCCTAGTGAAGCTTAACGTGCTGCAGTGTCTTAAAGTGCAAGATAATATTGTTGAAAATTTTCACCTGTTGCCTCCAAGTTTTTCCATCAGAGAGCTCTGTTCTGGTGTGAGTGTGTTAGTGTGTGTTGATGATCATATTCCGCACAAATTTACGTGATTGACTCAACTATGCACTCAGTAGGAAAAGTGGGATGGCTTGCACACTCACACTATCTCCCATAACCCAACTTTAAATTTGTAAACATCACCACAGTGCCCTCCCTATATTTAACAACAATGATAAATGTGTCAGGAAACTTGCCAGAGGCTCTCTGTTATTGGTTTTAAAGCAACATGAAGTCCCACTGGAGAGTGAGTCTGACCCAATAACAACAGAAATGGATTTATGATAAAAAAAAAAAGGGCCAGAAAATGCTGCTACGGGAAAGCAAGCCACTGAGGGAGATGCTCTTTGGGGAAGGGAAACACACTATAATCAAAAAACCTGGATTAATGTACCTCTTAAAAAAGTTTGAAAGCCTTTATTCATAATGGACCATTATATGATCAGTATTTTCGTCAAAGCAATCTGAAGGGCCAGAGACATAAACAAACTGAACTAGTAATTGCAATAAGCAATATGCTTTGGCTAACTGGAAATCAGCAGGACACAAACCTTTATTTTCAGACTTCTATCTTTAACTTTTCCCACAAATTAATTGCCTTGGTTTTCTGTAAAACAGTGGTCTCTTGAGATGCCCTATGATCGTATTATGTTTTATTTTATACATGCCACTGTCATGATCTTGCTTTTTTGCTGTTTAATTTTGATGTCATTGTGTAAGGAGGATTATAGAAGGGTCTCCATCCATTTATTCATTCATTTGTTTGTCCGTCAAACGTGACAAACTGTACCGGTTTTTTTTTTGGGACAAAATTTGGATCTCACCACTTCTTTTCAGCATGTTTAAAGTTACACTGATTAGCCCAGGAGGGGGCGCTTCATCGTTTGTGTGTTCATCCATGTGTCACACATGATATCTTAGACATTTTGACAAAACTTGAGGGAACTCGGCATCGTACCACTGTGTTCTGGTGTAGGAGACATATTCATCACTGATTGGCCCAGAAAGGGACTGTTTTGTCAATGGGGGATGACATTTTCACTGTTGCCTTGTTAGTATTCGTAAGTTACTATTGTTTCACACAAGATGAATGCCTCTAATACTTAATCTAATAATACAGTATGTAACCCCCGTGTGCACCGCTGCCACTAAAAGATCCTTAGGGCAGATGATCAGTAAACTAAGAGGCTTTCGCAGTTTGAATTTGAGAGTCATTGAGTGTATGCGTGTCATTAAGACTATCTGCCCTCAGAGGTCTCAGTAAATCCAGAGGAGCGCGGCTTGGTGTCTGAATACGGGCGGCATTATCAAGCTGTCACCACACACTAAAGCTTAAATCCCGGAATGACAAACCCTAGTTGCCCCTGGATATGAGACTCTGGTCAGTCAGGAAATAGAGCTGCCATCCACCACTGTCCTCTCACTCACCCTGTGTGTCTGCATTGTTAATGTTAAGTTGATGTCCGCACATTAAAGAGCGCTCTGCTCCGCCGCTTTCACAGCAGTGACACGCACTGAGGCGGTCAAGCACTCCGGTTACAGCAGAAGATGGGTCACTCTATTCACTGTGGAATTATATATGCTGCGGCTGTCAAGTCACACTGGCTTTCATGTGCTAAGTCACTCGCTTTACTTACTGACTCATTTGACTGACACACACACGCACGCATACACACACACATGCACATGCACCTACACACACACACAAATAGATGCATACATGCACACACATCTACACACAAGCGCACATACACACACACACACGCACAAACATGCACAGACACATTCACACACACAGTGAAAAACCCTAACACACACATTCACACACAAACACAGACATCCACACTTATTGTAGACATACTGTACACACACACATACACACAGTGACGCACACAAATGCAGACAAACACACACACACACACACACACACACACAGTGACACACAAATGCAAACACGCTGACGCACACACGCTCTTTAACTCCAAGTCATGCCATTCTTCAACACGCAGTCATGCTTCATCCCCTACTGTGGATGAGCGTGTTGGCATGAAAGTTTGATTTATCCTCGTAATATCCATCAGGTCAGTGGGACCTTGGGAAGGCTCGGCCATAAAATCAGAGCTCTGGCTGGGCCTTTTTAATACAGTCTCAGTAAAATGGCTGAAGGTCAACGGCACTCTCACTCAATCAGATAGAAACAGCTCCTGCAGCTGGAGCAACTGTTGTGGCATTAAAGTTGGACTGATACACTGCAGTGACGCTGAATAAAATATGTTTGTTCCCCAGTAGAAACACGGACTAGAAGCCGTCGTCCCGCAGTAGAAACACTACTCTCTGTAAAAGATCGGTTCCCCCTGCGGAGGAAGCATTACTCTGAGGGAAAGACATCAGTTCCCCAGTAGGTGCACAGTAAAAGATGTCTGTTCCATTTTGGAAACACAACTCTCAGTAAAAGATGTCTGTTCCCCGGTAGAAACACTAAGTAAAGGGCCGTCCTGGTGGCTCAGTGGGTGAAGGCACGTACCATGTAATCGCACAGTCCTGTTTTTGAATCTGTCCCGGGACCTTTGTCACATGTTATCCCCCTCTCTCTCCCACTCTTTTCTGTCTATCTCTACTTTGAACTGTCAAATAATGGCAAAAATGCCCCCAAAAATCTCTGAGGTCTGTGCCCCAGTAGAAACACTGAGATCCAGATTCACTAAAATTGTGATACGAGGGTAATCACAACATTTCTTTGCACCTCACTTGTTTGAGCCAAGAGTGCAGCAGTTTGTCTTATTCACCAAGAAATTTATGCGAGTTCTGTTGCAAACAAGTCCTCGAAAAGAGCACTGCGTGAGGTAATGGCTGCCTTCACCAATTGCAAGTGCCTGTTGCATGCTGCAGCTTTAAGACTAATCCACCAAGGCTGGCATCCTCGCACCCTAAAGCGCCCTTTATAATTAGAGCGCTCTCTCATCTGATCTGCTCTAGGCACGACATGGTGCCGGACCCCACCGGTCAGTCACGTCTGGCCATGGATGTAAAATACAAGAGGATCAGTCTTGCAGCAGTGATGGCAGCCATTCTGAATGGCCGAACTCTTTACAACTTGTTTCAAAGGATTATATGCTACAATAAATTGGTGTTGTGAAATGTTACTGAATTGGGCACAGTCTTGATTTGCATGGCCTCTCCCACAAATAAATATTATGTGGGCAAAAGAATAAGATTTACATAGAATTTACATATGCATGACCATGACAGGCGCAAAGAGGTTTTATTTTTTAACCAGGGATTTCACTCTTTCCACTTATTGCGCATGGTTAGTGAATAGCATGGTGTTCGGATTTGGTCATTTTGGTGATAGTGTGTTCTTCACTGTGCAAACCATTAGTGAATCTGTTCCCCAGTAGAAACACTAAGCAAAATATATATTTTCCCCTGCAGAAAGACTTAGTAAAAGAGCTTTGTTGTCCAGTAGAAACACAAAGTAAAAGAGGTTTGTTCCCCAGAAGAGACACTACTCTGCAAGCTACTCTACGCAGATCTGTATTCACAGTCGCCTGGGTAAAAGATGTTTGTTCCCCAGTAGAAAGTTTACTATTGCTTGTCATTCAGCTATACTTGTAGCAAAACAAAAACACTTTTTTATCCTTGTGTTTATACATCTTTTAATTAGCGCTGATCCAGCGTTGTGTTCTCCTCACAGACACCCTTGCGATGACTAATATTATTTTTTAAATGAAAGGCAATTTGGTGAGTATAAAGCCTTGCAGCTGCACTATTTTTCTGATCATACTCAATCACCATCTGATGACTTATTGATGATTTGCTGTTTGTGGCATTTTGTTGTGTTCAGTGTAGAAATTAAAACTTAGTTCAGAGAGCAGAAATTAGGAAAAAAGCGGGGGTGGGTTAAAAACACCAGCAAAACAAACAGAAAGAGCTGGTGAGAAAGGCAATAGTTTTGATTAATTGTACATGCATTTCCTTCCCTCAATTTTGGGAGCGTCTCTGACAGCTAAATAATGTGTGATGTTCACAGCTTAATTATATACATAGAGTTAAGATCTGGCTGCCAAGATGATCTAGAGGGAGTGAAATATGTTCTTATCAACAGCTGCCCTGCTGCTATTCAACCTGAAAGAACATTCCATATATAGGATGTTAAGCCGCTTTCCTCACCAAAATATACAGTACATTATCTGTACAAACTATCCCCTTGTTCCCTGGGAGAAAAATGCTCCTTGAGGTACATTTTAATAAATACACATTACTTGAATGGGAAAATCATGGATGATATGTGACCCATAATGGTTAAAGTACAACATAGAGGTGTTTGCAGATTTTCAATATGTTAGAAATTGCATATTTCATTTAATCAGACTTGTTTATTGGTGTTAGTTGTTTGCCCAGCAGAAACCTTATTGCTCCTCTGTGAACAGCTAATTATGCAAATCGTAAATGAAATTTGCATAAATGAACAGAATATATATATTTTGCAAAATGAACAAAATTTATAAAGAAACACCATACATAGATACTTTTTTTGTTGTTGTTGTTGCAAACATGTAATATTTGTCTCCAAGCAAGTCTCTAGGCAACAAAACTTAGTGACAATGTGGCCTAATGGTTAGAGAGACCGTCCTGCAACTGAAAAGTCGGAGGTTCAATCCCAGCAACAGCCAATGTGTCCATCAACAGTAATGTTTCCTATTGAAGTGTCCATAAGCAAGACACTAGACTCCTACCTGCTCTGTCTTTGTAAGCTGCTCTGGATAAAATGAACCAGCTAAATGTCTAAAATGTCGAACCATGGATGGCACAGCTACCACTGCTTTGACATTAACATTGATACAGTTAGAGACTTTCCTCATGTTGGTGGGATGTGAGTTGCTGTTTACTACAGATACAGCTACACATGGGCACCATGATACTTTCTGTGATCTAAAAGGAGAAGAGCACATTTCTCCTTGTGAGGGAGTGTCAAGCCTGCTTACTGTCATTTGGAATGACCTTGTCACCCGCACTCGGCAGATCTCTGAATTACATCCCACAGCGCCCCCCTAATGCTATCATTACCATTATTAATGGGACATGACACAAGTCATTGCCACACATAACACTCTCCTATGATCGACGAGTAATAGCTTTCCTCTGATGTAACGCTGTCGGTTTCTTAGTTAGTGTGTCAGGAAGTCAAATGTTGAGAGAGCAATACTTCTGCTGCAGACTTGACAATGAAAGTGCAGTGGAGGGGAGTTCTCTCTCACAAGCAGTGAAATCCAATTTCATTTTTGGGTGTGTGGCTTTGAATTAAATCCCCCCCATTTGGATTTAGTTTCAAACACATCAATATCAGCAATACTGTCCGGACACTGATTGAAAAGGCGCCGCTGTCCATTGTGCTGAAATTCATCTGTGGGGAGTCAGCAGGACTTTGGTCAATATCACCATAGGGTGTGTTTTGTCTGACTGTAAATCATTCCTGATTACAAGTAAATTATGCAGCAGATCCAATATTAAAATGTGCTTTATACATGACCAAGCATCTATCATAAAAACATAGTGATGTGGACCGTAAGATGTATTTCTTCTATTTTCAGCAGTGTGCTTTCATTAGCTGTGTGCACTTTTGCCATGTCCTATGTAGTGCTCACTCAACTTCAATAGATTAAGTAACTAAATGATACAATTTTAGAAAGATCTCTTGAGTTGGACGGGGGTTATGTTTTTGCCCCGTTCCGTCTATCTGTCTGTCTGTTAGCAGGATAACTCGCACTGATTGGCCAAAAGGGGGCGTGGCAGTGGGCGTGGCTTCTCATAAAAAGGCATATAACTTCTGAATGTATTCACGCAACAAACTTTCATGGTGTTGTGTGAATACATTCAGAAGTTACATGCCTTTTCACACTGATTGGCCAAAGGGGGGCGTGGCGGTAGGCGTGGCTTCGCATAAAAAGGCATTTAACTTCTGAATGGATTCACGTAACACCATCAAACTTTTTGGCAGCAGACAGAAGAAGTGGCAGATTGGTCCAGTGGTAGAAGGGCAGCACTACTAAAAAACTGAACAGATATAGAGCTGATTGGCCATAATCGGCTAAAATGCTTAAAAGTGGCTAGAATTTCAACAGGCAGATCTCATGTCCCATTTCAGGTCCAGTCATGAAAATGTGTGCATCTCCTGATGTGAAACAAGTTGGTAATGTGACATGGAAGAATTATTAACATCCGACATGTGGAACTGGCATATGTTGACAATTGCATAGCCTTGGCGGAGGTGTGCGCTCTACTGAGTGCCATCTAGTCAACAAGTTATTACCCAATTTAAGTGTTTTCATAAGTGATTACTTTTCATAATATTGTCTATATTATGTACCCTTTAAATAAGAGGCAATGCTTCTGCAATGACATTACAACTGCAGAATCAATCATCTTCACTGGCAGGAAAATAATTGTAGTAAGCCAAGTGTCTACAGTTTATATTTCCAAATTTGCATCATTATTTGTTGTTAGACTGTGGTGATAAAGCATAACATGTCCACGCTGTCAGGCTAAAATATGGTGGAAGTCAATAATATTTTAGAATTTCAATGTATTTACCAATACAGAGGCTTTGGTGTTGCAATTCTTTGTGCCATAATCCAAGGTGAGCATTCATCAAAATGCATTTGTTAAACAAGATGAAAATCCTCTTCAACGATCCACCATTATGCTCGCTTGATCACAGTCACTTGGGCTTTACTCACTTCTGAATCACTATGAAGAAATAAATTCCAAATACTATGTAGCAATTTTGAAAACCTTTCACCAAATGAAAAATTGCAATGTACTCTAGGAGAGAAAAAAGTGTGCCACAAGTTGCAGTGAAATATGTATTAAGTCACAACTTCAGACAGGAGGG
Source organism: Centroberyx affinis (assembly GCF_046629955.1). Classification (NCBI taxonomy): domain Eukaryota; kingdom Metazoa; phylum Chordata; class Actinopteri; order Beryciformes; family Berycidae; genus Centroberyx; species Centroberyx affinis. The sequence goes on from NW_027278873.1 coordinate 95,291, forward strand.
ACATTAGAAATGAAAAAAAGATGCATATTGTATGTCCTTTCATAAATCTGTCTGTTGATTGGTGCTGAAGGTGATGATGATTGACTATTATGATATTATTGAAGAATTTGTTGTTGTTTTGTCACATTGTCATCTGAATGTGGATATATACAGTATATATATATATATTTTTTGGTTTGGCAATGACAAGTGCTTTTGTGTTTAATGCCAATAAAGCACCTTTGAATTAAATTGAATTGATCGGGAAATGCAAGCACAAATTACAGTTCCACCATATATAGTCAGCACCAGTCTAAGACCTATTGAAATCCAATACTCAACGGACTGTTTACTTTGTCTAACTCATATAGATGTGACATATGAAAGAGGAAGAAGCTTACGCCGAGTTAGCCGGCGATGCTGAACAGTGAGACTAGGGATGAAGAGAAAGGTGTCCAGAGCATGGAGATCTGTCCCATAACTAAGACAGGAGCTCAGTTTCATATGATGAAATATTATACAATGCTGTTCATGAAAGCCTATGTGGATTGAATGTGGAATAGCCTGGTATTTGTTTTGAAGAATGTTCAATGCGATGTGAGTGCAACTTTTTAACAAGACAATGAAATGAGCAAAACCTGCATTAGGTAGTGTGAAGTTATGAACCAGGTTTTTCAAGTTTTTATTGAGAATCTATTTCACCAATTCCGTTTATTAAACTTTTCATCATGCTGAATGTGTTGTCATGCTTTGCTCCAACCTATCGTCTTCCTATTATATAATCATCATTTAATCATACTACTTTTTTCGAGTGTGCTTAAAAACTTAAACAAAACATCATCATTGTTTATTTTTACTTAGAAAGTAAAGTGCAAATTCTTTGGGCCTTTTTACTTTTCGCAAAAATATATCATTTCAAATTTATCATTAGATGTACTCCAGCTCTGAAAAATCTGTTTGGTGTTGTCATGGCTAAATCGTATCTGAACCAGAGAGACCTAAATTGATGTAGCCATAAATATGCTATTCTCTGTGTGTATGTGTGTGTGTGTGTGTGTGTGTGTGTACAGTGTGTGTGTCAAGTGTGGTGCGAGAAAACACATTCTGAGAAATTGCTGTTTTGATCTTTCTTTAAGTAAGCTGTAACGGATGTTTCATATTTGGGCTCTGTGCTCTTATCCCTCTGGATATCAAATTGCTATGAATTTAAAGGACAATATGTCTGAATCTCAGCATTGAATTATGTTATCCTTGTGCCCTGGACATTCATGCTGTACTAGTGAACAGTGTGTGTATGTGTATGTGTGTGCACATGCGTAGTGAAGACCACTGTAGCTTCATTATAGGCTACAACTTAATTACTCTATGGAATGGTAAAGGTCAGATCAGCACCTTAATATGTTCTACTATTTTCCAGCCTCATGTCACACCTTAATCACTATTGAATTGCATTTTCAGCCGCTTGCAAAATATTATTAAATTTACGTTATTATTGCATTTAATCCACCCCATACCGCAAACTTTTCTATTTGTTCAGGCAACAGTTGAATTGATAGGCAACAGCAGGTGAGTCACTGGCTCCAGCCTTTATGATAACTGTCTCGCACAGCCTCGCCTCTTTGTGTTGAGCTGCTTCAGAACTAATTTGCTGTTCAGGAAACTGCAGACAAGCTGACCAGGAAATGTTTTTTTCTTGTCAGGGGCTGGATGAAAAATGAAATAAACAAGTTTTGATATAACTGTGACATGACTGTGAATAAGGGAGAGGCTTTTTTTGAGCAATGATAAATGTACTCTTGAGAGGAGTAAAGTGTTACGGTGGAGACACGGGAGGAGGCACCTTTGGGAGCGTTCAGCACCACGGACAGAGACCAACGTGACCTCTATCCATGGTGCTGAACACTCCCTGTGTCCTTATTCATATAGAGATACCAGTTGATTAAAACAGCATTAGACAAGAGTTTAATGTAAAAATACACCTGTCTCATCAGCCTAAATCAGAAAGTGTTGCTGAATCCCCCCAAACTGAGACCACGTAGATTTGCTGCCTTTTAGGAGACAGATTATATTTCGCTCTTAAGTTTGAATTTGTCACTCCCTATGGCCGGAGAAGTGTCCATACCCGAATTTCAATTGGGCAAATACGGTGAACTTACAGCCCCTGTTTGTGAGCGATAAGCATGATAAGACATGATAAGACATGATTAGACTAATTCGGCTTTAAAGACATGAAATGAAATCTTTACTTCCTTGATTTGATGTATTTCCTGGTGAAACAGGATGTTGGGGCGGGACATAACACGAGTGAGGGATCATTCAAAAGTCTAGAACAATGGAATATGAGTCAGGGAGAGAAAGGGAATTTTATTTGATGGGAGGGGTGCAGAGGGGCAGGATTGTAAAAAAATCTGATCAGTTCGAAATTTATATTTACGCCTCCTGGTGCAGCATGAGGTCACCATGAAAGATACTGTGATTTCCAGGAAGTAAAAGTTATGGGAGTTCATGTCATGCAGTTAGGAGGTGACCAGACTCTTGTTTCGACAGACCATGAGCCCTACTGTACTGGGATCAGGAGGCATGAATTGCCCTGAGTTCTACTGAATGTCACTTAGCCATTTTAGTATCTCTGACACAACGTCACATCAGCATGCTCCAGGGAGCGTTTTGTGGCTGTTGTTAGTTTTACTGTAGACTTTTGACTGTCAGATAAGTACATGAAGAGTAAACAATTCCTGGCTTAAGCACCTGAATTAGGTGTCAGATAGTCAGAGATTTATCTTATAGGTTAACGTCACGAATAGCTGCTTTCGATTTTTGACAGCTGAAAGGGCTACGCACAATGTTGCAGTAAACTGAAGGTTTTGACTTGATCACTGCTTGCTGACTCTTGTCTTTGATGCATGTGGTAGTCCCCCCCCCCCCCCCACCCACCCCCCCCCAGGCATCAACATCTACGTCTTTGTATCTCTGTGTTTAAATAATTGGTTGAGTGTTCAAATTCTTGGATGTTTACACAAAAGAGCTTTTGTATTATTTATAATTTTAAGAAGAGGCCACATCACGCGCTCTCTCTCTCTCTCTCTCTCTCTCACACACACACACACACACACACACACACACACACGCACACTCTCATATGCACATTTTCTTGGAGAGTTTAGCAGTTATATTACTTTCTGCCGGCGTGTCGCCCAGGCTGGTGTTCTAGCCATGGCAAAATACACATCTCATCATTTGGAGCTTCCTTTACCTCAGAGCCTAGCTGCCACTCCAACACAGTAATTACCTCGTCCTCCTTTACTGCTAATGAGAAGGTAAAATATGAGCGTCTGGCAACCACAGTCATTTGCGACCCTAGCTCGCTCCCGGCAGGGGTAGAGAGAGAGAGGGAGAGAGGGAGAGAAGGAGAAGGAGAGAGAGTAATCTCTACCCACAAGCCACCACTGAATGATTCCATCTATCCTCCACCCACCTGTGCAATTTATCCTATGTAACCCTGGGTCTGTTCACCATGAATACAGCTGATCCACCTTGTTTATTATCAAACTGTTAAATATCCCTACCTACTTGTCTAACCAAAATAGTGTTTGAAATTACTGGCACTGGTTTCTTATCATAGATTCATTACACAAGCCTTTATATATATATTTTTTTTTTAGAAACTAGCACTGATAGCAGATATTCTTAGCTGCTGAGCCCCTGCTTTTGCGCTTCACATACAGTACAGTAAAGGGACCATTATCTCCTCAGTTTTTTCAAAGCGAATGATGAATATTGGTTTTGCGCAGTCTCAGAATTAATGGAATTGCCAATGGAAGGCTATTAATGCTTGGTCTCGCTTTCATCAGCCACCCTCCACGGCTTTCCCCTGTTGCTTTTTCCCTATTATTTGTGCATGCGATGAACAATACACACATGTGCATGCCCCAACCCTAAAAAAAGAAACACACACACACACACACACACACACACACACACACACACACACACAATGCTTCTAGAGAGGGGAACCCTGTAATACCCTACGTGATTTAAGAGATACAATGGATGACCCGAACAGGTGAATATGACTTAGATTTGATCTTTCAAAGGCACCTCTCACCTCCTTTCAGTGACAATACATGAACATTCAAATACCATCAAAATGAAATGCATGCTTTATGGGCCCGTAAGACTCTTCATTCACCCGCCAATACACATTTCCATGTCATCGCCATCCCTCTATTCCATTATCATTTTTTATCTGATAGGAAACAAATCAAGGTTTTCCAGTGGCAGGAACAGAAGCCATTTTCATGTTGAAGGTTATAGAAAAGCACAGTGATGTAAGGGAAAAGATTATATTGGTGCCCTTCGGATAGACTGCAATGTCACACATGAGGAGACAAAGAATTTCATCACAGTGGCGATGGTTTTTGAAGGCAATCAGAAACATTTTATGCTTTTTGCAGAGCTTCATATTTGCCATAAAATCTTAGAGATTGACTCCCAACCCTTACCACAGGGGTGAAAAAATCCTATTAGATTGAAAAACAGCAAGGGACATTGAAAACGTATTAGCAATAATAACAGAGATTGCTAAATGCAATGCATTCAGTATGGCTATTTTAGAAGTCATAAGTGGAAATGATACAGCCAGGGCATAAAAGATTAAATTCATTTCAGCAGATCATGTAAATGCTAATGTTTACTGATTATACAGTCACTTCCATTAGAAAACCATTAGCAAGACTATAACAATGATTAACTTAAAATTGACTTACTGCATCAATTCACTGATACTGCTGATAGACTGACCTTATTGCAATATAGCTACCAGATTATTAATAATTAGTTTTGGTGTCTGTTCAGTAAACTGCACTTTGGATTTTGGAACCACAGATTGGTAGATGTAACATATCAATATGCTGTTATTACAGTAAACCAGTTAATGAAGACAACAAGCTTGTTCCCTACAGTCAAGAAAAAGGAGTTCAACTCAGTCAGATGTCCTTGAAACAGGTTTTTGTTGGAAACAGTGATAGACCTCACTGCAGCTGCTTCTGTCTTTAGCGCTCTCAGTAGTTACCTGCTCTGTGCACTTGTGTGCTAAGTGCACCTCAACACGTTTTTCACATAATATCCATATTCATCCCCCACAGTTCACATGTTCAGGAAGCACATATTTAAATGTAACAATAACTGCCTAGAGTGATATATAATCAAATTGGCATCCCTCAATGCGCTGAACAATGTTATTTACTTTGAAAGGCTTGATTACGGCTTTTGAAAAGCTATACTGTACGTACCGAGTAGGTAGAGTACCACCGAGTCACAATCGCCCCTTTAAGGTAAGTACGTAATCCATGATAAACTGCGACCAGCTTGGTGCTTGCTAAATTGCCAAATCTGCCAAAGACGTAAACAATGGAAGCTTGGACAGTGGTAGATTTGCGCACAATAATCAGTGTTTGCTATAATTACCTCCTTGTTGTCGTAATTTGAACCTGTGTCTCGATTTGCCATTCATAATCTTGCATAGAACGTAATTATTTAGAGGACGTTTGGCTGTACAGTAAGGAATAAAAGGAAAAACTGGGCAATGCAATTAACAAACCTTCATTGTCTGACTCCAGCATCACAACAAATAGCTTTACCAACTGAGCAACACTCAAACAGTGATGCATGCAGGCTGTGCCGTCATAGCTTGCTAAAATTAACTGTCAATTGTTAAATAATTTTCTATGGTTTAGATCACACAGTGGCTTGAACTCAATGACTAACTACGCATAGTTACATTTAGCTCATAGAGTGATACAGCTTAGTGGGCAAATATGCAGTCAAGTCTTTTGACATTTTTGGGACCGACAGATTGACTTATACTAGCTGCTGGTCATAGCTAAAAATACCTTGCTCATGATTTCTGATTACGCTGGCTCAATCAGTGTGAGTGTCTGATTTGGCTTATTATAAGTAATAGCACATTGAATGGGAAAAATGCACAGCAAAACCAGCTCCTACAATATGTGTTTGAAACCCAAATTGAATCTTGACTCTAACTGAGAATGTAGCCGTTCATATTGGGTCAACATCGGCTACGGACACTCCACAACACACACACACACACACACACACACACGCACGCACGCACACACACACACACACACACACACACACACACACACACACCATCTTAGTGAAAAGTAAACATGCACTGTTTATGATGAGCCACTGCTGACACTCCTATTAGCGGCCCTTTAATTATTCATCTGCAGGTTTATGCAGATTGCCGCTTCTCTTGGGGCAAATTAAAAGTTAACAAGCATTTAGGAAAAAGTCATTTTCCCAGGCAACCTGTAAGGTGCTACTAATAAGGAATGTTTCTCACTGAACCTCCCTAAGCACCCACACCCCCACCCTGCTTGTAATTAAATGTGAGCTTGTACATCATTGTGCATTAGCATTGTTCAGTTACCAATCAATTAACTGCAAGTACCTCTGTCTGCCTCAGCCTTTTATCATGTAGCGTTTTCCTAATTGACTGAAAGTCCTAACTCTCCTGCTTAAGTTCTCCACATAAACAATACTTCAGACTTTCTTTTGAACTTACTGGATGGACAGACATACACTGAGCAAGTGTAAAAATTAAACAAACTGGCTGCTTGCTACTGCCAAAAATGTGGAACCCTGTTAGCAAACAGAAACATTTGCTTTTATACCAGTTTTAGCACCATTAATGCAGTCCACTCCATGTCCAGTAAGTTAGCCACTGCCATGCTAAACTAGTCAGACAACATCACACATTAATAAGATGACAAGTCAACTGAGGCAAATTTACAGTAAATTAATGAAGATGATCATTGATGATAAATATATTTTATCATTGATGATTTTCCCCTCTATGCTGTATCTTATGGCTCACCTCTCTAGTTCACAGTAATGTAGTCCCTTGTGCTTTTTACTTTTGCTTACAATTATGAGATCTACTTTACCAACTTTATTGTGTGCAGATAAATGGCAAAATTGTGATTGTAATTGAAAAAGTTTATGAATGCATTATATTAGCAGGTTTTACAACTGAGGTATTGATTTACTACCACTGTAATTGTCTAGATTTCTTCAAGTTGCACTACTGAAAGCCTGTTTTTGTGAACCTGAATTTAATTAAGGACTTGTTTTTGCTCTCATTGAGCTCTATTGGTATTGTTGATTTGTTTGCTGGGAGTCCAGCATGGTGGGTTTGCTGTTTAGGCTTTAACAAGCTCTGACTGTTAATGGAGTCAGTAGCACTAGTCCTCCCTTGTGGCTGGGTGTTTGTTAATGTTTGTTTTGTTTCTTTTGTTTTACAGCACTTCGTAACTTTGTCAAGAACAGTGATAATCAAAAATGGTACTTCTTTAAAGAATTTCACCCGAATTGAAACAATGTCTAAAGTTTCTGAGGCTAGTCCAAAGCCCCTCCTTAACAACCACAGTGTGATTAAACTGCCATGCTATAAAGAAAACCCGATCAGAAAATGACATCTCCCTATTCAGATTGACTGATTCCTGTCAAGGCTGGCGTGTGAAAGGCGCTTGCTCCGAGCGGCAGGTACAGAAGGCTAACCACACGCAGATAAGGCCCGGCCCGGCTGGTGACACGCCTGGCTTGGAAGGAAAGCAAATCATTCAGGACAATCTATTCCACTCCAATGGCTGCCAGTCATTTCAGTGCTGTCAATTCAATACCGGCTGCTTGGGAGCCACATAGTGGCCTGTGAATACTATTTCCATATGATTATTCCTACATAAATGGCAGACTGCTTGCTGTTTCATCAACCTTTTGGCCCACACGCTGGCAAATGGATAAATAAATAAATAAACTTCGCAAATAAATAAACTCAGGGAGTGAAAAAGGTAATGGAAGCTAGTGTCCTACAAATGGGCAGCAGGAGGTGTTTTGTGGCCATGGCCGTGTTTATTGTTGGATGGGATGACCCACACTTGGAGGAACATTTGTCATTGGTGGAAACATTCTTCACTTTTTTTCTACTGTGGCTTTAGCTGAGACAGAGGTGAGGGGTTTCGGGAATCAGCAATGACACAAGTAATACAATGGGCTGTAGGTATGAGCGGGAGTGTGTGTTTGTATGTGTGTGTGCAAGAGACTTTGTTCGGCCTAATCCTTAAAAAAAAAAAAAAAAAGAAAACGCCTCACAACTCTTCCCCCATGTTCCCCCAAAGCTATCAGTCTTAGTTAAGGCTCGCAGCTTATTGGTTTTCTGCAGTGTTGTAATGACCTTCAAGCCGGCGAGGCACTGAGCACGTATCTCCTACATGAGTTTTAACATTGCAATGAAACAGTTTTGAGCTTTATAGACATAATGTGCTTTTGAAACTCTTTCCCCCCGTCAAGACCGGGGACTTTTCCTGCAGAATCTCCCCTACTGTGAAGTTAAAAGCATTTGCATTTCACAGCTACACTGGTGTGACTAAAGCTTTTATCCACCTAAATGCCCTTTTGAATTGCTTAACATATAATTTGAGCACAATGCATCTTTCCCTTCTGTCAGTCACTGCCAAGACTCATAATTGCATACTCCTACCACATGGCACTTCTAATAAAACCTATGCCGCTAATGAACTTATTAGTCTTAAACACTTCACACTGAACATTAGTTTTCAATATTGTACCAAAAAGAAATAATGCAACGCAATTGAGTTTCAGTACAGCCTGTGCACACTGTGTATTTCCTAGAGACAAAATCATGCAATTATAGACAACCTTGTGGTGAATCTTACAATTATCCTATTGTCATGCCAATATGCTTCAGAAACAGAACCTTATCAGTTAATTATATTATACAGGTACGCATTTATGCAGTACTTAAGTGAATGTCAGATTTGCATCCGTACACATCATTTCAACCGAGGGATTCACAACTGTTAAAAAAGTGAGGAAGTAAATTTGATCAACCCACATAGGTTCAGCCTTTTGCTAAACAGATTTAACCGTCTTTGGCCTGCAGGATTTTTTGAGGTATTTTCAGTTTACTTTCATTAGAGATGAAATGAGAGATGAAAAATGCTTTTCATCAAGCCCTTTTCTCATTACAGCCCCAAGACAGGTTTGTATCAGAATACACTTGTTGAAACATGCTGGAATTATAGCCTTAGCATATTTATGATATGGATGTGAATCGTAAGTGAGGTATCTCCCAGTGCAACCAGAGGAACTCAGCAGATAATGAATTTAAGACTCTTTGATTTGATTCCCGACTCTTGCTGTGGAGCCGCGTCTGTTCTCTTTGCCCGCTTCCCTGCCTCTCTTCACTAGAACTATCACAAAAACAGTATACAGTCAAAGAGGGTGGGCTACCAATTCTCTTCAAAGATCAATTAATCAATCATCCAATCAGACATTCAACCAATTAACTCGCCAATCAGACAAGCAAGCAATTAGTCTATCTATCTATCTATCTATCTAGACTCATATTTCCGATGGCCTAAGCAAAGGAAGATGATCGTCAGCATTGAAAGATGCAGCTAGTGGTGGTAAAGTAGTTACTGTTCTCATGACAGACAGCCCAAACTTCATCCATTTATGTCTCAGTTACTCTCATTTACAAAAATTAATCCTGATTTTGACAGGATTGGGCGATGCGAGAGGCTGCGATTCCATCTAAAATTAGTTCAGAGTTTACTATCGACCCCAACAATGGATGCAACCGCTCTCTAAGCATCGTTTTTGAGACCTTTACTCCTGTGTCAGGGAGAGCTTTTGGTCATGAAACTGTAGGAAAGCAAAGCGACAGATTTCCCTGCGCGCTCCGCTCTATAGTAAATTACAGTAATGGACTTCCAGTGACTTGTTGATTGTGTGAACGTACAAATTGCCTGTTGATTCAGACTTTGATTCCAGTATAAACAGTTTCTCATTAGGGAAGACATGATGTAATGTGGATAAATATTTCAAGGCTGGGTAAGGAGTACACTGTCATTTACCAATACACTTGAGCTGATGCACTGTAATGGTGAGCACCAGATAAGTAGCACACTGGACCACAGGTCTCTCTTAAAATGCCACAGTATACTGAAGCATCAGAATGTGCTTAGTCAGTGTTGCAGATAGACGATAGATTGTTGTTGGGATGGCGTGTTGGAATAATTTCCCTCTGCATCACCCTCTTCACTTTCTCCCATACACACACACACACACACACACACAAACACACACACACAATTATGTACTTAGCACACAAACATCATTCACAAATACACTATGCTGGCAGTCATTAGAGGGTCTCTTGAGTTCTTTTGCTTGTACCCCCTTAGTCCTGTAGATCTCCATTGCCAATAATCGTTATAATTGATGTTTCCCTCCTAAGCCTCTAATGATGTTTTTAGTATTTATGGTTACAGACAGCCAGGCAAGCTGATTCATAATAGTTTCTCCCTGCCATTTTATTGGCATGGCGTTTCTCACATTCACATCAGTAAATTAATTTTGACCCCGGAAGGCCATAAATCACAGCAAGCCACTGCACATTGTCTCTTCGTGACCAGATTTTCTTAAGCAGTGGTCGTAAAGAATGGTTTATCGATCCTCCCCACTGACGCTTTAATAAGTGCTTTGCATAACAAGTGTTTTACTGCGGGATAAATCACGTGGGCTGGCATTGCCTGTCAAACACACACAAGCACACGCATACAGTACGTACACACAAAGCAAGGGGAGCGTATAGCAGAGAGAATTTTTTTTTTATATTTGTGCAGAAATCAGCATTGCAGGACTAGAGTAAACAGAAATGCTTTATCTTATGTCTAATGCATCCTCATCACTTTCGGTCACTCATCCACACTGGGTTACATACTCATCCACAGAAAAAAAAAAAAAGAGCATGAATGATAGTCCAAAATACATATCAGCCTTCGCCCACTTGAAGAATGGCTTGCCTGTTGCTAGCAAGCTAGCTAACACCCCCGGATCTGTTAGGGACAGGGGGAATTCAATCAGCGAGATCCATGGGCCAGTGCTGAGGCCGCTGAGTGAGATCGATGGCTTAAGAAGCAGGTTGCGAAGGGGGCAGCTCCCTCGGTACAGTATTTCATCCCCGTCCTGTTGCCACTCCTGTTTAGGGACTGGGGCTCTGGGCTGAGGGGAAAGAAGGGGAGCGGTCTGGGGGCCGATCGTACCTCTGCATCCGAGTCCCAGGAGCTCCGTGGGCCCCAGGCCTATACCTCAATAATAACATTTTATCTCAGTCATGAGTGAAAGTTTCTCCAACTTGGGGAGGGCTGATTGATGGCTGTTGTAAATCAATGTCGAGAGTGCTGCATGGGGTTTAATAGCCGGGGAAAACGGTGTGGGTCGTACACAACTCTCTTTAACCCCCCTTCGCTCTCCCTCCCACTCAAAGTAGTCGCATTTTTGCTGTTTCCTTCTGTACTTTACCAAAAGAAAAATCTAGCAACATGCATAAAAATCACTGTAGAAATGCCCGTAAGTAAAGAGTATGATCACATGATAGCCTTTATATAAAATGCTAGAAAGTGCAAGGATATGGTCCGGCAATAGAGTGAAATAGATCTTTCTTTTAATCGCAGGGAAGTTGGCGATCCATTCCACAGTTTGTTTACTTTTTCTATTTACTGGTGTGGGAAGGCTGTGAAGGATACAGAGTAGGGGAGACACAGGAAAGAAGATTCTGGATTGATTAGGCCAACGGGGATGCATGTGGCTCTGTAGATAAAGGGCTTTAACAATTGGCCGTTTCTGGACACGAACAGTAAATCATACAAATTAACAATGGTGGGAGTAGAAGAGCGCTCAATTGTATTGCTCCCCTTCCGATGAGCTTGCTTCTTTTTTGGCCTTTGCATTTTGATTAGTTTACCTTTGCTTTTTTTTTTTAGCCTTATTTAACCGTGCAAGGTGACTATGAACACATTCTTATTTATGGCAACTCGCAGGGGGAGGAAGGATTACATATAACAAGATTACCTTTGGGAGCTGGCAAGTACGACTGCAGTTTGTAATGAAACCATCACTCCCAAAATTGCATATAAGTCCTTGCTTATAATTACTATTACTATCTTACTTTTCAAGCTATGGAAGTAAATGGAATAGCTTAAATGTCTTGCACTACCATTGACTTGCACTAGCATTGCTAATAAATGTTACAGTAATAAGAGGCTGGCGCCAATTTCTCAGAATAAAAAACACTGAATGTCCAAAAAAGGGAACTTGATTGACTGATCAATACCAAAGCCTTCTAAAAATGCAGAGCCTTCCCTTGAAGTGATCGCTAACCACTGGAGAAAAGGAAGACATCTACAAAGCCTTTTGATTAGTCTGTTGATACAACTAACTGTGAAGTTGAGACCAAAAAAGAAAAACAAAACAAAACAAAACAAGGGGCTCATAAAAATGTCTCACTCTCAAAGAGAAAGAGACAAAAAATCAAAATGACAGTGACAAGAAATAAAAGGGAATAAAAACAACAAAATGCTAAAATAAGTAAGAGAATAAAATAGTGAGAAAAGTGATAGTGTGGCCATAAATGTGTGTATGTGTGTGTGTGTGGAAAGAGAATGTTGTGTTACTCAGGGTGTGTCTGTGTTCAAAGAGAGAAAAACAGAAAAATGAGGAGAGAAAATGTGTGTGTTGTGTTACTGCAGGGAAAAAAATTAAAGCTGAGCAGCAGAACATCTGTCCACTAGTTTTAAAACTAGATTTAGTCATCACATTCAAAGAAAATGTGTCATCTTTCATCCTTGCACCAAACAAACCTGGTTGTAAACTTGGGAGATACCAAAATGAAGATGATGCTGCTGCTAAAGCTTGATTTGATGTTGATCTAATGTGAGCGAGGGGTCAGGTGACATGAATCAAACCAGCAACCCACCTGCCATTCATGGGGCGTTGCCTATATTTGAAATGAAACGCAGATGTAAATGTAACTTTTCCAATTAGGCTTGGGCGATGTAATAAAATGTAATATCGCGATACTGTCCCGCCAAAATATCGCGATATATGATAATATGAGCGTTCACGTGGCGGGGAAGGACGTTTGGTATTTTATTTTATTTCTTCTAAATTACATCAAATTTAAAATTGATCACACGTCACAGCATTGGAGGAAACAATGGACATTTTTTTTACTAACCTACCACTAGTAGATTATAGGTTTGTAAGTTTAAAAGCTTGCACAATTGTGATCTAAGCAACACAAGGTGCCGCAGCCGGGTGGGGAACAATTGTGGGGGGTTTGATGTTATGGAAAATTTGCGATATATTCACGAAATATTGCAAAATTCAATATTATTGAATATTGGTCCAAGCCTATTTCCAATGTCAAGATCCTTTATATGTAATCAGGAACTGACATGCATCTTTGATCTACTGTATATTTTAGTTGATGATGTGTAGAAAATCTAGTTGATACAAGAGTGGAGCTGTTCAGAGCAACCAAACAATTCTCTTCTGACATAAAAACATGTCTGTTGAACCAAACTGCTGATGCTACCACAAGACAAACAAGGTGAATATGTTTTTTCAGGCTCATAAGTTTAATCAGTCATCACTCAGTGGAATGTTTTCTAAAAGTCATTTTCCCATTGTTTTCGCAGTATTTCTTGTTTGTTGCTGTGACAATGATGGTTATATTTAGTGTTTTTTTGTTGTTTGTTTAATTGGAACCATCTGGAGATTTTCTCTAAACCTTCACTCCAGCTGTAAATGCTGAGAAGTTTTTTGTGAGATCAAGCTTGTATCATCAGCGAAAATAAAAGGAAACACTGATGAGGAGGCAGCAGCTCTGTCATTGATGTAGACCAGGAACAAGAAGAATGCCGCTCTGCAGGTCACTGAGTGTTATTGTCACCCTGTTTGAAGTGTATTTGCATTATGATCCTTTCATTTTTCCTGTTGTGACCAGAAGACAAAAGCTGCCTCCAAGAGCCAAGTCACATGTACATCCTTTATTGGACTGCTGCAGCTTAACCAATTTATTTTCGCTTTCTCTCCCTCTCTCTCACACTCACACACACAACCGCTCGCTCACCGCTCAAAATCATCACAATCTTTCTCACTGAATCCAGCGATATGAGGAAAGCTGACTTTTCCACATCAAGATGAGTGGGGCGAAGAAGGGCATTATCCGCCCCGGAGAAAGATAAGAGTTACGTCGGTCGGCCATGAGTCCTGTGTAAAAAAAACCCCCAAAGGTCACCCGAGCTTGACTTAAGACAGGCAGACATGGAGACATTGAAGGTCAGAGAGATTGAAGGGGTAATCCATTCACAACGATGACAACCACGCCTTCAGTTTGAACCGGGTCCATTACCTCACAACATCTTTTCTCACCAAAGCCACACTTTTGGGAGAGTTTATCCAATGGCATTGACAGGAGCTTTTCTATGCCAGACAATGCATGGGGATTCCTCGTTCCAGTAGAGAGGCCACAATTACTACGAGTACCATCAAGGTGATGGAGAGAAAAACAGAGACAGACAACGCACAATATCAGCACACCTTGAACAGAGAATTGAACCTAGTAGCATATTAATTCTAGTGGAGCACATTAGATAACTGGGGCCTCTGGGTGCAACACACTTGGGATATAATCATAAAATCACAGCAACAGATAGCATAATAAAATATAGAGTGTAAGGCTAAGCTGTGAAATGAATGTAAACAATCCAACAGCAAAGACAATAGTGAAAATGGAATTTGCGGAGGTTTTATGAGGTAAGAAATTTATTCAGCTTGTAGATTAGGCGCCAACAGTACACACGCCGTCTATTTGGGTGAAAATTAGACTCTAAAAAAATCGAGCCGTACCTCGGGAATAAGCCTTAGAATGAGATCTTTTTCTGTCTAAATTCAAAGAATAGTAGGCCTCATTCAATTCAATGACAACTTCCACTTCTGCCTTGAAATGGTGAAAGGCTGTACAATTTCAATCCAGGAGTCAGAGGCACCATAGCAACCAGGTGTGTTTCTCCTGTGTCCTTTTTGCTGTCTCTCTCTCTGTCCTCTTTATCTCAAGCCTAAAGCAAAAAGGCTTTTCTTAAGATGCACCATCTCTGATTTATTTATTCCTGACATTTACATTTCCACATTTTAAAACGCCAATAATAGCTCATAATAGCATACATTGTGCCTCAGCAGCCACTGACTCACACTCTGAAGCTCTACAGTGTTTAAACCTTCAGTTTAGTTTGTTTGGATTTGTCAGAACAATGCCATTCGAACTCGAGGTTAGGGTGGAAATACGGGTCTCAGTCCTCTTCTGGTGCAGCTCAGGAGTGAGAACGTAATCTGAACCAACTACAGGAAACGGCCCCAACATGCAAGGTTTTATGGGCAGAAGGAGACGGATGTTGAAATGAACTGAGGGCAAACTGCAGTCTGGACTAATGCTCATATTCAGCCATTTCTTTGTGTTCTTAACTGGTATTAAATTTTGGCAAAGCGTGTAGACAAGTCCATCATGCTTAATTAAAGTTACAGGGACTGGAATCGGGTTTGTTTTGACTCCCCCCTACTGCCAAAATCTCTAACCTGGCAGGATGACAGGTTACCAAAACTCTGTCCAAAAAACAAGCTACTTGTGACTTTTGTTTTCAGGGCCTGATTCACTGTAACTGGGCAATGTGAATCTAAATGAACCAAATAGACAATGCAACAAAGAAACATTTTCCACTATGGTTCGGCCCAAGAAAACAACCTGTAGGTGTGATCGCACCTACAGGTTGTTTTCTCCAGCTTGAAGGCAGCCGCCACACGGTGCGGAGCCATTCGGAGTGAAACTTCTCCAGGGGCTAAAACCCTCGCTCAGATTTTCTCAGTCTCTCACCCTGTGACCGGGGATCCTGTCTGCTGAGCTTAATCTGACAGGATGCTAATAGATCGTCTAATTAACATAATGTCCACCCATTAGGAGTGGTTAACCTTTGACTCATCACGCTGACAGGGCTAATAGGAGAAGCGGAAAGGAGGCATGGCTGTTCATGCACTGTGAACTCGTTCTATTTACATATTATTGCCACACTACACACACTATGCACATGTGTACACACACAAATGCGTGAAATATTGTATTGTTGACTCTTAGACACACACACTCACACATACACGCAATCACTTTATCTACTATTCTCATCACTTTGCTCAACTATTCTTGTGTCTGCCCAGTCAGTTTCCTTAAACTATGCGATCAGGCCGCTGTCATTTCACCTCACTGAACTACCGCTGGCATCTCCACACCAGCCAGCCACCAGACCCATCCACCACTTTCCACAGCCTTGAACTTTTGTCCGCTCCCCTACACACACGCATGCACAGCCACATACGTACACGCACACACACACACACACGCGCACGCACGCCCACAAACACACGTGCGTGCGCGCCGATGATCCGTCATGACGTCTCATTCCACCTCATTTCCTCAGACCCTTGCTTCTTTCTAATTGAGGCGGCAGCGAATACAATTATGGTGAGAATCATCCCGGACTGATGTGAGGACGGATTAACGGGATTAAGAAGATAATCTGTTGACCCTCTGCCCCCGGCGCAGTATGAGGCTGGGAAGGCAATTTGAAGCAGAGAGAAAAAGAGATACGGGGGCTTTAATGAGTGAGCTGACGAAAGCCTCTGACCACCGAGAGGCTCGCTTGGCGTGCCACTGGGAATTACTTTCTGCAAGACTCCCCACCGCACACTCACCTAACCCCCCCCCCCCCCCGCCCCCCCGCACCCCGCTACCCACAAACCCACTGCTGCTTCAAGGATGTTCAGCATCAGGCTCCATGCATGTGTTCACAAGGGGTTGCAGCTTCATAAAACAGCATCTCGGTCTGTCCATTAGATGTAGCGCCTGTTTGAGACATGGGAGCTCAGACGTAGTGAAGATAATGATTATCTACATCGACTCTAAAAAAACATCCATTCTTTGTGAAATTAAGTTCAACCCTGCTTTTGCTGACACCTTCTTAGAGGAGTAAATTCAACTGAACTCAGTTTAGCCACCTTTTTATTTGTGGAAAAGAGTTTACTTTACTCATCTTTTTAAGATGACAAATATTTATGATTCATTAAATTTACTGTACACATCACAGTAAATAGCATCAACCTGATGCATGTGAGGATTGGTTCTTTTAAGGACAAAAAGCATAAATGTTTTTGTGAGAATACAAATTTTGTTTGCCTCATGATGATCACAGACTGGAGGTCATGGATTACCTACTGGCTTATTTACCATTACATCACTGATTAGGGTTTGGAAAATATGTTGTTGTGTCCAATATTTTTAGAGTGCTGCGTGTTTGATGAGGAGATCCAGGTAGCTTGAAATACTTCTTCTGTTACAAAATTTTGCTTCACAACCAGTACAAAACAATGTGACCTTGGCAACTGACTGACTTCGGTAAAAGTTACATATGGATACAGTCAATCTACTTCAGAATATGTTTAGAGATGTGTTTCAAAATATACAAAAATTGGCTAAAAAATGTTTTTGAACATGTAGATGACATTCATTCATTCAAATTATATTTTGGACACTAGAAGTACATTTTCATCCTATGTTATATCCAAAATATATTTTTTCTACATATGAGCGACTGTAGAAACCCACCTCATGTTGCTCTGGATCACCTTCCCTCTCTGTCCCATGTCTCCTGTCACTGTCCACTGTGCTGTCTACTGTCAAGCAGGACTGAAGCGCTTCATTTCCAAATAAGATATCCACCTTTTGACACCTGTCATGTAAAAAAAATGATAGAGCAAAAAATGAAAACAAAATATGACACTTTTCAAAGAGCAGTAACTTAAGTCATTGGTTGTCAAAATGATAATACATTTACACGCTATATTTCAGAGATAATAAATTCTGAATCTTCTTTTATTTTAGAATTATATCCTGGAATAGATTTCAAGTGCAAAAATAGTCTTGCGCTCCTCATTAGTTGAGTCACCCCAGAATTGTATCATGTCATCCTTAATTAGAATTACACATCAGATAGGTTCAGCCAAACAAATTGATTAGTCGGACACGTCCCAGCTGTGCTACTCGTGCTTTATTTCTCGTTATGCCAAATCATGTGGTAACCGAGGAGCTAGTTAGCAATCTTTCAAAGTGAGTAATCTTTGTTTTTTAATCTTGTACCTCTTTGAAGAAAACATTTCAGACCATCCACATTCATTGGTTATGTAAAAGCCACACTACCAATGAGGACCTGCTTTGTTCTGATTATGGGGTGTTGCATGACTGTCACAACCATAATTACAGTAAACAATGCCATTTCAGGTACTTCTACAATGTCAGACAATACACTGTGATTAGATGAGAGGCGCTCCAGTATAACTGCACTATACAAAACTTGTACCTTATAATTTGAACAGTATCACTCAACAATGGGAAACTAACTTTTTATAGCCTGAGGTTAAAAACCAAATTATTTAATTAAAACCCAAAGCTTGTATTTTTGTTTCATTCTCAACACTACTGTAAAAATGTTGTAAATGTTGTATAAAAGCAATAACATACTCAAAGTCAGGTTATATAGTGGTTATTGGCACCGGTGTGCTGCAATCATACTCTTCAAAATGTGTTCTTGGCCTTTCAACAGATTTGAAATTACAACAAAATTGGCAACCCCACCTGTATTGATGTGCTTGCTCCATATATATTCACACCAACTCATGTAAGAGAAACAAAAAGACCAAAAACTAGAACTAGCAGAAGTTGGGAAGTCACCATTTTAAAGAGTCATTTGCTGGTTCAATTCCAATGCATTATGATAAAGGCAAAAGATACAAAAGAACATGAAGTGTGCAACTTTAACTTGGGAGGCCTGCAAACTGAGCTGTAATGATCTGTCCATTGGGAACCTCTCTTTATTTCAGCACTGTCTTCTCTTTCTTGTTGTTTTAGATGAAAAGGATTTGCTGTTGCACATTCCCAACAGCACTTTAAGTTTAGCATGTTTTTCTGTGTTAGGGCAAAAGAAGAAAAGTATTTTGAGTTGAAGCAAAAGAGCGCGGTGCTTCACAAGTTTCTGCTAGTCGCATAGCAACGGTAATAGCCACAACCAGCACTTCCCACTAGCATCTGTTGCATTAGCACAACTGTCCATATACAATTGGTCAAGTGATTTATGATTGATTCATGTGTGCAGTATACCACTGAGGATACTGCAAGATATAAAGTATTAGAGCAGAAAGATTGGGATGGATATGTGTTTGTTAAAGCGAGAGAGAGAGAGAGAGAGAGAGAGAGAGAGAGAGAGACAGAGAGAGACCTGTGTGCTTTATTACCAAGGGGCACAGCGATTCCTCTATCTGCTGTCCACATTGTATGCTGAGTCAGGAGGCTGTCCTGTGGTTTTTCAATCACAGCCTGCATGGAGCCACTGGTTTCTCATCTTGGCCAAAGATAGGACCCACACACACTGTCACTATTTTTAGTGGCCACACTAAATTTTGAGCCACTACAGTGTTAAAAAAAAAAGTGGGCCTGTTACCCATTAGCCTCCCACCTCTTTAACACACACACACACACACACACACACACACACACTCACACACACACACACACACACACACACACACACACACACTCTCACCCTCTCTTGGTCTCTCTCTCTCTCTCTCACACGCACACACACACACACACACACACACATACACACAAATAAGACTGATTTAGTGGTTCTCCGCCTGTGCATACTGAAATCCATGCGAAACCTGTCACATGCTTCTGTAAAAAGTTAGTTTAGTGTACGTGATTTCCAGCTGAAATGACCATATTTGTACACCATTACCTCCCCTGCTCCCCTGAGATCTCATAAACTTGTGGGACTGCGGATCGTCCACCTTCCCCTTTGTCTCATATCATGCATATTTGATGTACGCTTTGTGTTTGCCAGCTAGCATGTGACTAGCATGGCTATTGCCCATTTCTGTTCCCCCTCCACACAAGGTGCTGGGATTGAATAAAAGATGCAGATGCAGCACGATGTGGCCGGCGACATCACAGAAGCAAAGTCGTCACGTCATGTTTTACACCGTCACCACATCATACTTTCCTATATTTGTTTTCTTTCTTCTCTGTCTGGGGACTTAATTCAGTTCAATTTGAATTTTTATTCCCTGGCAGCAGGGATATTTGTTTTGCAGGCGGGATTCAAGAATAGAAGACCGGCAGAATACAGCAACATCAGCAATAAGGCAATCAGAGGATAAATTCTTGACTGTGATTTTTTTTAATTAGGCAAAGTAACAGCAAAGGCCACAGAGCAAATTTAGCAAAGGGCAAAACCATCATCACACAGCAATATATAAGAATAGTACTCTCTTATGCAAAATTAGACATTTACTGTATTATGTCATCCAATTAGGCACATGTACACTGAGATGAATATCAACTCATTTGTTCTTAGATCTACAGATTTTTCAGTTCAGGCAACATAAGATGAAAAATGCTGAGGGCGGCACTTTGAACTCCCTCTGAAGGAGATGACCATGTTTGTTAATTGTCTGCAAGTCTCTTCCAGGCTGATAGACATTCAATTTATCTGCATCTGTATCACTCCGGCCCATCTATGCGCAGAGCGTTTTTCAGCATGTGTAATTTCTCTGAAACAACAACATCCCAACAACTCTGCTCTCTGTCATTTGCTTAAAAACATTCATGCACCACATTAATCATAATAATCCAGCTTTTCCTGTGTTGAATATAAAGTGCGTGTTGTGTTGCAGAAGTTGCTGAGGCAGGAAAATTTTTACCACTTTTTTCACAGCCTCATTTTCAGCAAATACTCTGGGACTTTGGGCAATGATGTGCATAACTGTATTTGTTTCATGAAAGCGTGTAGCTCACTTGAATGTTAGAGCGGATAGTGAGACATATTATCGAGGGAGCTGATGTTCTGACATGTAACCTACAACCGCACTCTCCTCACTTAAAGAGGAATATATAAAAATGTGCCTTTTTCTTTTCTTTGGGGAGATCTGTGGAGACAAGAAAAATGTTAATACATTTTGAAAAATAGAACCAAAGCCCAGTGGGTTTCCCCAACCAAATGAGGCTAAGAATGTCAAAAGCACCCTCTCCAATACTAAAGAAAAGTCCTACCGAAATTTATTTTTTATCCTTCTGCCACATTACTGATCATCAGTGCACATGTTTGAAATCCCAGGGGGAATACCACGATAACAGACTTTGGCCTTATTTAGACTTAATTATCACTAAATTTGCCATGTATGTGTTAAACATTTCCTAGAGGAAGGTTACAAGCACATTTCCTGGATGTGGCACCCAGGAGGATTGAAGGCATTCGGGGAAAGGCCTACGAGGACTGTCGCGTTTTTCCTTAAATGTAATTATATGAAATCTCCCAACAGAACAGAGGTCTGATAATAGAAAACCAGATTAAACCTTGCAATTCCTCTCTTGCTCTTCCTTTATTGAAACAGCTGCAGACCCTCTTCCTTGTGTGATTTTTCTCTATGATTGCATAGATGTAAAAGGATGAATATATCCCAGGATTTCTCCACAAATTCAAAGCGTTTGCCAATTGGCTTACATGTGCCTAAAAATGGGCAACATTTATATTTACAATTGTCAAATTATCCTCAAGACCTCAATAGATATTAATACCCTCCCTGCATAATATTCAGCTAATTACATGGAGTCCAGTGAGACCTTATTTGTGGCAGATACAGCTTTCATTCCTTGAAATAAAAGCCCACATCATTCTCAATTGTTGTTGACTTTGTGTTTTTTTTAAAGAGGGGTTGATTGCTTGCTGGCTGGTTTGGAGTTTGCTGAAATACAGATTTTTGTGACTCAGAAAAGAATTAAAATAATAGTTAAAAGTTATCATTTTGATACCTAGCTGTATCTTGATGATTCTTTAAGTTAAAGTTGGCCTTTTTGGTTGTGATATTCACAGAGGTCAGAGTAAGCTTCGAGAAGCTACAGTTTAGATAAGAACTGTGAGGAAGCGAGGAAATGCAAATTTGTTCTGAGATAACGCTGCTTAATGCTATTTGTCCCCCAAGCGATGAAATCAGGGCAAGACTGTGGATCAGACTGTGTCGACGTCAAACATGCATTTTGGCACTGCGTTCTGATCTTTACACCGATTGGCCTGATGGGGACGCTATATAGACTTTTGGGCGTCCTGGCAGCTCAGTGGTCTAAGGCCCGTACCATGTAAACATGAATCTGGCCCCTGGATCACCTGTTGCATGTAATCCCCCTCTTTCCTGTCTCTCTCTACTTTTATCTGTCCAATAAAGGCAAAAATGCTCCCCAAAACATAATCCTTAAAATTTTAAACTTTGAAATGTCATAACTGCACCGGTCCAATTGTGATAAATCTTGGAGGGATGATGCCTCTTGTTGATTTACTTGCTTTAGTGTTAGAAAAACTGTTCTTAACAATGGAGGAAGATCGGTTATTTGTGTATATGACTCCGGGTGTGAGGCCCATTCTTCAATACAACCATTTAACTTGGTTGCTAAGGCAACTGGCTTTCTCGGTTGACAGCGGTGATGAGGGAGCGATCACTGATAAGTTGAGATGATCTGACTTCAAGACAGGCCACAAGTTTTCCCCCTTGGTGCAAAACACTTTAGTCTTATTCCAGCACAAAGGATACTGCGTTATGCAATACTTTGCAACAGTGGAGCAGCGGGTCCATACTAGTGCCATGTTTAAGATGAAACCGGCTATGCGCTTTAAATCCAATTGGACATACCCTGACAGCAGTTATTATGTTTTCTATTCATTTCCCACAGCAAGTGGAAAGTGTGTGCCTTTGTTATGAGCAACGTAAGGAGGCAAATTACAGGTTTTTGCTGGAGTTATCCTTTATCTTTTATCTTTTAAGTAGATATATTGTTGTAAAAGTGGAATGGACATACTCTGTCCTGGTAAACCAAAACCAATGTCATCATTTGACCATCTGTATGATGGGATGAATGCAAGAATATTGTTGCTACATAAAGAAATTGTTTTTTCTTCGCAACATCTAGGTTTAGAAATGCCAAATAGTTAATGTCAAGAATATTACACAGAGGAGTTGAATGATTCTGTGTTACATAGTCTTTCTGCACCTCCACCATCTTGTTAAAGGGCAGAAAGACATTTTACATTTTCCCAGACTGAATGGATTTGAACTTTACTATTTCGATGACTCAAGCAGCCACACAATTAAAACCGTTTAAAGGATAAATTTGGCCTTATGCCGTGAAGGAGCCAATTGTCAATGTAAAAAATAATGTTGAATTCACAACCACTTGTTCAGAGTTCAATGATTCAGATCCCTTTTTTTTTTTTTGGATGATCACACCTTTCAAAGCAAGTGAGAAACTGGAAGAATATTAAGTGGCTCTTAATGTAGTACAATGATTTAAATAGACTAGCCAAGATGATGCTGTTGTACTCGTTTTCCCATGCATCAATTCCAAACTTATAAAAGAAAGTGACCACTGTGTGAATTGCGGCAACATAACAAGATAAAAAATACACTTCTGTTTTCCAGCCGGCCCTTACTGGGAAATGATTGTTGCTCACCATTTCCACACCTCCCCAGTTCCCACTTAGAAAGTTCGACACAAATTGCACCGTAACAAAATCCTGAGAGCCTGTAGCTTGCCTGTGGATGGCTGTTAGGCGGGTTGAGCCTTTCCTTATCTGCCACAGCTACATTGCATCATTGCATCATTCTGGACGGCAAGTGTGGGTAAGTGCAGCCACGGAGCCCTGCTGACACGCGTCCTATTGGATCACAGCAATATTCACCAATTCATCTGCTAAAGAATACAGTTGTTGCCCCCGACAGGATGAAATTGAACAAGGGATTGAACTGCGTCCGCCCGCACATCCATCAAATGAGATATCTCAGGTAAAACCTCACAAAATCAGTGGTGTCTGATTTTAGGAAGCTTTTCTAGGTATGGGGAATAGACATTTTCAAGTTATAGTACTGGAAGCATACAGTGGTTCCTCAGGCAGAGATCGACATCCCACAACACCTTGAAGAAGAACTTCCCCAACATTCACCAAAATGAACGGCAGACAGAAGACAAAACGTTTTGCGAAATGAACATATGGCTGTAAAAAATAACATACATCTAACATTTTCAATTCATTTGCATTCATACACATGTGAAAATTGTCGTATTAATTCAATTTAGTCCAGTCAATTGTGTCTTTAATGCTGCTGAAATTACTTTTACTGATCGGATTGAGCGTCCTGGCCTAGTTTAGCTAGCTAGCGATAATGTTACTACTGCAGCAGAGCCTGTTCAAGGCTTAGTTTGATGGAGGATAAATGAACTGGCTGCAGCATCCTCTGTATATATATACAAACCATGGCTTATTTTTCATAGCCAACAAGTGCACAAAGTTAGGCAGGATATTTTTATAATTTCTTTGAATGTGTTTTGAAAAAGCAGTTTGATCATTCTGGCTGTTTGCAGAGTGTAGCATCAACTGCTGCATTTTTTTTTTAACTTAAATGTGATATCTCAGACACCACTGGTCTGATTTTGATTAAACTTGGATGGATGATGCATTTTTACACTTCTGGTTTTAAAAAAAATGCACTGATTGGCCTGGTGATGGCGCTAGAATTAAAGGTTAAATTTTCAAACTTTGAAAGCCTCTAACTCCTTGATATGAAGCTTGTTTACATTGGTTGGCCAAATGCGGCACTGTAATTAAAGGTTAACATTTTAAACTCAAATGTGATATCTTAGACACACTGGTCAAATGTTGATGAAACCAGGGGGGATGATGCATCTTGGCGCTGTGTTCTGGCATTTAAAAGAAAATACACTGATTGGCCTTATGGGGGCGCTATAAGTAAAAGTCCAAATTCCCATAACAGCTACACTGTCGGTTCGATTTTTATGAAACTTGGAGGGATGATGCATCTTGTTAGTGATTGGCCCAAGGAGTGTTTGCATCAGTGGAGGGCGACATAAGCTACTTGCTCTTGTTTTGTGCATGTTTGCCTTGGACTTCTGAGACAAACCCCATGCTACAAACTAGTTATTTGAATTGAATTGGCCATCATTGATTTGGGATTTCTCTCCCTCCATGTGCGTTTTTCTTTAAATTCGGACTTGAGATATTTCCTCTCTCAAGATCTTCCCCTTCTATCTTCTTCTTTAATTGGACTCAACCTTGCAGCCAACCCCACACACCCAATAATTTTATTACTTTACCAAGAATATGAAT
Organism: Centroberyx affinis; assembly: GCF_046629955.1. NCBI lineage: Eukaryota > Metazoa > Chordata > Actinopteri > Beryciformes > Berycidae > Centroberyx > Centroberyx affinis. The sequence goes on from NW_027278873.1 coordinate 120,496, forward strand.
CATGCGAAACTGATCCATATAGGCTACAGCATGTGTGAGTTGATGTAGGCTCTTGTTTATTTTCCACCAACACTTTTTTTTTTTTTTTTTCTCGAGCAGAGAGGTTGGAGAGAAGTGATGCTGGGGGGTCCTCAGCGCAGAGCGCGGTGAACGAGCGGAGCGGGAGCGCGCGTATAGGAAGGAAGAGAAGGGAAGGAAGGAAGGAGCTGAGGCAGATCAGTCGCCAGCGGAGCCCAAGACGGCGGATGAACGGAGCCGAGTGTGTGTGTCGCCCTTGTCGTTTTTACAGCAGCTGAAACGCCGTCCGGCAGCCGAAACCTGCTCAAAAAATGATGCTCAAACTCGTCCATCTCCTCGGGATGCTCGTCTGCGGCAGTCAAGGTAGGGATGTGTGTGTGTGTGTGTGTATGTGTGTGTGTATGTGGAATCCTCCGGCTTGGTGACTTTGTGGATAAGTTGGTGTATTTGCTATCGTGATCTGCAGCAGGGAGAGCTGGGTGCCTGCTGCTGGAGGGAGAGAGAGAGAGAGAGGGAGAGAGAGTGAGAGAGAGAGAGAGTGAGGGTGTGTGTGTGTGAGAGAGAGAGAGAGAGAGAGAGAGAGAGGTGGATTGTTTAACTGGACGTTGTTTTGTAGTTGAAGCACGTCTTCCAGGGGCCAGAATGCTTTTCTTACTGAAAAGGGGGATTATGATGGGATCCTCTTTGGGTGGGTGAGCTGTTGAGATACACACTCTCTATTTCCCGAACAAAAACTGTTATCTTCAACATATGACACGGGTTACACTCGCTGCCTATGGTTTTAATCTACAGGAGCAGCCTATGCGCGACTACATTGCATTATGGATTTTATATTCGGAAAGAGATCCGGCGTCCTACCTGCTTTAATGATTCAAATCGAGGGATGTCGCCTAACTCAAAGTGGCAGCCTATTGAACTGTGACAACATTCATTTCAATGTAATAGCCTCAAAGAAAAATGTTTTTCCCTATTTAAACCACCATATTCCTCGCTCCCCCTCTCTCTTTCACTCTCTCTTGCCAAAGACTATGGAAAAAAATACTGTAGATTGAGGAATCGGATGGTGAAACGCATCTCCCTTCAGCGCCTGCATATTTTACGCAGACGGTGAACCACAATAGCCCATTGGGCCCATCATGCGGTTACATAGACTAAGATGGTTGGGAAAGTTTGGATGTGTGAGCTACATTGATGACAGCGGCTACAGAAAGCCACTCCATCTTCGATTGGATTTCGTGTGCACGGCGCACCTGGTCTCTGACAGTGGAGGGGTGATTGGCTGGTGAGAGAGAGAGAGAGAGAGAAAGAGAGAGAGGGAGAGGGAGAGGAGGGGTGCATGGAGACAAGTAAAGATGTTGCCTGTATGTCTGCCCCTGAAAGACACTGATTGAAAGCGATTGCATAGTCGCTCCTGTTTTTGTTTTTGTTTTATTTTGGGATGCATCTTAACTCTGTCCTGGTCAGCAAAGCGCGCCGCCGTGTCCCGCGGGGTGAGCCTGGCGCGCACTGTAGCCTACAAAATATCCTCCTTATCTGCAACAGTCATTTTCATATTACTGTTCGTCTTTTTTGTATTGAAGTAAGTGAAACATTGTGCCAATAGGATGAGATCATTCCACTTGTTTCCACTGTAGTTTCACTCGTTTCTGATTTTTTATTTATTTTTTATTTTTTTTTAGAAATAAGTGTCTGTATCTTGAAACAAGGCAGAATGAGGCAGATCACTCCTCTAGTGTCATGAAAATGACGCTTGATTCGAGAAAATGCTGGGAACAAGTTCATTTGCATTGAGGATAAGGGGGATTATCTCACCCCTTGGCAGGATTTTTCGCCTGTTTCGAGAAAAATAGGGGTTTAAGACTATAAGTACCAGATTAAATGACTTGTTAAGATGGACATTTTTTGCAGCGTGGCCACATTCGGTTCCTGGCGCACAACGGCAGGTGGGGGTAGAGCGCTGCAAAGTTGTGCCAAGAGTGAAGCCATAAGCCGCTGGTCGTTAACGCATGTTGCAACCTATTCAGACCGCTGCATAAAGATACAGTATAGCCTTGCTCAGGTCCTTCAGGGCAGTGGTTCTCAAAGTGGGGTTTGGGGGCCGCCAGGGGTCCTTGAGGGGGTTACAGGGGGTCTCCAGGCAAAATGAGTCATACTGAATTTCACTGTAATTGAATTTGCAGGAAATTACCCTAGTTAGAGGGTGAAATGGTGAAAATGACTATTTTAATCATAGGACTTTCGGTTACAGCTATAATCTTCACACATAGAGTGTGGACAATCATACAGTTCAATACTAATTCAAGAGCAATCTTCCCATGTGGGGTTTTCTGGGACAAACCCTTATCAAATGTGAGTCTGTGGTTTAATATGCGTCTGTTTGAGGGTCTGTGAAATGAAAATGTTTGTGAATGTGTGATGGGAGGGGGAGCTGCCTGGATAAGACGCCTTAGGGCACGCAGGCACAGAGATTGACTTCACATAACTGCCTGTTTATGATTATTACTTAACATTTTGAATGGATGCTTTCCACAATGAAGTCAGTATAGACTGTCTGAAGACACTGGTGGTTGGTGTTGATGATGATGAGGAGGAGGATGTTGATGGTACATTCAGAGCATCAGTGGTATAGTAACTGGTATTTTCATTAAGCATTATCTATATCCCACCTGTCTGAGCTACAACAAAGAGACAGGATACTAGGCTTTAACTAGAATATTCATTGCTTTGTTGCTATTGGGGTACTTCCCATTGTTGCAGCAGCATTACATCATCCGCCCAACCAATTTCCATTCTTATCATGCTTTTCATGATAGCAAAGGCCATACAAATTGATCTATTACACGATAGAGACACTGTTGTAACGTGAACAACAAGGCTATGAGTTCAAGAGCAAAAATAGGGTATATATAGTGTTTTTAGGCTATTCGAGTCCAAGTCCTCCATCACTGAGGGGCCAAGGGACAGGCAGACAAGCAAGAAGAAATCCCTCATATCCATCAGTGGAAGGACTTGAACCACAAAAAGAGGTTTTACTCACTTTCTGCATTCCCCAGTTCATGACGAGAGCCTGTGTTTCTGACAGAAGTCAGCTAGCGGGCCTAGCTCCTACCAGACTCACTCTGCAGTTGTCCTCTGTTCTGCCGCCTCTGGCTCCTGAAGGAAAACATTTGCTTTTGAAGTCCCAGCTCACCGTCTATACTCTGCAGGTACTCGGGTATGCATCCTTGAAGGTTTATGTATTTGGCTTTTACCGATGCTTAGCAAAATGAATTATATGCTTGCTAGGGCTCACCAGAGACTCTCCGATGTGATGTTAAGTGGCATAATTAAGATATTTCTCTGTTTCTCCGGGGGGAAATGTCAGTGGCTCAGGGTTTAAAAGATTTATGCCCCTGTGCTTAAGTGTCTCCCATTGCACACTGAGCCCGGGCTTAAGCATGTGTTTGAGGTTTGCTTACATCCTGTAGTTCATGTACAAGCTCCCATGTTCGCGAACCAGCATACACACACACACACACACATACACACATACACACATACACATACACAGAAACATGCACACACACACACATACTGTACACAGCCCCAAACCACACAAATGAATCATCAGTGGGTAAATATTTATAAGGGCACTAGTAGTGCTGCTTTTTTTTTTATGAAATTCACACCACTAGCCTGGCAGGAAGCATCGTTTTTTTTTTTTTTTTTTTAAATCTGTCCCCAGAAAGTTTCTGCTACCTTTATTTCTGGCTGTGCTGTTAACTTAGTAGTGGAACAGTGCTGCAAACAATCCTTTAACATCATGCAACACCAGTCACAAACTCCTATTAAAGACATGCAAAGCTGTTCACAGAAGAAATGGCCTGTGTCTTGGTCCTGCGAGGTGAAATTGATTGCATTATTTGATTAATAGAGTAGGAAGGAGAGCACACATATAGAGAGCCAGTGTGTATATGAAAATGGAATCGCCCCCTCGAGGCAGCCGCGTATGAGAAATCAATTTAAGGAACGACTAGAGTCAGCAGGCCTCTGAATTGTACAAAGGGCAATCTCAGTGTTATGGATATGCTATTTATTTGCCCGCATGCTTTTGATTTCTCATGTGTGCCCTTTAGCACTCAATCCCACCAAGTTTAGACTCCGGCCTCAAATTTGCATACTGCATACAAAAGGCAGGAAGAGAGCGGTGTATTCTAAACACCTGGTTACATGAGAATAATGCCTGGCGTCTGTGCCGCCGGGGTGTTGTCAGCTGGGTTAGAACGGAACGGCAAAAATAAGACTGGAAGGAAATGATGCGGCAAGACATCGCTTTTTTTTCACTAGTTCCTATCTGCTACATATGTATTTCCAGTCTATTTTCAAGTAATAAATTATTAAACAGCGAGTGAGTTAAACCAAACTCGTTACCCGTTACCAAAGCCTGGTTAGATCCTTTCTGCATAGAATAGAACAGTGCAGAACCTTTTTTTTAGCAATGTCAATGTATATTCCTCCTAAATACACATGCAGCTCCGTATATACATAATGATTATGTTTGAGAGGTCAGAGGTCAGGCACAGTGCAGTTCCCCTAGAGAAATGAACTACCTTGCTCATGGGCAGTTTGGTAGCAGCCCATCAGCTCGCAGCATGAAGACACAGTTAGGATTAGTAGTGCAGATCAAGGGACCTTTCAATCTAGGTGAAACTTCGGCATGCATCCAAAGTCTTGCAGTTATTTGCTATGCGCCGAGCAAAAACAACAATGTTTAATAATGCCTTCTGTCAACCTCTGTCTATTTTTGCTCAATTTACCCATTAATATCATGGAAGTGACTAATGTTCTCCTCGGGGAGTCTCCCGCAACCAGAAGCAAAGAAAATACTGTAAGCAGTTGGGGTCCTCTTTTACGAAGTGTTTTGCGTAGCTCATTATATTCTATAATCTGAATCCCAAAAAGGGAAAATTGGGGAAGGATAGAGTGAGCAGTGAGAAGATTTAAACAGAGAGATGGGGGGAGGAAGAGATTATGTTTAAAAATTCATTCAATTCAAGTGAATCTGATTGCATCTAGTCAAATTGCATTGCCAGAGATTGAATCTCACTCTATGGAGTCGCGCTGTGCCAAAATTAATAAAATGTAATTGAATCCTGTCGAGATGGAATCAAATTAGGCCAGACTGACGTGATTGGAGGAGGCAGCTGCTGCATGTTGTGGCGTGCTCCTGTGGGTTTCTCTACTGTTTTACATCAGTTTGGTGTTAGCCAAGCAGGAGACCCTTTGGCTCCTGTTTATGTGTGTCCTGCCAGTCTAAATGCCGGTCTAACTAGCAGGCTAATAGGCGCTGCCAGGGTGCCAGGGTGACAACAGAATCAGTGGGCAGACTGGCTGACTGACAGATGGACGGAGGGAAGGGCTTGCATGTTCTCGCTCGATCTGCCTTTCCCCTTTCCTGTCGCTTTCTCTATTTCTGTAACTTATGCATGCACACACACACACACACACACACACACACAGACGGACACACACATCACAGTCTGCTACTCCAAAGCACATCCTCTCATGGGACGCAGCACTGTGGGTCTGGGGCTTACTTCTGGTTTTGGGCACCGGCAGGCATGATTAAATGAAGAACAGAGGGATCAGAGAATGGCAGAAGAGCTTCAGAACCACTCCAGTGGGCTGATCATTCTGAGTGACCCAGTTAGACCGTATTAATAACTAGGCTGAAGCCCTGGGCTCCGCTTCAGAGTTTGCTGACTTAAATCACGTGTGTAATACAAAATGCAGAAATTATTTGTGACATAAAAATTAAAGCTACAATATTCCACTGCTTGCTCGTCCCCCTCAGTTGGTCAGGTTCATATCCCACCACTCATCTTGATGAGCTGTCTGATGAACTCTGTGGGATAATCTAGCAGCATCTAAACTTGCTACATAGAAAAATGGTTAGCATCCTACTTGGTGTTGTTCCTATGACTCCCCTGCGCTGTGTCACAGACAGACACAGACTGACAATGTATAATATATTCTGTTTATTTATTTGTTATTTGAATGTGAAAAATGTAGCATTTTGAAGCATTAAGTATCTCAAAGTGAGCGAGCAGAGCCTACAGTATATACCAATGATCAATTGGCAGCCCACAGACTGCATATTGCATATATATGCCAGCACCAGAACAGATTTTAAGATTTTTGTTTCACGTTATGTGTTATGTTTGTTTTACTGGACTCTCCACAGTCGGAATTGACAGGAAAGATGTGAAAGAGGGAGACGGTGCCTGACACATGACAGAAGGTCTTGAGTTGAACACAAAGCCACTCAGCTGCAGCTTTGCAGGGTTTACTTCTTCCTTCCTTCCGAAAATCTTCCTGTGTTAATAATAGTGTGAGTTTTGAGTGATTATTTTGAGTTGACAAGTGTTGATTGTAGAGTTGTTTGTCCGCTCATAGAGCTGATATGGCTCCGGGTTGGCTGTTCAAAAGTGTTATCAGAAGTGTTAAATTAACTGTGATGGGTGTGGAGTTGTATAAACACTGGCATAGTGTTGACGTTTACACAATGACACCCCTGAAAGATTTTAACAACAAAACTGGGGCTCATAATAACATCCAATATACTTTTATTTGGTGTCATTGGAAAGCTAATCTTGATGAAGTTGTGTTAGTGGTGAAGAGAGCTCTCCTGTCACTTACATTTGCCTATTCATGACATAATGTACTACTTAATGCCAACCTAAATATGTGAAATAAGCTTTATAAAGGTCTCAGAATAATTACATTTTTTAAAAATTCAAAATCAGTTACTTTTGGAAAAAAAATATTTCTTGAAAAGGCAAGCAGCATACGCACCAAAATGCGTGTACTTGATTATTATCTATGTGACAGATACATTGTAATAGAGTAAATACTGTGAAATTCAACTCTGAGGAATGTTTTGTTACCATATTCATGCATATCTTGTCAACATTAGGTAGTAATTACTCTGTAAGTAGCATGGTCATACACACATCTTCAGGCTGCCTTGTAGTGATTACAATGTTTGTTTTCTTTGGTGCTCAGCACCATCCAAGCTGCTGAGGATTGATGAGAAGTCTTTGATGGAAATCTAGCCAATTTCTCAGCCCTCGGCCACAACACTGTTTTGGAGGAATGCTCCCCCAAATGCACAGCTACCTGTGGAGTGTTTACTAGCAAGATAAGTCTGAGGTCTGATTGGTAAGACACATGGGTTTTGTATTCAATCCTTGCTGTGCAGGCTTTAGGCTGAAATATATCTTTGTGCTAGATGTTCCTCCAACTCCAGCTGCCCGAAAGAAAAGTACAGACAAACTTGAGACTTGAGACGACAGAAACTTTCCTGAAAAGTGGACAGATAGATTGGGATGGATAGTGAACAGGTACAGACACTGGTAAGAGGCTGTATTGCGAATGCGAACGTAGAAATAATACAATCTTTTTATGATTCATCCATAAAAGGATTTTCTCATGGAAGAGGACTGATGTACTGAGATTTCTGACAATTCCCATCTTGAAATATGGACACTTCAGAAGGGAGAGCAGTGGAGATGTACCAACACACTGACAAATGGAAATTGGACAAGAGACAGAAAGATAGTAGGACAGATGTCTTGCCTGACGTAGACGGATGACAGGAATAGGTGGCTGCATAGATCCATAATGAAGTGGAGCCATCTATTGACAGCCAGAGAAAAAGATTTTTCAGCCTCTTCCTGCTGGATCCAGGCCTTGTGTCCACTAAGCATTAGTTAGTGTTATCTAGAGAGCATACCACACGTCTGTATGGTCCATCACAGTGATTGAGAAGGGACTAATGCTAATGATATCTGCGCTGGCTAGCAGACAGTAATGAGAGGGTGGTGCAGGCTTCTGGATCGATTTCCCTCTCCCTCTGTCACATGGCCCAGCTTTAGTGCCTCAGCTCCTCACACCTATCACTATGATGAGACAAGCCAAGAAGTGGCTTTTATTGCACTGCGAGCAATCTTAAGTTTGTGTGTGTGTGTGTGAGCTTGTCAGGTGAAAATCTTGTATCTCCAAAATGTAAACTTCGCAGGAACTAAATAAAGCAGCCTTGCTTTTAGCTTGTAGTTTATCTAATTGGTTTTGAAAAGCTTTCATAAACCCAAGGGTTGTAAAATTTTCTCAAGCCATAGAGAAGTACGGTATGTAACCCTTCAGTTGAAGTTAAAGCATGAAAATCACCAAAATTGTTTGTGTTGAGTTACAACGTTTTCATCCAACAGCAAAGATATTCGAACACACATCAGTTTAGAGTTTAGATAAGACAAGAGCAATCAATATGTCCAATCAGCTCACAAAAGAAGTGATATGGGAAAGTTTCAGTGAAAAACACAATCTGTGCTAGTTAACTGTGAACTGTGTTAACTAGTGAATGTGTTTTCTGTTGTCCACCGTTGCGTACTGTTTTCTGTGCCAGCCTTGCAAACTGAATTTCCCTTTGGGCATACAGTATTGAATTGTTTTCTACTGTACTGTCTTGTATTGTATTGCGTTTCATCGTATCCATCCATCCATCCATCCAGACAGAGGGCTACAGTGGGCCCCTGGCTTGTCATTCCTGCTGGTTAATTCAGCCAAATTGTGACTGATGGGCTCTCCAGTGAATAGCGTGTGGTCCTGCTGCTGACCCGCCCAGGGTGATCAGCCCAGCTGCCAATCACACTTCACAATTCCTAATGGTCTGGTGAACAGTGGTTGAGAAGGCTCTGTAATGCAGAGGCCATAGCCTGGCTACAAGTATCCCACTGGTGGTACTTACCAGCATTGGACATGGCTGTAAGATGACTCAGATTGGTCAGTGCCCTTGCGGGATGGGCGCTGCTAGGAAATGATGCAGAGACCATCTAGGAAAGGGATCAGTCTTCTCAGATTTCTTGCCCGGTGGCCAATATCCTTGTTTATGGGAGGCAGTACTTGATGAGGGATAGATGAGAGAGAGTGAGCGATAGATGAGAGGGAAAGAAGAGAGGAGGAGGAGGGACACTTGAGACCTCGCCGGGGTGCAGCAGAATAGCTTGCAGTGAGGCCAAGCAGTCTCTGCTCTCCTGATCGCCTCCCCATGCCAGCCAATCTTCAAACGGAATCTCCTAATGCGATGTGGGCTTGCTTGTTTTTGTTTCTGTCTCTTTCAACTCTCCTCATTCTTTTCCACTTTTTTCCCTTTCAGTTCTGTGCCTGCTCTGTTTCGTGGTCCTCCCACACGAGTCTCATCACCGGGGTCTGTAATGGGAAGATATCCTGCGCTCCCCTACGTGGGAAGCTTTTCAAGCAGAACACGTGCTTAATGGTATTTGCTTAGGAAGCTAATGATGTTTGTTGTGGTGCCGCTCAATAAAGTTATTAACATGTATAGATTTTATGTTACTTGACTCTCTTCTTCACAACAGTCAGGGATTTTCGAGCATAGCTGTTTCAGGGTTGTTCTCTGAACCACGTTATTATCTCTCAAAATCGTAACGATGGTCTTGCAGGCGCTCATCAGGTGCGCCGGGCAAACCGTAGGCGTGCTTTTAATTACTTCTTATATCTGCACAACTTCCCATCTTTCCTGGTTCCCTGGACTGTTGGCCTGCTCCCAATGTGGTCGTGCTGGGATTGTTGTGTTCCCGCCCACCATCCTTAGAGGTACCAAGGACGTACGCCTCCATGGGAATACAGGAATGATTTCCCTGTAATTAACGAACCCCATCTTATCTTTACTTAGACCGGGTGCCGTGTTTACTAACGTGCTAGCACTCCAGGTGAAATAGCTTTTCCCACGTGTCAATCCCACTCCTTCCCCTTTGGAATCAAGTGGGCCCCGCTCCATGGCCCCGAGGCACGCAGCTGATGATGTTTGAAGATAGACCTGACTGCTCTACCTACATTGGCTTATTTTTGTTAACCAAAAAGCAATTTTTCTCTGTTTTTCTTCAGTTGTGTGCATGTGCACACAGAGGCTGAACATGGGGGAGGCCTGCATGTTTCCTGCATGAGGCACAGAGCCAGAAAGCCAACCATCAAATCTGTATGGATCATTGTTGTTTCTCACTAATTATACAGCATGGGCATGTCGTCTGACCACATGTAAAGGTAGAACAACATGTATAGCGAGAGAGGGAGAAGCAAATAAGGAAAAGTAGAGTGAGGAGTGCCAGTGTTGGCCATCCTTTTGCGTGATTGTATGTGCTTCAGGGCTTGAGTCTTGAGAGAGCCTTGTGATCCTTTGCATGCGCACGTCTTTGTAGCCAGCAGGCTCTTGTTGATAAAGCCTGACTGTAATGAGTACCGTAGCGACCAAAACCACAATCACAACATCTCCGGAATCAGAGACTGCAAATACCAAGGACGGGTTGTCTCAACTCCTAAATTTAAAATTGGAGAAAATGACAAGCCAAAACCCAAAATGGTAACAGTTTCCTCTGAGTCACACTTCCTTTCAGTGCAGATTTTTTTCATTTTATTTTAACCTGATATAGAACTCACAGGAGATATTTTGGAGATTGTGCTACATTGGCAACCATCCGCGGCAAGTTGTTGCTCATGGAACTGTAACTGTAACACTATCTTTTTACAATTTCAAATTCTCTTTTATCGTGGTTATACTTCAACGAGACTTTCATACTTTTTAGCAGACCCAGATTAGATTTCTGGCAGCGTGCTATGTAGCAGGAACAGGAGTGTATTCCAGCTAAAGCCTGTAGATTGCTCCGAGAACCAAGATTACTTTTATTTCACGCTGCTTTTCATCCATCCAGTAGAGTGTGGAGTAGGCGACCTAAGAAATGATAGATCGTCTCGGCACTTGAGGCGAAAGCCACAGCAGCGGATGTGGAGAAACATTGCAATGCAGCTCCTCAGTCAATAAGCAACAAGAAGCCTGGCTGGAAGCTGCAAGGGGATGCAATGCTGGCTGTGGCGGCTCTCTCCCCAAGGAGGCGGCCTGAGCCACAAATTAATAGAGCGCTCCCACATGATCGGGGAGTTTCATTTGGAACCGTCACGCTACATAAAGCCCCACTGAAATGAGGAGTTCGCTGAGGTCCCCTTCCACTTCCCCAAGAGTCCCCAAATAACCTGTGTGATTGTAACACTGCCCCCCGCCTCCCCACCTGTGCGCCTCACTCCCTGAAACTCCTGGTCCAAGCTTTGCCCGCGCTGGTCCTGGCTCAATTACCACACCTTGTTGTCATATTTCTTCTTCAAAGCATAACTCCTCATTCTCCTTATTCTGCAAGCTGAATCTCACAAAACCTCCTGGGTATTCTTAAAATACTGCTTCTTCTGATATGTATATGCCTTGTGTTACTATTTGGCTTTTCTTAGTGATAACAGTCTCCAGTTATTCATGTATTTCTAGCCAGCCTCTTGTTATTTATCTTATTTGGTTTGCATCCAATGCGATTATGAGATACTTGACATAGATAGTTGTCATGGGGTGGTTGCTTAGATGGTGAGATTAGTGTGTTTACTCTCCAGGAAATATTCCATATAATACTCACAATAATATAAAATACTCGAAAGAAAATATTAAAAGGTAAACAAAAGTTATGCCAAAATATCAATCGAGGAGAACTAAAATGTACTCAACTAAAATTAGTTTCATCTTGCTTCCCAGTTATATTGCCCCTTTTTTTCAAGTCTGTGTTTACATTTCTCTACTTTTTTTTCTCTTCCTTCTCACTCACAAACACACACAGCTGACAACGGCATGAAATTCCCAGTGACAAATGTGGAGAGCGGTGCACCCCGCAGGCCCGCTTTGCTCTTATCATTATCTTTGCAATGCCCGAGATTAGACACAGCAACCAACTCTCTCACAACAGCATGCCTCAGAGCGAGGATTAACACAATGACTAATCACTCAACTCACTGGACACAAAACGTACACTACTGATTCAGATTTTGTCATAAAGTCTGCTTAATAAAAACATTGGCTTGGAATATTTGCTTGTGGCATCAAATACACACATATAGAAAACACCCAATCTGCTTTTTGTCTCTGTTAAACAATATTGCACAATAGTGGTTTTAAGGGGTATTCAGTAAGGGGTATTCAGTCATATTATGCTATTTTGTAGAACACTTGATAGGTTCAAGGGTCTTTACAAGCCATTTTAAAGGTCTGTATTCCCCTGGGAAAAAAAAACAAAAAAAGAAAATATATATATATAATCCAGAGCTGTAGGCCAAATTACCCACCAAGGTCCAAATCAAAAATTGCTTATTATTGATATAATGTAGGTCTGTATGTAGGTCTAACTATACAGTAATGATGTACTAACAATAGCATTCTTCACTTATGAATTGAATGTACATTTTTAACTGTCACTAGCACTCATTTACAAGTATCTTTAGTATAAATAACTTATTTTTATGTAGTTCATCATTAACTTAAGGAAGGAAGGAAACTGCAATCTGAGATGTTCAATGCATTCCAGGAGTTATATTATAATGTACTTTTTCGTGTACCTACTTTTCCTCAACCTGCTTCTACTTGAGTTAGTAATTTCCTACATTTCTCTAAATGCCTTTTGGCAACGGCCAGCGGGCCTGAGCCTGAACTTGTTGCATGCAGTACGTTTAGGAGGAGAGAGCGATAGCGATGGCGATAGTGAGGGCAAGAGAGCGAGTTTTTCCAGCCAAGAAAAAGCATTGAGTCGCGTCCTTTACTCAAAACGCAACATGTCTTCATTCCATTCTGGTCTATTAAGGCTGCTGTCAGTGGAGAAATGGGTCTCTCTGTCTCTTCTACAATGGATTTCTCCCTGTGTGAACATTGAAAGTTGGTGCAAAATGGTGAATCCAGAAAGAAGCCCTCACTCTTTGTTTCTGAGGGACTGACACTGAAACGTTTTAGACGTTTACCGTTGATGTTTTAGATCACTGACACATTTTCTGCTATCAGACTCTATTGTAGCTGTGCTGGAAATGTGTCGACATGATGCCACATTGTCTACGTTTGGCCAGTTATCAACGAGAATAAGGAAAATACACCACAAGACAACAAAATGGACCCAGAAATGCAATGTATAGTGTTTAAAGTGTTTTAGGGTGGATCTTTTAAACTTTCACTAGTCTAAAGTGTTAAGAGTAACAATAGTTATGTAGCCAATCAGCAGAGCCAGCATGCCTGCCATTGCCGGTCAACGTCATGGATTTATTTTTGTCCCAAGCCTCCACTAAACATCACCGTTTGGGGTTGAAAAATACACACACAGAGATATCATAAATACAATTATCTCCGGGTATGTGAAATGTAAAGAAGCACAATTCAGTTTTACATTTGTGTGTACTGCTTTAAAAAAGACACAATAATGTAACAATTTTGGCCACACTGCACGCTGTCCCAGAGATCTATTGATCTACTGTTGCAGTATACTGAACAATTTTGCCTTTCTCTTTCTCTCCTGTCCTCCCCTTGTGAGAATGAGTATCTGTTAGCTTTATGAATACCGATGACTGTTCTCTGCTCCTGCTATACTAGGTCTTGTCAAGAAATTCCTGGGAAAAATAAGGACATCGTAGTTAAAAACAACAATTAAATGCTCAAGTCTTCCTATTCAAAATGGAGTCAATGAGAAAAATGTTTTTTTCTAGGGAATGTGAAACTCTCCTTGCTCTCTCTGACTTTGTTTTCATTGTCACAGTGTCACCGATGGATCAATGTAATTTCTTTCCTTCAGCAGTAATGTTGTATGTCGCCTATAGAGAGATAAAAGACCTAGAAAAATGAAGGCCATTACTTCCCACTACCAGTTTACTTGAGGAGATATCACACTGTCATTATTCCAAGTTCTTAAATAGGGGACGCTTTGTATAAACTGTTACCTAACCGAGTACTGGGGATTTTTTTTCCTCCCTGGAGTCTAAATTTTCCCCTTATCATTTTTAGGTGGGCGTGTGGCACTTTTGCTTTGCCCCGCTTTCAGCACGGCGCTTACATAACCGTTCACTTGTATAACCTGAGAGAACAGGAAACAGAAAGACAAAGTCAGTACACTATATCCGAGGGTGCGCCGCGCCTCCAAAACAACACCATTTGTTATTTGGAGAGGCAGCGCACTACGGGCTGTGAGAAGTTGAAAGTGTTTGCCGTGATAAAGCGTGCGGAGCTCTGTGTGACGCATGGCCCGGGCTTTGGCGGATGCTGTGTCACTCCAAGGTTGTTTAATGGGAGCCTTTTGCCTGTTATGGATTTGGACGACGTGACTCTGAGACATCAACACCTGAGCGCTGCAGCTTAGTAACCGGAGATGTGCGTGTGTGTGTGTGTGCGTGCGTGCGTGTGTGTGTGTGCATGGGCAAAGGATATGAGCTGATCCGAAGCTCGTAGGTCATCCTAGTGTGAAGTTTCACACCGTATGTGTGTAAATCAAATATGATGGATATTTCCAAATTCTTGCAAGGAGTTGATAAAGTGGGAAAATGAGTTATAAAGGGATAGAGTACGGCTGTGTGTGTGTGTGTATATGTGTGTGTGTGCGTGTATTTGCGTGTGTGTTTATTTCGAGGTTTTGCTTACTCTTTGATTTTTGCTGTTTTGGGTTTTGCCCCTTTCTGGCTCAAGGCTCCGAGTGTTGAGTGAAGATGCAGTTCCCATATCTGCGTGCATCAGCAAAACTATATGCAAAACAACATACACACAGGCATGCAGGCACGTGCACACACACACACACACGCACGTGCACGCACACTTAAGATTTCCTGGAATCCCTCTCTCTCACATTACGCTCAGCACACTGCTTGGAAATCGGAGATAATTGCAAAAAAATTTAATTCAACATTCCAGTTATGCGACGTGTCCAAGGGATGAGAAGAGAACAGGATGAGTGTAGGAGAAAGTTCAAGCACAGAATCAAAATCAGTGCCTCCCAGCTAGCCCGCCATTATCGTCCAATCATAATCTCTTGGCGGGACTCCTACTTCAATAAGCGATCATGAGAGGCCCAATAGTCCATCAACAGCACAGAGGGTGGGAGATGCACTCAGCGCCGCGCTCAACATGCTCAGCCATCTGCGGTGCGTTCGTGGCTTCACAGGAGCCGCAGAACTCCTGCGGTTGTTGGGAAAAGTTGAAGAAAGCTGCAAGGAATAAAAATTGAAAATGATAATCGAGGATGCAGGGCAGCAGTTCGATGCGTGCCGCTGAGTTCAATGTGAAATGTAAATTTTCTTTCGCTGGTGAGTAAGTGTTTGACTTTAAATCTTACGCGTCAGTACTTGTCTCCTTACTCATCTTTACAGCGCAAACTAAGAATAAATTCGAGTTTTGGCAAGCCAGAGGAATCCTGTATACCATAAAGCAGCTGGTGTGTGATAAGCGATGCTGATTTTGTGACGGTACAGTATGTGTTGCATGTGTTTGTGTGAAAGGGGCAGTGTGAACTGTGGCTGGGCATGAACTTTCACAAAGCAGCTTGACACGGGAGCGGCCGTCGTTATGAATTTCACTCTTGCCTCGTTTTTGACACCTACCTTGTAATGCTATTTCACCTGCTGTCAGTTGTTGCTGAAACAACAAGTCTCCATGCCATGATATGTTTTGAGGTTTATCTATGTGAAGCTCGAACTTTCACCTCCCGATGCTCGAATCCACTGTGTCCATTCAAGCTGGAAGGAAATCCATCACACTGGAAGCTTTTCTACTAGACAAGCGCTAGGCGGGAAGACCAGGATGATATTTGACAACCTCTATTTCTACCTCCACATAACAGCAACTTGCCTGCTTTTACCGCAATACTCAACTCTCACATTTACTCAGTCACCCTGTGTGTGTGTGTGTGTGTAAACAAACACGTGTTTGCTCATTTTATATGGGTGAGAGTCATGCGAAATGCCCCCTGTGTCAGAACGAGAGAGAGTAGCTATTGTTTGCTGTGCAGGGCCGGTGATGTTATCGCTGCTAATCTCCTGACTGGGTTATTGTGCCGGGGGCTGCTAGATGAGACGGCACCACTCCATATGAACCTCTGTGGGAGCAGTTAGAGAGGGGCCCAGGGTGTGTGAGTGTGTGTGCACATTGTGTGTGTCGTGTATATGTTTGTGTGTGTGTGTGTGCGCTTTATAAGGGAAGATAAGAGCTGCGATGATGACCTCACAGTTAGTGTGAGTCAAGGTCTGCGGGTTTCATACAGCAGCTACTGTGGCAATTAAAGCAGTAGAGAGGACAAGGCCAGAGAATTGTGTGTGTTAGTGTGTGTGTGTGTGTGTGTGTGTGTGTGTGTGTGTGTGAGCATCTGTCTACATTTGTGTGTGTGTTTTGTGTGTATGTGTGTGTATCTTGTATCAGCTACTGCACATGTTTGTGTGGGTGTATGTGTGTATGCACTCGGGCTCTTATTGATTGCATCTATCATCCACATGTGGGACCATTTAGTCCTATGTGCTCCCATGTTCATTTCTTCATTCTGTCGTGTAAGTAAGGCATAAACATTAAATTATGTTGCCGGGGAAAATCAGTGGTGAGGGCGGAGTCGCAAAAGAGTTTGAAAAGCGTTAATGAGTTCTCGACTCATCGTTCATGTGACTCACTTTCTGGTGGGGCCCGACTGCCATCTTCTTATCACCCAGTCCCATCTTTCAAATTCCTACTGGAGGTCATTATCTTCCTCCTTTACATTTTTATTGCCTCATCATGCAGGCTAGGGCGATTTAAAATGTAAAATAAACCGGAGGGTTTCTTTGCATACATGTAAACTACAGTATGTAAAATCTATGACTACACTATAACATTATATTAATATATAAAAAGTTTAATTTGTGCTGGCCTTATGTGATAAGGACATAGAGTGTGTGTATGTCCACGTATGTGTGTGTGTGTATGTGTGTGTGTCCTTGAGGCCCTCAAATTGGTTGTATTTTAGTGTGTATTTAAGTCATGTGGCTGTGGCTGATGGCTCTATTTGAGTGTGTGTGAGTGTGTGTTTGTGTGTGTGTGTGTGTGTGTGTGTGTACACATACGCGTGCGTGTGCATGGCCGCGCGTGAACAAGTGATTTATGGGCTGTTTTTAATCAGGCGGTAGAAAATGTTATTAGACAGCCTTCTCGCGCTCCCTCCGCCTGCAAATGAGCCGGCCCCCGCTGCACCCTGGGATAGCCTCCTGTAATTAGTTCTGGGAACTCACCTGTTACTGAGCGAGATGGAGGGAGAGGGAGGGAGGGAGATGATGGAGGGAGAGGGTAACAAGGAGACAGATAGATAAACAAACAGAGAAAAAAGAGATAGGGGAGGAGAGAGAGAGAGGAGAGGAGGAAGGTGGGTGGTGGTGGGGGTGGTGGGGTGTAAAAACAACAACAGAGAAAGAGGGAGGGATTGGAAGAGAGGGCCTTCATGAACGCACCGTGAGATAAAAGGATAAGGAGAAAGAGAGGGGAAGAAAGACAGATGGAGGATAAGTGACCTCTCAACGCCCCCGCGGCTCTCGCTTCCCTCATCTTCTAACAAGCTAGCGAGCGTCTACCTGACATTTCGAGCATGGAGCATACATTACGGGCTGCGCGATGAGAATGAAAACAAGTACAGGATCTGTACAGTCCCATGGCCAATTCATGGCAATTACGAATAGTTCTATATTTTCTCAAGTGCCTTCAAGCGCCCCAGGTATACTTGCACTACAGAGCCAAAGAACAGGAACGGTGTGAGTAACGCAACAGAGAAAAATGACACATCTCCCAATTCAAAGTGGACTGTATTGTTTAGTAGCATTCATGAGTGTTATTTTTGCTGGTATGTAAAGCTTTGATCTTGAAAACACCATAAAAGCACTAAAGTAAAGTGTGTGAATACTGAATGACTGACCTGAATTACCTTTGGGGAAAAAATATATGATTTTGATAAAAATTATATATTGACAATAAATATTTTACATAATAATTGCGATATGATAAACCAACACCTGGATATTGGTTTATATCATTATGTCTCAATGAAATCTCCACATAGCACACTCTTCAGGATTTGGTTATAAGGTCTGATATTGCTTATTGCAGGTTTAAGCCTATTTCTTACAAACTGGACACAGGTTTGTATCTAACATGCTGTTTCACTTTTAGAATATGCTTATTTTTACATTCTTGAGCTAAGCTTCCAACCATGCCAAAGCCATCTTGTGACCTGCCTGCTCTATAGTGCACAGCTCAGCTCGGCTTGGCTCAGCTCGGCTTGGCTCAGCTCAGCTCTGATGAACTTGACTGTAGCTACTGGCCATGGGCTCTCCAGTGAGCATTCCCCTGACAGCAAATCACAGCAGTGCCCTGTCGCTCCCACCCACCCACACACACACACACACACACACACAAACACCACAAACTGAAATCTCCAGCACACATATATACAAACCAACCCTCATGGACGCTCATATGCACACACAAGCCCTCACATGCCTCTACACACACACACACACACACACACACACACACTTACTGCACTTCTCCAGCGCGGCTGACAGGCCAGTAAAAACATTATAAAATATTCAATAACTCTCACTGTGGTTTGGGCTATACCTGTCTCAGCTTTTCTTGTTGCTCTGTGTGTTTGTGTGTTTGTGTGTATGAGAGAGAGGAAAAGATACTGTGTCTGTGCATGTTGGCATCTGCGCCTTTCAGACACTCCTGCATATGGATATACTCGGGTGTAAAAATATTTGTGTGCGTGTGTGTGAGTGTGCGTGTGCGCATGCATGTATTCGTATGTGTGTTTGTGCGTGTGTGCAGTATCTCTCAATTCTGGCTGTCACGCTTGTGTGTAATTGAGTCTGAGCCAGCCGAAGCTTTTGTCTGTGTGTTTGCCTTGTGCTTACATCAACTATGTGCCTCTCCTAAATAAGGTAGCCAAGTAGAAAAACTTGGAACCAGATTTTCAGTCTCTCTATTTTCAGCTCCCAAGCATATACCATGCATAGTTTTTTCCCTTCCATTAACATCAACAGGCAGTTAAAGGACAGCTGCTATTTTTAAATATTTTGAAACAAATATATTATTACAAATATTACAAGTTACATGCGGTAAAGAAGAGGGCAGCGGTTTTCAGCCATAACTGTGTAAAATCTAGCTTCAGTATAGTTGGCGGGAGCTTCTTGCTTTGGTTTGCGTGTTGTGATCGACAGAAGGCGGATCCTAACGTAACTGCAGACAACATTAGCTTTTGGTTGACAGATTCATTTTGGAGAGGAAATGTGGAAATTGGACATGTAGTGAACCGGGAGCGGTATCTTGCCTCTTCTTGTTTACACGCGGATGTAAGACGCCCACTCCTTTGCAAAATGTAAAAGTTTACAGCCTGATATTGGTGTTCTGATGCAACTTTGCAAACTGTGATTGTTGGCTTCTCATTCACTGCGATGGATTACCTTTGCTGACTGTTTATAAAGAATATAATTCCTGTTGAGGGTAGAGCACCATTGAGGTAGTTAATCAGCAAGCATGCAGGAAAATGAGAGTTTAACTTGATCTATATACCTTCCTCCCTCTGAGCCACTGGGCCACCTCAAATCCTCTTACATTCAATCAACAACTCGATCTATGTGAAAAACTGATTGGTATTATTGACATTACTTATATTTGAATCTGCAAAACAGCCAAATGGCAATTTCTTTTCTGAATTTGAACACTAATGTGTTCCTCAGACATTTGGCGCAGTGTGTTTACAACCCCACCAGTATGACTGCACTTCATGGTTGGAGGGAACTGATTGACGTAGCTTGAAGCCTATAGGGGCCGAAGCGGTTTTTCACTCAGTCAAACGGGAATATTGACATCACTTTTTTCAGGCTATGCATGCTAACAGCTTCATTAAATATATTCCTAACCAGAGTAAGAGGCAATAATTAGATAATTGTGCACATGTAAACGTCAATTTGGAAAGCCCTAACAACTCCCTGCACACACACCCAAAGGCAAACAAGCACACACACATACACACACACACACACGGACACACATAAAACACGTACACGTAAACATACACACACTCAGAATCCTAGTTAGTGTTGTCACCGTATCTTTGAAAGGATTGGCGTCTCCCTGGAGCTGAAAGAGAGAGCGGTAAATGCCATCTGTGGCAGCCTCCTGGCTCCTGTTGTGCTTTTAATGCCTGTTGCCATTTGCTGCAACATATCAACCAGCAAGCGCTGTGAAAGACACCTGTCAGAGGACACGCTCTGCACAACACTGAGCACCACATAAATCTCTGAGAACGGCTGACTTTGTGAACACTTTTGTTGACCAATCTGCACTCTCTGCCAGCGTACATGTGCGATGGGTAAAAATGTACTTAACAAGGATTTCTAGCAGCCTAGTCATGTTTTCATTCCTCATTGACATTGACATTGACATTGATGTTGCAAAAGCTTTGCAAACACATTCTGTCAGGAGGATGGAGCCAATTTCCCAGAAACAAAAGCTTAATTGGATCTCTTTGCATTTCCTAAGATGGAGCTTGATTATTTATCAATAGGATAACCTTCCCTTTAAATTCTTTGTAATTTCAGTGACAATATTGAATTGTTAGAAACAGCATCGCTCCCAGCTCTCACTGGCCTGGTGAGGTGTTTGATGGGAAGTTGAAAGTAGGAAGTACTAGCCATTCTGACCTAGTGCTGTGAACATCTTGAAAGCTGTGGTGATATTCATGGTTTTACTTTACTTTAGGGATTATGTGGGCCTCTAGGGTTGAGAAAAAAGTGGGATTCTTTTAAAAACACAGTGTACAATTTCAAAAACAAATGGCCAATGGTAAAAGAAAATCATATAAAAACAAGGTTTACTTAATTCCTAAAAGTGCCATTTTTGAATACACCATGCACTATCAATTTACCTTTTAGTAACGCTCACCTGGAGTATACTACTGAATAACATTCAATTCAAATTCAAAAATTCAAAATTCAAAACAACTTTATTAATCCCACTAGGGGCAATTAGTTACGAGCAGCTTGTTGTACACAGAAAAACACAGTAACATCCAACAACATACAAACAAACAATACACCAAGGAGCTAAAATGTGGAATAAAATCTATAAATAATGTTGATAAATAAACTTGGTAAACACAATAAAAGATCAGATAAAAAAAACAAAAAACAAAAAACCTACGGAGCATTTAAAAGTCGGATTGCTGAGGGGATAAACGATTTTGAATGGCGGTTAGTTTTACAAGCAGGTAAAACATAACAATGCCCTGATGGCAACAGAGAAAATTCACTTAATCACTGAGATCATAGAGGCATTATTTTGCACAACCGAACAATCTAACCAAGTGTTCGTAAGTCTTTTTTCATCTCTGTGTGCTCAGCAAAGTCGCAAAGATGCATTACTAGTCGAAGTCTCCAATGCCTTCACTGTCCATTAGTACTTATGACACAACGTCCAAGCCCTTTCCTCAAAGACAGAATGATGGCCGAACACGGTCCCTCCATCCCAAACACATGTCGAGTCGCGTTCATTAGTCCCACCATTCTGAGAGGTTCATAAATCACTACCATCTGGAAAGCTCTCAGTGCTGCAAAGCACCACGCTCGGTGCACAACCCCCCCCACCCCCACCCCCCCGCCCGGTGCCTCTGGCAGACAGACACTCAGATAGCAGATCCCATAGTGGTGCGTCATAGCTGAGCCAGGCTGCGAGCGAGGCAACAGACAATCTTTATTAAAACTTTCATTTTATTAAAAACAGGCAGAGTTGCAGCCCGCCTTAAGACCAGCTCACTGGCTGCTATGGAAGAGCAGAAAAATACAGGAAAATACAGCTTGTAATGCAGGAAAACTTGAGGACAGATGCTGATTTTTAATCACAGAGAAACCAAGGCTTATGTTATTAGCAACTGATCATTCCAAATCCAGAGTTGGGGTATAACTCTACTATAACTCTATACTCTACTACAATGCCACATTTAGCCCACATTGGGCTTTTTAAATGTTTGTCATTGGATCCAAAGCATTTTCTTAATAAACAATGTGTTGGTTTGCTATCATCAGGCACATTTCAATCTGCTGACCTTTCTTAAGACACATTATACATAGATTATAGAACAGTTACCAACACATGTGTACTGACTGAAAACGTTTCTTCAAAGAGTAAAACCTAATAAAAATATAAGGATGACTAACTTGCTCCCTGGTTACCACAAGAGTCAGTCGATACTGCATACTCAAAGAAATACCTCTAAAACAGAATTAACATATTAATTCCTATGACAGTAGTCATCTTAATCAATATCCTGTGCAGTTCTCCCAAAGCTTCCAGAGAACTAAAGGTTTAATCTCTGATGCAATTAAGACTCAAAATCCTAGAGGATCTTCATTGATGCTGAGTTGGAGACTGACTCTGCAGACTTGATGTGAAATGTTCGTTTGAGCTTTTACATCCAATTGATCTTCATTTCATTTCAGTGTTAACAGTTAAGGAGTGGAATACATGCCCATATCTGCGTAAAATCACCCTGTGTGACTGTCACATTGTTCACAAATTTGGTCTTTCATTCATTGTCATTCATTACCCAGGGATTAGCATTATGGCTTTCTAGCTTTCGAGCATTAATAGTTCAAAGAATAGGAATAAATGACGTTAATTTTGCTTTAGGGTGGATTTCCCCTCAGAAACTATGAGAAATGCTATGAAATGTTCGGCAGCCCTCTAATCTCTGAGAGAGAGAGAATGTGTATGTGTGAATGTGTGTGACAGAGAGAAATTTGTGTGCACAGATGTGTGTGTGTGTATACGCATATTTAACTCAACACCTGTAGCTCATGCTGAGTATGAAATGGCTTATTTGCTGCCACACTCAATTCTGGTGTTTGTTATGTGGTTTGTATGTTTTGGGTAATGGGCTTATCACTTAGCAAACAGAGCACATCTATCAAGCAGCTAGCCCGCCTGCGCTAGCACACACACACACACACACACACACACACACACACACACACACATACACACACAGAAGGAGAGAGAGAGAGTCGAGAGAGTCGAATACACAACTAATGAGTCTGCTGGATGCCGTTTATCCTTTATACATCTTGCTCGGTCGATATTTGTTTGTTGTGACGTTATCTGTTTATCCAAAACAAAACAAGCGCGCAGTGAATCAAACGGTGGCAAAAAAGAACAAAGATTTTGATTCTGGCATATTAAGATTAAACATTTTGAAAAGGTTGACAAGATAGTCATTTGAGTGGCATCTGACACTTCCAGAACAGTCTTACTCGATCTGACGACGTCTAATATATCGTCCCTGTCCGTCTAGATGTGAGTAAACCGGGTGCAGCCTTGGCCATGGAAGCCTGGCCCAACATTAGATGGGAAAAGAGAAGTGCAAAGGAGAAAGATACATTGGGGCCGAGAAAGAAAGAGAGAGAGAGAGATTTTCAGCCATGAGCAAATCCTCTCCTCTCCTCTCCTCGCCGCTGCCCCTCGTCCTCCTCCCCTCCACTCTGGGGAAATCACCGACGGGGGAGAGAGAGAGAGATGTTGTTTTCTTTTCACTCAAGTGCTGCGTTGCCCCCGCTCTCTCTCTCCCTCTCTCTCTCTCCTCCTCCTCTGTCCACCTGTGCCCCTCTCAACCTTTTTCCGCAGCACAATAATAATCTACCCATCTGCCGTAATCAAAGTTTTCCCCCTCCCCCCCACCTCTTCCCCTCTTCTATCCCCTCTCTCCCTCCTCTCCCATTTCTCTGTTCATCTCTCACCCTTCGACGCCCCGCAACCCCCTTTTCTGTTTTCGCCCACTCCTTATCCATCCTTCGTCTGACTTTGCGCCACCCCTCATCCCCCCCTCTTTCCCACCAATGTCTCTTTGTTCTCCTATCTCCTTCCCTTCCTCCCTTTTCCCCTCATCGTTTCGCCCGGTCTTCCTTCCTTTCCTCTTTGTCTTTTCTCCCCCCCCCCCTCCCCAAATGCACTCTCGTCATCTCCTCCATCTTCCTCATTATCCTTCCCCCCTTCAAATCTGGCTGCCACTTCTCCTCCCCCGCCTCTCCTCTCCCCTCCCCTCCCCTTCCTCTCCTCCCCCGTGTCGCCAGCAGAACTCAAACAGGCCGTTATTGATCAGTTTAATCGGAGGCGTTAGAATGCAATTCCACCTGTCTTCTCCGCTTCATAGCTCCGTGGGCCATTCGATAACGTTTAGATGCTCGGATGCAGATGTGGCGTGCTGGCTGTCAGTGACACAGAGGGAGGGGAGGGGAGGGGAGGGAGGGAAGGGAGGGACGGTGCTAATGATGAGCCGTTGCCTTCACGCTCCCTCGGTCTTTCTTCCTTGCCTGTCAAAACCAAATCTCTCTCTCTCTCTCTCTCTTGCTTTTTCCTCATTCTCTCTCTTCACTCCTCGCTTTTTATGAGCTGTCTGTCTTTTCTCCTCCCCGCTTTTGTCTTATTTACCCGTCTGAGTCAGTGTATCTATCCCTGATCCCCTTTCTCTTTTCATCTCCGCCGCTCTCTCACTTCCTTTCTTCCCCTCACCTACAAATATTCCATGTCTCATGGCGGCTGAGGGGGGATATTTCGAACAGACGTGGCACTGTATTGATATTCAAATAATTCCCCTTCAGGAGATGAGGGGGCCATTGTCTCTCATCCCTGATGTGTAAACTTTAATTCCCATTTTTCTCTCTATTTTGCATGCATGAAATAAATCCCAGACCGGCTGGGAAAATCTGGCTGGGGAAAAGTGTCTGAGAAATGTTTTTCCTCGTCATCAACAAGCTGCTGTGGACGTGCCCTTGAGCAAGACTTTTAATCCCCAAATTTTAATCCCCAATCCCCCGTTTTGCTCAATTTCCAACAGTAGAAGACTGAGGGCGTATTGGGCGGCTCCCACGTATGAAAAGGTCTATCTGTGTTCATTTGACACTTGCTGGTTCTAAAAAAGGTGCGTGTGTCCTCAGTGAACCTTCCCTGGATGAATAGAAGTTAAACCATATCATGATTGTGAGATTCGAGCGCTCAAATGTCTACACCAACCAGCCGAAATTTTCATAATGAAAGTTAAACTCAGATATGTATTGCTGGAAATATATGTATATGCATGTTTTTTCAGTAACACCCTGCTACTACAGCTAGCTGCTCAGCTCAGCTCAGTGCAACCAAAGTCTGCTGCAACTGGAACTCCACTGAGCAGCAAGAACCAATGAAGAAATGCTTAGATTTCTTCACAGTCTTGATTTCCTGATGCTACTGGTAAATGGAGCTATTTTGTGATTTCATTTCCCAGAATGCCTTTCGACATCTCCCAGAGAACCTGAACTTGTTGCATTCAGCTGTGGGTTGTATGTGAAGGTGGAGAGCATAGCAAGAGCAAGAGAGCGAGTTTTTCCAGTTGAGAAAAAGTGCAAAAAACGAAAAATGCAACATGCCTTGTGGCTGCATTGCATTCCGGTCTATTGAGGCTTCTGTCAGTAGAGAAATTGGTCTCTCTGCCTCTTCTACGATGGATTTCTCCCTGTTTGATTGTTGATTGTTGAATGTCGGTGCAAAATGAGTCTAGAAAGCTGCCTTGTTCTTTGATGATGATTCTGAGGGACTGACACCAAAACCTGACGTTTACCATTGATATTCTAGATAGATAACTGTGGCCAGCTATCCACAGCAATAAGAAAAATACACCACCAAACAACAAAATGGACCCAGAAATACAACGTACATCACCAATAGCTGTTTTGTAATAGTTGTCAATGTTGGATCTTTCCTTCAATATACACAGTACACCTGAGTGAATGAATGATGAAAGAAGGAGTGTTGAAAGAGAAACATTTTAAATGTCCAGCTGAGGTTTCTTAGTCAATGTCAAAGCGGCGAGCATTTTAGTACACAACGACTTTGATTTCCAAAATGCTTCCAAGAGATTCCAGGCGAATCTCTAAAGTGCTACTGTACCCGGCTCGGTGGGAGGGCCAGACGGCAGACGGCAGTCCTCGCAGTGTGGAGGAAACAGGTGTGTCAGCCTACGACAAGCTTCACTTTGAGCCTAATTCATCCGAATGCCTCTGAGAAGGCCCTGTCTCCTTGCATCAAAGCACACAAGGCCTCTTGTCGTCTGACTGCCTCTGGTGATTAGTCTAGCTTGCTCAATTTCAGCGACGCTTAACAACTGGTTGAATCCTGTAGTTGGTACAGTACGTTTTAGTCGACCGTGTGGTTGGTGCAGATGAGCGGGGCCGGTGCTCGTTCGCATTTCAGTCAATCTTTGCCTAAGCAACACTGGTCCCCAGGTAAGCACTTAATGGGCTACTGCACTTGAAAGCAACATTAAGTGTCTTTAAGTAAAGCTTGAGGCGGACAGGTAGTTCAATACAGCTGAGCAGAATACTTGTCAAAACCTTTGTTCTCACAGTTTCTGGATTTCTTAGCTATGGACCATCACAGCTCAAATGGGGCATATCTACCTTATCACTCTACACCTGTTACAGAACAGATTAAAAAGTTTTACTAAGTAAGGAGGTATGAATTAATCAATCACTGAATAAAGAAACTAACAAGCAAGCTAAGAAATACATTTATTATATTTGGCTCTTATTTTATCCGTACAAATACTACCCAGTTAGGGTTAGCGCAGTACCTGTTAATCTTCACTGTTATTCCCATTTGTTTGCTCTGTTTATTAAAATTATGGCAGGTTTTTCAATAAACAAGATGATGTACAAGGAACACTGACAAGCCAATTCTCCCCAAACTTTAAAATCTTCAACCTAGCAATACTGACACCATCCTTTTCCTCGTATCTGTTTTCTGAAGTGCCAACATTTGACACAAATTAGCCAACTTTCAATGACAGTCCTCTGCTGCATTGTTCTTTCTTAAAGATTCTCTTTCAGATGTTCCCCTATTATTTTAACTTGAACTCCTCTTCTCGCCTCTGTATTTGGACTCTTTGATTTACCGCTCTCTGTCTCTCTCTCTCTCTCTCTCTTTCTCTCTCTCTTCCTCCTTACAGTTCTGTTCTGCTTGGCAGGCAGATAGCAGCGGTGCAGGAGTTTGTCCTTGAACCTGCCGATTTCTCTTGAAATCGTCTGAACTGGTTCCGCGATTCGTTCCCTCTTCAAGAAAAGCACTTCCTCCCAACCAGTTCTCATCTCAGTCGCTCACTCTGAAAAAGGAAAAAAAAACAAAAAAACAACTTTATTTATCGAGGGAATTTTGACAGAGCTCTCATCTTCTTTTACACCTACGCCCTGCTTCACACTTGCGCCGTAACACACACTGACACTGTTACTGCCCGGCATAACCGCCACCTACTACTGTTGGCTGCTGAGCTATTCCCTTGGAGCCGGGGGGGGGGGGGGGGGGGGTTCGGTGTCACGCTCAAGGGCACCTCTACGGCTGATGTTAAGGGAGCGGAAAGTGTTTCTCACTCAATTTCCCCACATAGATTTTCCCAGCCGGTGCGGGACTGAAAAAAGGCGACCTTGCAGTAACAAGCTCGCTGCTTAACCTCTAGGCCGTCGTCTCACTGTACCGCCGTCCCCAGACTGTGACTGCAAGGTTCACAGGAAGGACGGCGCTCTCTGTGTGTGTGTGTGTGTGTGTGCGCTTTAGTGGTTGCTCTCCTCTGACAAGCATCTCTCTACTTGCCTTCACGCCTCCAGTGCCTCTCTCTGCTCTGTTATAGAGAAACAAGATGGCCAGAGTTCAGTTGATTTTGGTTTGCAATGAAAGCAGTTTATATCCGCAGTACTGTATCAGGTGATAACACTGACCTTGGAGCAAATAAATGCTGGGTTGACAGAGGTTAATACAACTCAAGTGACACACATAAAAAAAAAAGTTGTGTTGTCCTTTCTCACTGACAATCATAGCGATATAAAAAGTTGCAGCTCTCCCTTGGCCGTAATGTGCACACTGTATGTGTCTGCGGTGAAGGATTATACTGTATATATGTCAGGAAGACAGGCTTTTTTGTCTTGCTAATGTTGTGTCATTGTGACAGTCATGAGGATGTGGAATAGCCTGATATTTTATGGTCCTTGTGCTGCGGTAGGGCTGTCAAACTGTTGCTGAAGACACATACACACATACAAACACACACACGCACACTCTCTCAGCCATTTCCAGCCACTGTCTTTTTAAGTTAGAAGAAATATGTTTTTCAGAGGAGATAGAGGAGATAAAGGAGAAAGGGGGAAGCAATTCAGGTGGGGAAAGTGGAGGACGTGATGTGTTTCTTTGAGGAGTTGCGTTTGTTTTATAACTCTCTGCCTCCAGCTGTCTGTCCCGGCCTACCTGGCCACGTGTCTGTTTGACTATCTGTTTTTCCCAGTCTTTACCCTTGATCCATCTCCCTGCCATCTCCCCACCCGCTCCCCCCGCCCCCCCCCCCACCCCTGGGGCCGCAGCAGGTTGAAGATCACATATCTCTGGCCCAGCTGGCCGCTTCTCAGCCCTGGGCCAGCTAGGAGGCAGGCTGGAGGGGGAGCTGTCCAGCTGCCAGTGCTGAATCGCCCCGGTGCCGTGGCCCCGGCTGAGCTCCCAGCTACAGCGGCACAACGGTGGCGCTGTCTGCGGTGCTGAAACAGAGCTGCTCTACCCCGAGAGAGAGAGGGAGCAGCTCACGTTCACAAGCTCCGCTCTGCTTGGCCCTGTCAGCCACGATGGCAGACGGGGACGGGGGTGGAGGCTCTGTGATGCTATTTTCATGTAACTGGATGGATGACATGAGCAACACAAGCACATTCTCCCTTTTGCTCTGTTTGCACGTGTATGTGTCTTTTCGAACAATAGAGGCAAAGAGCAGCGGAAAAAAAGAAGGTGGAAAGGCTTAAAGATATGACAGGGATATGGGAGTGTGACAGGAATACAGGAGACACTTAAGCATTTCAAGGCAGGCAGGTAAAACAGGGAAGAAGATGTCTCCTGCTGGCTGCCTGTGCCTGAACACAGCGGCTCAGGAGTCAGTGAGACATGCGGCACCAGAACACCTCTCTCACAGTAAGAGCATACCTGTTTGTGTCCTGAGCCAAGTAGGCACGTGTGTGTGTGTGTGTGTGTGAGAGAGAGAGAGAGAGAGAGAGAGAGAGAGAGAGAGAGAGAGAGAGAGAAAGTGTGTTTAGCTACCGTAAATGTGTGTGAAGTTCCTTGGCTGGAAAGTAAAAGTCAAGCGGGCTCAAAGAATTGAGTCGCAGCGTGGCGCTGTATCCTCGGTTTGACACAACAGCATCCTCCCATCATATCTTATCTCTCCAGTGAGAGGTTTTAACCTTGTGACATGCCGTTGAAGAACCCTGTTTCCGTGCTTTCCACCTTCACAATTGTGTATTCTCAGAAGTGTGACTCCAAAAGGGATCGTTGAGGTTTTCAAGACGCCTGTCTGATTCAACGTAAACTGAGATGTGTTTGTTTTTGAGATATGGAAAGCAGAAATTGTCAGCGCCTGTTAGCGATGCTAGTGGAAGTCAATGAGGCACGAGGCAAGTAGCAGCTTTGAGACAGCTTACCAACTGCCTCACAACTCCATAACTAGGGAGTTAAACCTCATTTTTCCAAGATGTGGACTGTAGCCCCTGTGAATAAATGTTGTTTGGCTAGACTGAAATGACTCTCAGTTTGTCAAGGATCAGATTGGCTTCTTGAAAACCTAAACTACCGCTTTAAAGAAACAACCCAGTCGTTTTTCATGTGTAATCCTTCACATCATTTAAACTGCTGGATAGAAGAAAAGGGTGCATCAGGAAAAAGGAGAATGACAGATTAACCCCCTGCTGGGAATCAAACACTTCTAACGCAGGATGCCATTAGTATTGACTTTAATTTACTTTCAACCAGCATCACTTCTTACCAGAAATCAGCTTTTTAACCACACACTTACATCTGTACAAATCACAACCAGAGCCACTTGTGTTGTGTCATCATGTTGCCACAGCGTCAGCAAAACATCATTTTCAGATGTATTTCCGTCTTCAAGGAACGTCAAAGCTGGGTAATCGGCTCAGCCCGTTTGATTTGACTCTTTTTTTTTCTCTCCCTCCGCCAAAATCAAAAGTCGCTCTGATTACCATAATCGTACAAATCTGACAAGATGTTTAATCAAGATCAAACGGGGAAGAGATTAGTGTTTTCATTCAGATGTTAGTCTTTTGCACTTCATGTGTGGATGCTCTTTGCAGCAGAGGTAATCCATGAAAAATTGGTGTTCCCGAGCAGTTTAATGCTGCAGATGAAAAGTCGCACACACACATACACTTGTACACACACATGGAATCACACTCATGTACCTTATGCACACAAGCACACACACACACAAGATATACGCATACATAATATTTCCCAAAGCTGTGAAAGGAGAGGATCGAAAAAAAGGGAAAATTTGTGAAAGTGTAGATTACCAGAGAGCAGAGGAAGGGAGGGCTGAGTAGGACTTCATTAATATTAAAGTTCTTGTTTGAATGTTTAATTATAAGGCTCAGTGGTTTCTGAGCTCGTAACTTTCAAATGGAATCTGGCACTTCAGTCCGCCAGTGCACACACAAAGCACATTTTATGTTGTCCATGCAACTTTATACGGACGTAATAAATGTCACGGACAACTGCGACTCTCACTTTACCAGTGAAACGCAACCCTTTAATCATTTTCATTTTACGAGGATTATTTCATTGCTTCTTATCATAAAGAAGCAGAATGATCTGCGGCATTTATTTAGGAAATGACAGCCCCCTGCCGGTGTTGATAAACATGAAAGCATCCAATAAAAATTGGGAAAACATGCAACAAACAGCAGCAGCGGCCATAAAAAGGCTCATCAATCAGTGTCATCGCATCAGATCAAGGCCTGTGTTGTGTTCGTGTCACAGCCTCAAAAATACTGTCAGTTTTACTTTTTTTCTTTATTTTTACCATTTTCCACATTTTAGTATAATAGTAAAGACATCAATAACACAAATGGAATGATGCAGTGACCAAAGAAATGTTAAAAAAAATCAAAAGTATCTTATATTTTAGATTCTTTAAAGTAGCCGCCCTTTGCCTTGATGGAAAGGCAAAGGCTTTGGAAAGAAATTCATACATAGGATCAACTTCACTATTTATATTTGTCGAAGAAACACATTTCAAACATTTAAGCAGAAGCCTTTAGATCAAAATGACTTTAAGAGAATGAAAAACAAAGTACATTCAATCAGGTGTGTCCAAACTTTTAAATGGTAGTGTTCATTTCCTGTGATCTTACCCAATAACTCTTGTGGTAACTGTTTGAAATTCAGCCCACAACAACCTTTATTGCAGCTTTGGTGACTTTTAGTGCGGTAAAAATTAAACACACTCACCCCTACATTCCTCTTTTTTATGTTATCTTCATCTTGATTTTTTCAGTTTTATTGCGGCCGGACCTTTAAAAGCTCCATCACTGTGAGGGGAAAAGCACACTGAGCGAACAATTAAGTGCTCAATGGCGACACTTTCATGCTGTTTATCAACACCGATCTTCAGTGAAGCACCTGTAAAAGAGAATAAACAGAAGCATTTCCAGAGTGCCGCGCGCTTTGCCGCTAATAAAGACCAGACAGTGTGAAATAATGGCAGAGTGAATTGTTGTGAGAGGACAAACATCTACAATATGTGACAGTTTTTTCTTTTTTTTTTCTTTTTTTTTTTGTGGTGGAAGACAAACAAGTGCATCTAAGTGTGTCTTTTTGTGACAGGTAACAAAACAGGGAAAAAAAGATACTCTTCATTTTCATAGTTGCATATAGTCATTAAATCTTTATGCTAGATCAAGCGTTCCTTTAGCATTGCGTTTTAAAGCTTAAGCTTGAGTAATTGCCCTTTTCTTTTCTTATTTCTGCTGAAACACCTACATTTTTGTTCAGTTTGAATGCGAGGAGCCAGTCATTTTGAAGTGCTTATGGATGTATCCTCTGTTATATGGGCTTGACCTCTCTCTTTCCCCTTCCATCTCTCCCTCACACACACACACACACACACAGACACTAACACACACACACACACACACACACACTCTTGGCTTACAGTGTTCTTGTTTTCTTTACCCTTCCACCCCCGCTTCAAGCCTCCTCGCCACCTCCTCTCCGCCTGCCGGAGAGCATGGAGAGCTGCTACAGGAGGGTGAAGTGTCGGAGTCAAACACAGCGCTAACCTTGGCTCGCTCAAGGGCAAACGCTCACACTCAGCCCGGCTTAAACACCTGCATGTGGTCGCCTCTCTCTCTCCAACATTTCATTAGCATATGCGAAGACAGGCGTAGTTCAAGGATGCAAATGAGGCAGAGCGGAGGCATGCATATTTATTTGGCTGTTGAAGCCGGGGAAGCTGATGGGGAGAGTTTGAACACTGACCCTGGAGTGGTGTTCAATTTTTACATTAACCCAGAGACACCCACGCGTAAACACTGTTGTGTAGAGGGAGAGCGGGGCTTCTCAGCACCGCATGGGATTCCTGACCCCAATTACCTATTCACGTTTGCGCTACAGTGGCGCCGCATGAGAGGTTACTCATGTTTGTGTGGTTGGTGACAATGTCGAAAGATGTAGTGGGTGAAATTGTGCGTTGCCCATTTGACACTATTCCCCTTTTGTTTGCTGCATAACTTTGTCTTTCCTGTAAACATGGTTTTGTCTATGTGTGGCGCCAGTCAATTAATGACAAACAACTGCATTACTGACAAATAAGAGGATGCATTCTCCCCAAGCTGATTTCAAGAGAACTATAACATGAATAAATAGTGCACTTTTTTTTGAAAAATTTTGGACTGGCCACAGAGATAGACGAGATACAATGACTCATCTAACAATTTTGACTGACAGATGAGTTTTGACAAAGATGTATGTGCTTCCTAACCTCATTTGAGTCACTCCTTCAACTGAGAACAAGGTAATACTATTACTATTTTTTCTTTCTCTGTCCTCCCCTTCAATCCATTTTCTCGCTCGGTTCTGCGGGAGATTGAGATGAAAGGATGTGAAAGTCACTGTTCATAATAGAGACACCGGCAGCGAGGCGAGAGAAGGGGAGAGGCTTCATACAGTATGTGATGTAGAGGGCGGTTGGCATTTGAAAATGGAGGGAGGAAAAAAACAACATAGTTGGATGGCTTTGCAGGCTCTGCCAGCCTGAACACTCAGGTCTGTTATACCATTCATTTGCTCCTCCATATAGTGCTTCATTCAGCCTCTGTCAAGTGTGTGAGCTAGCTGTTTTTCTCTTGTGAATTTTTAGACAGCTAGGCATTGTCTGCTGATAGCCTTGGGTGACAAAGCATGGGGCTACACCCACCACATTGGCGCACTCAAGAGAGGTAAGAAGGAGGGACTTGAATAGGCTGAATTGGTTGAGAGGTTTTCATGCAGGCACAGTGCTATCTCCTGTGGTTTCTTTGATAAAAGAAGAAATGAATGGGATAGAATCTTAGATGCCGATGTTATACATTATTTTACCTTTTAAGTAATGATCGAACATTCCTATCCAGCGCACCTTAAAATAGTAAAGTAACAGAAGTTTTCTGCATCACCTTCAAGTATATCACCGCGGAGGAGTCGAGTAATAGATAAATGCAGCAGTGCGAGAAACAGCAAGACAGTGCTGAG
This sequence comes from Centroberyx affinis, assembly GCF_046629955.1. Lineage (NCBI taxonomy): Eukaryota > Metazoa > Chordata > Actinopteri > Beryciformes > Berycidae > Centroberyx > Centroberyx affinis. The sequence continues at coordinate 154,040 of NW_027278873.1, forward strand.
AGTAAGAAATAGGATAAAAATTGTATAATATTTCATTTTGCCAGTGGTAAGTAGTAAAGGAATAAGAGCGCAGCAGGAAGCGCCCAGATGGCAGAGCTACAGTTATAGCCGCTGTAGAATTTGCCCACGATGCATCTATCCTGGAATATGAAATTAATATTCTTTCATTTTACTCAGCCACGTTTTCACTCTATAGTGCTCCTTCTTAGGCTGTTGCATACTCACACGCATGTAAATCTCCCAGCCGCCTCTTGGCTCACGCATATAATTATAATTGCAAAAATCCCCGGGATAATGTTGTGAAATACTTCTCTATCACCACACACACACACACACACACACACACACACACACAGTGGTCGTGATGTTGTTGTGCTATAGATAGTTCTGTGCTTTGTGTGGTGCAGCGCCGCCGCATGTGGGCTGCTGCGGCCATTTGATTGAAGCCTTGGGGAGAGAGCTTGGTGAGAGGACAGATACATCAGCGCCTCCACTGAGCTCTGACAGGCCTCTGACTGCTATAAATGTACAGCAGAAAACGCTTGTTAGACATGCAACATCGCGCAGGACGCACGGGTTATCGAAGCGCGAGGCATGCATGCTTACTGTAGGTGCAATAGAAGACATCCTAACTGTGTGTGTGTGTGTGTGTCTCCACAAATAGGCCACACACACACACACACACACACAGAGGCATCTTTACTCAACAAAGAGCAATTCCATCCCTGTCCAGCAGTCTCCATTAGCCATCCATCAGAAAAGAAATCACTGGCACTGTAATAAATCAAGCCAACAAGGACCACATAACCATATGGCCTGTATGCCCTCATGATGCGATGTGTGGGATATTATTACCCCTTATCCCCAGGGTTTGGGGTGGAAAGCCCTTCGGTCGCATGGCTGGCTGAGCGGTGAGCCGGTACACACCGAGGCCAAGGTTACGCCAACAGGCAGCCGGGTCTCGCGCGTCTATATAGCCAAGGTGACTTTAAGACAATGAGCGGAGGCAGGGGGAGAGGAATACAGTTTTCTACTCCACTGATGACCCACCCTGCAGTAATACTCTCCTCCTCATTAAGCTTAGTTAGATTGGGCTGCCTCGGGCGACAGAGAGAGAGAGAGAGAGAGAGAGAGAGAGAGAGAGAGAGAGAGGGGGGTGGGAGGGAGGGAGAGAGAGAGAGAGAGTGAGTGGGCGTATGTTGACAACAGATTGGATCTTGAGGCTTCAGATGGAAGTTTTAGGCTTGGTTGTTCAGTTGCTGAAGATACGTAGCATCATCAATTTGACCTTTAACTTGTTGCTGGTTTATGCTAGAGGCAGATTTTTTTTTTTTTTCGTACAATGGATAACTTACAAAGCTTGAAATTCACACCAAGAGATACAAAGAGAAGTGTATAGATCTTGATCCTTGAGTATGCCGCCAAAAAGTCACCGCACATGTGTAGCTTCAATACAAATAATGCTTTTATTCAATACTGTTCATTCAATACAATTATTAGCTCATTATCCTGTGTGCTAAAGCTTATAAATGTTAGTGTTACAGCCTGTATTCATCCAGATTCTTTTTTTTTTAGCAACTCTGCTTCACATTCACAAAGTTTCACACATTCACTCATTCATTACTTTTGGCGTTGTTGTGAGTGTGGAAACCCCTTCAGTGTGACTTCTGGACAGTTTGTCAGCTAACAGACTTACACTATGTTTACTCTATGAATGAATTCAAATATTGAGATAAATAACAACTCAAAAACACTCATAGCTGCAAGTGTAATTTTAGATGTCAGTGTCTGAAGAAGACAGAAAATATGAGGCACAACTTGAGCCAGTTAGGGACATTTTTGAGACTCTCAGATGGAGCCTTATGGGCACCTTTTGCTCTGCATATAGTAAAGAAACAAAGCATAAAATTGACAGCTGGCAAGTAAATTTGACAACCAGTGGAATAAATAACCAGTGAAATAAATGCCAACAACCAGCTGTCCCACAATGCCCCCCCCCCCCCCGTCTTTTCGTGCCATCGTCTGTTTCTACACCCGTGCTCTGCAGATGAGACAGGACAAGTGTGACTGATTCAGATACATTGAGCTGGGGTCCCTCCGCGACCAGGCAGAACCTGCTGTCAACTGAGTGCAAGATGGATGGAGAGAGAGAAGGGAGAGAGAAGAGAGAGAGATGTCACCGTTGAGATTTGCCATGAACTCCCACTGAACCTCACCCCCCCCCCCCCCCCCCCCCCCCCCGTCAATTTACACATACACCAAACCTCCCATTTCACAGGCATGACACCTAAAGCTACAAACACACACGTGCATACACAGACACTTACACACACAAACAGCTCCTCCCTCACCTCTCCAAATGAATCACATCATCACAGATAGTCCCTTCACACACACACACACACACACACACACACTTTGCCTGTTTTTCTGTAGTTCCTGCTGTGAAAGCTGAAAGACGGCTAATAGGTTCTGGTGGGTGACTATGTGTGTTACGTTTGACAGTCACTTAGCGTGATCAGAAGTGACAGTCTGCCCCACTGGCACCCTTGCCCCACTGATGGAATAGGTCAGGACAGGACAGGTGTCTGTCCGCTGTGGTCAGACGCAAGCAGGCAAAGGAGCAAAAAATGAGGCAGATTGCATTCAGTCAGAGATTTGACAAGCCACCGACCTCTACTCACACACACTGAGAGAGACACCTCACAAAGTCATACCTGCATGTAAACAGGTTGATACACACACATACACACAATTGTGTATCGGCTTGTATATGTGAACATGTGTCCTTGTGATATGTGAGATTTATCTGTAAGTAAGATAAGTATCTGAGCGGTGGTTTCTTCTCTTTCTTGGGGGTTTAAACCTCTGTATATGTAGGCATGCACGCACACACACACACACACACACACACACACACACTTCACTTCACTCCACTCCACCTTGAGAGTTGCCAGTGCACTTGGTGAGCATGCCTCCCACTCAGTGTCATAACCACTTTCATCAGTTCATCTCAAATGACTTGGATGCAGGCTCCGTAACGGCCTTGATTGTTGATGATCATTGCCAGTGATTCAATTATCCGCTGCAGTTTACGCAATGACTCTGTAATTTAAAGCACATCAGCAGCGACGCTCATAAAAGACAACAGCAGCTGACGCCAAAATTGATTTGATAACATTTCAAAGAACTTTGGGGACTTTTCAGAAGTAAGCCCAGTAACTACTGGCGAAGACTGGCGGTGCAACGAGTTGTCAACATGGAAATAATTTCATTTGGAATTAACACAAGAGCTGAGTGGGATTTGGCAATGTGGTGTGGTTAAGATAGGCTTATGCCAAAATATCTAGTCTGTACAATTTTCAATTTAACATTTTTTTCAAGAAAAATACACTAAACAAGCTGTCACAAGTATGAAATTAAGTCCAGCAGTTCCACACTAGAAAGTTAACATTAACACAGTTTATTGAGACTTTACAAATGTGCAAAATATCAGCCAGAATCCATGTCTAGAAAACTATGATCCAGTATATCTGCCATTGGTTGCTGTAGTATTGCTGTTACATATTACATATTGAAAGCAATGTTGTGGCAATAAACTTGCCCAGTACATCATGAGTATCTTTAAGGTAAATTGAAAACCAGAATGTTTTACTGTGCTCAACCTTGTAATAACTAGGCCTAACTTATAGTCGTCATCTGGCAATATACGCCCATTCATTTTTTTCCAAAAGCCATAGGTTCCATTACCTTTTTTAGTATGATATTGTCCTCATTGAGTTGTCGTAGTCCAAAGAGGTTCAATCATACTTCCAGTGTCTAAACGACTGGAGGCACGAAATAAAGACACCTGTAATTGACTTGTCTGCATATTTTTTAGTTATTCATATCAAAATAAAATATCCAGTAAATAAAAGTTCCATTGAAAAAGCTGAGGTTCCATCAAGATCTGAACGGTTTTAAATTGCCTGCTTGATTTCAAATAGGTAAAATCGAACAAATGATGGAAAGAGTGCAGAAATGGGTCTGCTTAATGTCATCGGACGGCCGTATGGAACTGGGTGGCGTTTTGACCTCCCTTTGCATAGAGATGAATCGCCACAGTAGGCGGAGTGCAGCGTAGCGTATCCCAGAGGTCCTTGGCTCCGCTCTTCTCTCACCCATCCATGGGGACCGCTTTAATGCTGTTCAGCGTTAATGAAGACGAATCATCCAATGAAATCGATCGATGATAGAGTCACTGTACTGAGAGTCCCCGAGGGTGTGAGAGAAGACACACACACACAGATACCCGCGTGACATCCCCTCAACCGTAATACACTTGGATGCACACTTGCGTGCCCATGTGCGCACATACATGCAAATGCACGCACACACACATGTACACACACACACATGCACACACACACATCTTCCTGGCTGTGGAACAGGGGTAGAGAGCGGGGAGAGGTTGTGTTGAGCTCTGCAGTTTCTCAAAGTTTTTTCTAGTTTCATTAAATCCAGTGGCACAAGCACATCACATCACATCACAGCTCAGCACTGTACTGTACTGTAATTCAAATTCACATTCAATCTTCAACCTGTGTTTTCAGGACACCCAAACTCTTTTTTTCTTCTCCCAGAGTTGTGGCTGGTAGTCAGGGGGAATAAAGCATCAATGCCAGATCAAAGCAAGCTCAAACTGCAGTGTATGAGGCAAAGAAGAAATCTCCACCCCACTGCCAGGGTGCGTGTGTGTGTGTGTGTGTGTGTGTGTGTGTGTGTGTGCGCATAACTTGGACGGTAATGTGTGTGTGGGTGTGTGTGTGTGTGTATGTGTGTGTGTGTGTGCATACCTCTGGAAAAGATGCTTTTGAAAAACTTAATCATTCTTCCTTAAGTTTTCTGACACCTTCTCAGTGTTATGCAACATGTTTACACTATATGAGGTCACTACAGTTATTACAGAGAGTATGTGTATACTGTATATATAATAACATAGTTAAATACCACATATGCTGTAACTGACTAGCAGCCTTTAAGATAGTCAGCATTGCATTGGACGGAGGATGGAGGGTGAGCTACAGGAATGTTTTCCTTTCAAAGGAGTAATTTTCATGAAAATCGATTTCATCTCACACAGGAAACTACAGGATTGATTCCTTTCAATGGGTTTTCTTTGTCATTTTTTTTATCTTTTCAGACAAGTAGAGAAATAGAGAAAGAGGATGTATTTCACATGTACACCGGAATTGTGTGTCATCAGATGTTCTCCTGCAAACACACAGGCAATCACACTCTGTAGCTTACACTGGGGGTTCCCAAAGTGGGCTCCAGGGCCCCATAAGGGTCAGTGAACGAGTCTCGGGAGGACCCCGACAAAATGTGGAATGGTTTCATTTCAGGATCATTTTATTCACTAGAGGTTAACAGCACAATGACAGAGTGTGTGAGAATGCCTATTCTGGTAATTGGTTTCACACTCTACATTGTTATCTCACCAACAAAAAGCCCATAGACAGACATCCAATTCTGCTCTAAGTCGTATCTAATAACAAATATCTTGGGAGAATGGGGTTTGTGGCCTGATGTTTATCTCATTGGGGTTCCTGATATCAACAAGGTTGAAAACCATGGATTACACAGCTTGTGATCCTATACACAGTTTCCGAACTTACATTTTTGGCTCACCTGCCAAAGGCTGGTAAACTACAGAAAAAAATACCTGACAGGAATAAAATTTACTGGACAAAATAATTAATAATATACATTTTTCATAACGTACCTGTTCTCAATGCCATTTCATATATAGAATCAGGTACTGTATGAAAAATTCAACAAGAGACAAGAGCAGATTTAGTGTTTTAATTTTTTAAGCTTGCTCACTCAGTTATACAATGGATCCTTTTTTTGCGTTGTTTTGTTGTCATTTTTTTTCTTTTTGGTGGCCTCACACCTGCTATGTAGCGCTACATGGGGATAATGTTAAGTTTCAGCTAACGTTTGGCTAGTTAAGCATCCAGACATCAGAGAAACAGAGGTTTTGATGGTATCACTTTGTGTGGACACAGAGCAACAGGCAGCCAATCAGCAGCCTGTTTGATACAGAGCCATTGTTTTGCTTTGGTCTGACTGGCTCACAGTCAGAAAGAAGGTATGGTGGTCAGCAGGGACAAAGTTTGAGAAGAAACTAAAGCTTGCTCCTAGCAGTGGATGGTTTTGATCCATCGACCTCTGGGTTATGAGCCTGTTTCCACTAAGCCACTCTGCTGTCAATCAACCTCTGTATCCAGCCAGTGTCGGGGTAAACACATTCACACATATCAAACTAGAACCAGAACCTCGGGTCTTGAAACTTTTGTTGTTGTGTGTGTCGTTCCCCATCTTCCCCTTTTGCCTTCTGCTTTATCTAAAACAGAGTGCCTTAACGAAATTATAATCTTTAAATTTTCAAGACTCTTCATCCACTTAAACTTGCTATTTACTGAGTCGCACAAAGCTAACCTCAAGCAATTAATTCTGAACTGTGACAAGGAAAATTAGGAACGCAGAGAGCATAAGGGTTGGAACACAGCTACAATGATAGATAATTAAATGTGTATGAGAGATTGGCGAAGTCCCTAAATTACACCTAACCATTTCAGTGGTGATGAAATTAGCTTATTAAAGGCAGTTAGTCAGATCTGAAAGAGCTTTTGTTCAGATAAACGACAATTTGGACAAATGTTACAAGCGGGCACTTTACATTTTCTCACACATTCAGTGTTTCCACTTATGGACCGTCAATAAAAAAGCTTTATAAATGAGGGGAAAATAATTTGAGTGGAGATGGAAGGCAGAAAGGATGTGAGAACAGCAGAAGATTTAAAACGGTCTATTAATGAATGCTGTGAATGAACAAAACATAAAGAATAATTGCTCTTTACAGTACATAAAACGGTACATAAAAATGATTCCAGGTGAAAGCCATGATCCCATATTGATTTCACCTATCAAATTAATTTCAACCATGAATGGTCAATGCAGATGTACGGCACAAGACGGGTTAAAGAAGGAGGCAGGCTACACTGCAGTGGAAATTATTGTTTTTTTGTTTTTTTTTGTTATGTTTTGTTTGTTTTCCCAGCACTCTACACAATAAGAAGATCAGTTTTGGGCCGTGAAAATCATTAAAGTGACAGTGTGCCAGGAAGGTGTCGTAACACAACCTTCAAATGCACCCAAAAATATGAATCTCACTAAAGCCTTCAACATGCACTGACAATGTTCTGGCATTGAAGTACTCCAGTGTTTTTCCCCCTCCAAAAAAAAAAAGAGCCTTGCAGCACTTCAGACTGAAAAAAGACAAAACCCCAAGGGAAACAAAACTTTCAGTTAAGTTAGGTTAATCTATTTCACTGTATATAATTCCTCACTATACTGTGTGGTTAACAGTTTTTTTACGTTTCAGTTTTTCTGGAAAAAAAAAAGTGAAACTTGGTGGGTAGTTGTGGCATAATTTTCATCTGGGTGATGATTAAGCTCTCCCCTCCACAGACACATTTAAATTTTTAAACAACAATTGCATAAACAATACATGGACAATTAACAGCTCAACCTCTTTTCTGACCTAGATTCTAGCATGATGACTATATTATTTCCATTAAATTGCTTCGGCATGAATCCTATCTGATCTTTTGGTGTAGTATTGTACCAATACATCTTGAATCCTTTAACTCCAGGTCAGTGACTATGGATTGATCTGTGTGCGTTTATCAAACTTGAAAGGTGATATGTCTGATTTTGACAAAACTTGGAGGGCTGGTGCAGCTTGTTACTGATTGGCTCAGTGGGTGCCTCCATCATTCATGCAGGACAGCATGTTTCATGCGTGTTGTCTGGGGTTGTTAAATGTCATTGGACTTGAAATCCAATGTGGTCGACTCCTGTTTGTGACGATACATCATTTGGTAGAGAGAGAAGGCCTTTAACTGGAGGGACAAAATTCAATCCCCAGTGATAATAAGCATCCACCCTGCTGAAGTGTCCCTGAGCAAGACACTGAATCTCTACTAGTTTCAGGGGTGCTGTGCTGCAGCTGACCCTGACCGCTGACCTCCCTGTGAGGGGGGGCAAGCAGAAAGAGAATTTCTCCCTCAATAAATTATAACATTATTATTAGAAGGTAGCCCAGTTATGGAGCCAATATTAGGGAACAGGTGTGTGCTTGCTGTAATGTGCCACATCTGGTCGGACGAACAGCCAGAAAAGAAAAAAAAAAAGCTTTGTTTTGGCAGCTTCTTATTTGTTATTCTTAGATGCAAGCATCAATCAATCGATACGCAGTAACAAGTGATGAGTCCATGAAAAGATAGTGTGGTCAAACGGAAATTCACTGATACTGTGCAGTTGTGGTTTTTATTTTGTGTTGAAGAGTTGAAAAAGCTGACACTATACTCATAAAATGTTTCATGTGGTGCTTTTAAAAGATGAGCATGAAACATATGTCTAAACTTCATGAAATTATTACGCTTACAGTCTGGATCCTTTATATTTTAGAGATATATAATGATGAACATGTAACAATTTATGCCCCAAAATGGACATATTGGATTTTGGAGTTGACTTCTTCATTTAATCTTTGGGAGTAACACACTGCTGCAGCTGCTCCCCTCCCATTTCCTTCACACCTGGCATAAACAAACACAAATAACCTTCTTGTTTTGTTTTTTTTGTACATACTGTTATTTGGGGTCTGGGGTGTAGAATATTGAACATTTAATAACCCCTATTGTAACTCAAGCTAAACGTGTGCAATTAACTGATTTATTGTAAAGGTTGCAATACTTGTAATTTGGAAAAAAATCAGTTAAATGTATGTGCAATGATTATTTGAGGCATTGTTAAGTAAATTTGTAGTTTTTCCTCATCATTTTCAGTTTTCTAGTTTATGTTCACACATAAACTTAAATGAGAAATTGCCATAAATAATGCAATACAGTGGGACTGGTCACCCATTCCCAAACCTTCACCTCAGACTATGTGATTAACTGCCATACATGGCTTACTGAAAGGGGACCCTGCCGATACCAGGTGCAGGTCCTAAGGCTAGAGAGAAAAAGTCAATTTAGAGCTGTCCTGCCTCTCCTCCGATGTCAGGGCCTGACACAATGGCTGAAAACCTCGCCTTTGATCATATCCCCACACACCCACAGGTGGAGGCTGCCGGGGTCTCAGGCCAAACTTCAAACACAACACAACATGGCACTGCAAAAATATCCTTCTTAAATCATTTAATCTAGGATGAAGTTAAAATCTTATTTTAAAACACGTGGAAAAAATTACTCTGCGGTGTGTCCTTTGCAAGATGCTAAAAGAACATCTTGATGAAGATAATGTAACAAGGCAAACAAGGACATCACTCGCCTGAAAGAGGATGTACGGCAGTTATCGAAGGAACTGAGACTGAGAAACGAGAATTTTACCAACTTTACTGACATTGCTGAAAGCAAGTCAAACATATCTCTGCTCTTAATACTTCCGTCGCCCAGGGCAGTGCTGAGCAGGAGCTGTTTTATCCTGCTGAGGAGAACTGCTCCACTTTCAGTCAGGGAGAAGAGACACAGGCTTGTGTTACCAGCAGGCATGGAGGCCACAGAGGGATGAAACCCTGGTGGCCCACTCTTCCATCTGCAGACCCGATCTGCTTTGAAAACAGCTGTGTCCCGCCGGAGCCTGACTCTCCTGTCCCAGGGACTGACCTTGGGCCAGTGGATACCTGAGGAAAGAAAAACATTTCCAGCCAGGTGTCCTCAGAGCTCGGCCATCTGGTTTCTACCATCCAACCTCCAACACTGATGGCTGGATGATCCCCCATCAGCGCTGCCGTGGTCAGCCCCCGACCTCCCTGCCTCAGCTGACCAAGGAGCCTCAGGGTGAAACATGCTTTGACATGAAAAAAGGAAGGTATCTAATGCGAAAGATGGATAGCTAAAGATGGATATAATATTCAGCAGTTTCAGTAGTATGGCTGTGGGTGGCATAGACAGCCATATAGAGCGCCCTCTAGCTAGAGGAACGGAATTTTTTTTTTTCCCTTTAAAGATGCCATTTCCTGTGCTCAGGTGCCCCTAACGCTATAGTCTATAGCTGGCTCAGGGACTCTTCATCAGCACTGCTCCACCTCTCACTCTCCTTGCCCACATTAGCTCTCAGTCGGGACGGGGAAGGGCCGAAGTCAGGTCCCTCCCATGCACACAGACACAAGAAAGAACTTATAGAAGTGCTATAAATAACCACAGTACCACTAATTATGTGGACCTTTAACTGCATAGAATTGTCTGGTGTGGTCTTGTTTTATTTGCAGCAAAGTATCACTTGTAATGTTGCTGTGGACCACTAGCATGTGCCACAGTTTGGAACCAGTGATGTTATGATGCCACCCACTTATAGGCTTGGTTCCTGATTAATTGTCTTCATTACATTCACTTTCTGAGATTATCTAGTAGGGATATGTACACCCTGATCTTGTTATATGTTTTTATTATGCTCTGATGAAGTCTGTATAGGCCAAAACACGTCAGCATTATTTTGTGTGAACAAAGATAGCATGATACAACATCGCTGGTTCTGATGATTGATTGGAGGATTATTGAATGACGTTTACGGGGGAACGTCCTTGTCATTCGGTCACAGTAATGTAGGTGTGTGTGTGGAGGCACCAACAATGCCAGGACCACCACTGATAATATTTTCATAAGTGATAGGAAAGGTAAAGGCAGAGGAGTAATGATATTTGTTAAGAGCTATTTCACTGTGTGTGGACTGGCCTCCTCCTCAGTGAAATATGAATATGTTGTTCTGACTCACACTTGACCATTATTGGAATTTATCATCCTTCCTCAGCAAGCAGTGATGTGTACATTGGCATCATCAAACCTATGTGTCATCTGAATTACTTACAATGGGTAATTTTAACCTTGACTGGCTGACTGACAACTCTAATAAGATAAAATATATTTGTTTCATATAAATCTTTCTCAGTTGACATCCAAACCAACAATACTTCAAGAATAAAGAATCCTGCAAAATCTACAATAATTGATGTTGTCTTGACAGAGCACATAAATACACAGCTAGGTTTTTTTGCACAGAATATTCTTCACCATTACCCAATTCCATGTGACAGCGATGTCAAAAACCAGAAACTGCAATCACTTATCATCACAAAAAGAAATGTTAACAATTTTTCTGAATAGGGTTTTCTTCATTATTCATATTATTCTGACATTGACAGAATGTGCTCCATCCCTGACCCTGATCGGATTTCGGGTTATTTATCTTGTGCATTCAGTCATATTGCTGTCAGTCATGCTCCATTTAAGACGTTCATAGATCAAGCCCTTGTGTGTTTTTTCCTGAATTTTCTGTAGCCATTCAAAGTATAGATAAAGTATGGGCCGTGACCAGAGGTACAGGCTGATCTGCAGACCCTCAGGCTGCTGAGAAACAGATGTATAAGCATATAAGTGTGATCAGCAGAGCAAAATCTGACTTTTACCTGAATTCTCTCTTAATCTGCAGGTGAAAAAATTAGGCATTTTTTTAAATGACATATAAAACATAACTGTACAACTTCACTCTCTCAGATTAGCTCTGAGAATGTTGTAATTATAAACAAATTTGATATTGGTGAAGCTTTTATTTGTCATTTTTTCTCTTTTGGCTGACAGGCTGTCTACCGTAATGTTCTACTGAATAAATTAATTTATCAGTTTGGATGATTGGTTTTATGCATAACTCTCTAGAAGAGCCCAGGCTTTTGTTGCTGATTAAATCAAGCTTTTTGAGATCAGTAAAGGCATTCCCAGTTTCTTCAACACAGCATTGTAATGTCTATTTTTATGCTGATGATACCATCTTGTATACCAAGGGCTCTACTTCAAACCAGACCGTTACTAGATTACAATCTGCCTCTGATGCTCTTCAGCTATCTCTCATCCACCTAAAACTTGATTTAAACTCTTATAAAACAACATCTATGTTATTCACTAGCACTAGCACTACTAATACTGCTAATCCAGGTATCCGTACACCAATAAATTCCCAAATTGAACTCAAACAATCATGCAAATACCTTGGAATATGGAAAATAGATAACAGATTATCATTCAAGACCCATGTTGAGCACCCTACTCAAGAACTGAGGATAAAAAATTTGATTGACTAGAAACAAAGCATACTTATTTTTTCAAAACAGAACAAAAAAAAACATTGTACATATACAATCCACAGTCATATCAGTATTTGATTATGGAGACATTTTTCTATAACCCCAACTCAGAAAAAGTTGGGACGGTATGGAAAATGCAAATAAAAAAAGAAAGCAGTGATTTCTAAATGTACTTTGACTTGTATTTCATTGCAGACAGTATGAACACAAGATATTTCATGTTTTGTCTGGTCAACTTCATTTCATTTGTAAATATACATCCATTCCTGCCATTCAGGCCTGCAACACATTCCAAAAAAAGTTGGGACGGGGGCAATTTAGGGCTAGCAATGAGGTAAAATAATTAAATAATGATGTGATTTGAAACAGGTGATGTCAACAGGTGATTGTAATCATGATTTGGTACAAAAGCAGCATCCAGGAAAGGCCTAGTCCTTTAGGAGCAAAGATGGGCCGAGGATCGCCAGTTTGCCAACAAATGCGTGAGAAAATTATTGAAATGTTTAAAAACAATGTTCCTCAAAGAAAGATAGGAAGGGATTTGGATATTTCACCCTCTACGGTGCATAACATAATTAAAAGATTCAAGGAATCTGGAGGAATTTCAGTGCGTAAAGGGCAAGGGCGCAAGCCTAAGCTGAATAACTGTGCTCTCCGATCCCTCAGACGGATCAAGAACCGTCATTCATCTATAAGCGATATAACCACATGGGCTCAGGATTACTTTGGCAAACCTTTGTCAAGCACTACAATACGTAGTTACATCCACAAATGCCAGTTAAAACTTTACTGTGCCAAAAGGAAGCCTTATGTTAACCGTGTCCAGAAGCGCCGTCGACTTCTCTGGGCTCGGAGGCATCTGGGATGGACCATCACACAGTGGAAACGTGTATTGTGGTCAGATGAATCAGTATTTCAGGTCTTTTTTGGAAGAAATGGACGCCGTGTGCTCCGGACCAAAGAAGAAAAGGACCATCCAGACTGTTACCAGCAACAAGTCCAAAAGCCAGGGTCTGTCATGGTATGGGGTTGTGTCAGTGCCCTTGGCAAAGGTAACTTACACTTCTGTAATGGCACCATTAATGCCGAAAAGTACATAGAGATTTTGGAGCAACATATGCTGCCTTCAAGACGACATCTTTTCCAGGGACGCCCATGCATATTTCAACAAGACAATGCAAAACCACATTCTGCACACATTACAAAGGCATGGCTGCGGAAGAAGAGGGTGCTGGTGCTGGACTGGCCTGCCTGCAGTCCTTACCTGTCCCCAATAGAGAATGTGTGGCGCATTTTGAAGACGAAGACCCCGTACTGTTGCACACCTTAAAACTTGTTTGCAGGAAGAATGGTACCAAATTACACCTGAAACGCTTCATCACTTGGTGTCCTCAGTCCCTAAACGTCTTTCAAGTGTTGTGAAAAGGAATGGCAACATTACAAAGTGGTAAATGCTTTACTGTCCCAACTTTTTTTGAAATATGTTGCAAGAATCAAAATTGAAATAAGTGTTTATTTTGAAAAAACAATAAAATTCATGAGGTAAAACATCAAATAATGTGCTGTTGTATTGTTTTCAATGTAATACAGGTCAAAGATAATTTACAAATCACTGCTTTCAGTTTTAATTTTAATTTAACATACTGTCCCAACTTTTTCTGATTTGGGGTTGTACTTTGAAGACACTGTATGCAGTTAACCACTATACTGCACCTCATATTTTATTATGAGAGATACATTTTTGGACTCAGCATTGTGATTGTATATCAAAAGGTTGGCTGGTCATGTCCAACAATGAGAAGGGAAATGCATTTCATTAGATTTATCTATAAGGCTCTACCTTTGAAGCTTCTCCTCTGCCTCTCATCTCTAATTATCGCACCAGATTACAGGACTGGTTAGTTTTAAATAGTCCACACATAAATTCTGAAATTGGCAAGGCTGGTTTCTGGCACTACGCACCATGTGAATACAGAAGACTGCCAAGCACTTTAATATTAGAATTTTCTGTCCCCCTCAATGATTTCACAGCTAAGATACCTCACATTTTCTGTTTGCAGTTGCTATTATAATGTATATTCCTGTGTATTGCTGACTCTGTGACTGATTTTTATGAATGCTTTTTTTGCTCTCTTTGGTCTGTCTTGAAAACGAAATCTTCCATCTCAGTGAGACTAATAAATAAAAAATAAAAAAATTAAATACTTGTTTCAAGAATGTTTTTGAATCACATGCTAATACTAGTGGAGTGATCCGCTTTGTTTCAATGTAATGTCCGTTTTTCTTGAAACAGGTGAGACTGCTTTGGAAACAAGTGCAATTATTTTACCTCCATTTGGAGAGTTTTTCCACTAGTTTTAAGGTAAACAAATTGTGAAGGCTCCATACTAGACTAAATGACTTCTAAAGATGAACACTTTTCGCAGTGAGAACCACAACATCCCAGCACGCCAGCATCTCTGAAACTGCACACAAACAACAAATAGAGGGACAGATTCCCATTTATTAAATATAGTAGACCCAGCAGGGAGCGAAGTCAGTCAAAATCCCACTTGACTTATAGCGGAAAATTGGCAGCGACAGTTTTAGTAGAGCAAGAGGAAGAAGTGATCGGGTGATTGAGTGAGTGTGAGTGAGTAAGTGAATGAGTAAGTCAGTGAGTGAGTGTGTGTGTGTGTGTGTGTGTGTGTGTGTGTGTGTGTGTATGTGTGTTAGTGAGGGACTGAGTGAGTGAGCAAATGAATGAGTGTGAATGAGTTATTGAGCGAGTGAGTGGGAGTAGGAAAAATCCACCCTCACATACTCTTAGATATCAATTTGTGATGTTCAATGCATTCCATGAGGTTTTTTTTATTATTATTATTTTGTGATGAAGTGTTGTAATATACTCTTTTGTTCTACCCATTCTCCCTCACCCTGCCACTTCTACTTCAGTCAGTGATTTTCTCTGTTTCCCAGAATGACTTTCGACAACCCCCTAGAAAATGTGCCTGAACTTGTTGCTTTCAATCAAAGGCGGACGTACGGGCATACATAGCTTGAAAGTGTGATCATTCAGCTGTGGGCTTTACCTGTAGATGGAGAGGGCGATAACAACAGTGAGAGCAAGGTGACATCATGGCCAGTTTGTGTGGCCAGCTATCCAGGGGAATAAGAAAAATTCCACCAAACAACAGAATGGGCCCAGAAATGCAAGGTACAGAGTGAGTGTTTTAGGGTGGATTTTTTATTTTAATGTAGCATTATAATATCATCTGAAAGTGCCAATTGGTGACCGCCTCAACTCCTGAAACCTTGCAGCAGCCTGAGCTTCACAGTCAGTGCAATAGTCAAAATAGTCAATAGTCAAACAAATTTAGATTTTAGATCATAAGGGAAATTAATAAAATAACATCTAGGGCTTTGTTCTCAGTGCTGTAATATGTCCATTTTGGGGGAAAATTGTACTGTGATGCTCATATCTCATTATTATCATTATAACACAGATGACTACAATCTCTGAAAATGTTATTTCATAATTATAGGGCTCAACAAAGCTAATAACTTCAATGATATGCCATGTTGTTTTACTTTTATGCCAGCAATCAAATAACATTTGCAATTGGTGGCTATATAATTTTGGAGCAAAATCCGTAGTGGTAAATTTGTCCATTTTCATTGTCGGATTGGGCCTTAAAGGCTTCAGAGACATTCAGATCAGTGTTACAACACAAACTCACCAAGCCATACACACACATAATCACACACTTGGCAGAGAAGAGAGCTGTAATTTACTTATACTGAGCTTCCTCATTTGCATACAAAGATGTCTTCTTGTGTAGCAGCTCTAATGCAATTAGCATGTAGTTTAGAGGCCCTTGGAGAACTCAGGTTGCAACACTGCAATGTGTTAATACTTCATGTTATCACTGTGAATTTCGTCGACTCGCTCCTTGATGGGTGTCGGTGGCATGTCACTGTAAACGTGGAAGGACTGAGTAATCACTGCAGCTTCTATTCTCCTTCAGCCTTCCCTTTTTTTTTCTGTCACTCTCGTTCTCAAATAAAGGTGCAGGCTCTCTCTCTTTCCCTGTCTCACTCAATCTTTTTCAGATCCCCCTTGCTCTCAAAACCCTTTGTCTTCTTTTCTCCCTCACCTTTTCCCATTCCCCACCCCGCCTGCATCCGCCTGTGCTGTCCGCCTTCGCTCACTGTCTCCCCTTTTCAACTTGACCAGATTTCAATTTTCCTTTCACCCAGGTAAATTCAATTTTCCTTTCAAATCTAAGACTCACATTGTGCTTTATGCCAAAATTTCTCTTTTTTTTCTCCTTTCTCTCCCTCTGTCTCTTGGGTTGTCATTCTGTCTCTATCAGCCACTGCTTTGCCCTAAGGAATACTGAGTCATACTTAGCTGAGTGCTACTGTAGTTATCAAGGACACACAGGCCCCCATTATAAAAAGAGCTGAATTGCTTCTCTGTAAAACACAAGTTAGACTCAGAAAGGCCATGACTTGCCCTTGGCTGATGTTAACATTATCCTGAAATGTAAACCTGATCTCCTCCAGTGCTAGGAGAGTCTTAATAGGTGACTGCCACTGTGTGCACAATGTGTGAGGAGAACGTTGCCATGGATCTCTCACGCTGCATATTATGGCACACTGAATTTGAAGCACCTCTCCTTGTCCTGTGGGTTTTCATTTTTCAATCCTTATCCTGAGGCTGCACAATTATCATGTAATGATGTAAGTGAGCGGTATTGAAGTGTTTGTTATATTGTCAAGTCCATATCAAGCGCTTCCATTATGCATGACCAATCACAACACTTGAATATGCAACCTGCACCCATGTGACCAAAAGATTGTTTTAGTTCCTACAAGTGAATCATTGTCTGTCATTTGAAGATACTTTGGTTTTAAACCATATGAGGAGAAACAAGTACAGATTATGTGCAAAGATTGCCTTAAGGTTGTAGCTACGCCCCAAAGTAATAAAGTAGTAATTAGTTTATTATTTGAATTTTGTAAATACGGACCACAGTAAGGTTTTGGCATAACAAGAAGTCATACAAAATATACTGCATTCTCAGATAGAGAGGTAGAGAGAGAGAGAGAGAGAGAGAGATGAGGGAGAGGTAGAGATAAATGGACGGAAGAGAGAGAATATGACTGACATTTATGACAGCTTCTCAACGAGGGACAATCAGCACTACACTTCATCAAATTTAACTCGTCTGCAGGGTCTCACTGGAGCTTTACCTGAAGCGTTGTTTCCATTACGGACCCAATTATCTGCCTCAATCAATAGCAGCTCACAGTACCTAAATACTCAGATTGCCTGTTTGCGACGGAATGAGCCGTTGTCTCAGGTTCCTCTTAATACCCCCCCTAGGAAGACGTCAGTGTCCTCAAAAGTTTGGTTAGCGGTTACTCTCTCTCTATACCCCTTCAATGCACTTGGGAAGGTAAGCAAATACGCCAGATGGGTGAAGGATAATGTGTTCTCTGGCCCATTAGTGGAGGAAAGAGGTTTGAATACCAGTGCCTGTTCTGAATATTGCTCTTCACCTGACCTCCAGAGTTGCAGCTCAAATGAAAAAAGATACCCTATTGTGTTTCTTCTTAATGTGATTACTGACGATTGGGATCCTATAACCGCCAATTATCTCAGGCTACGGTTACACTTGTCTTGTCGTGGGAACTTTCATCATCCGACCTCATCTGGACGTGTTCGGTGGCAGATCTGGATGCACGGAAATGTTTCACTTTGCTATCAGATCTTCAAAACTATGGAAATTTGGAGTTGTCTGGCTCACATGGGGACAAATAACAGCCATTTTCAGGCCCGGTGTGGACATGCAACAATGTGATCTCTTAAAATGCAATTTTAAAGCATATCTCCAGGCGTTTTCGATTTGGACTCTGTTTTCCCGTAATTTCACATGATATCAATCGATTTTCACCATAATCTCATCAACTGCTTCATTATAGAGCTACTATAAGTCCTATAGGGCCAATGTACACTCGAAAAATCAATGCCAAAAGCATGTCTTTTTCAACACATTGATTGCTCGCTCTGTAATGAGACATGAAAACATGTAAATGAAAATTATCAAGTCAAGCCTTTCTTGTACAGTTTTGATGCTATACTTTGGCTGCTGCTTTAGCACTTTCGAGTAGTGAAAGTAGTGAAAATACATAGTGGAAGTTGTCAGGTCATGGATAAATTGAAAATTAAATATGTACATATCTCATTGCAGAGCATTTCTCTGTAATGACATTCTTTAGTTGTCTTTGGGGTTTTTGAGTGTCCATTGACTGTTTAGGAGTGTGCTGGAGCCGCACACCCTGGCAAGCAAAACATAAATAGCTCTATAATGCACCAATTGACGAGATTTCTGTCAGAATCGATTGGTATGATAGACAATTATGGGAAAATAGGGTTGAAAATGGCTGGAGTTATGCTGTAAGTATCAGGTCTCAAAAATCACATCAAAATACAGGTGTAACCATAGCCATAATGGAGGTAACAGTCAGCTGGAATTTGGGAGTTATTCTGAACAAGGTTATACTCTCTATTCTACCACTTCACTATGGTTCTAGTGACTGTTTTATCATTAGAGGAAGATTTTTGCCCCATCCCTGCCACCTCTCTAAGGCTCTAGTCCCTATTCTACATGAAACCCGGTGCCATCACAGCAAGAAGCTTTCCAAACATGACTGACAGGCGGATGATGAATGACAGCCATCATAGTGGAAGTAGCAGGGATGATTGGGAGGAGGAGGTGGGCGCGTCATGGTGAAACAAAATGAGATTTGAACACAGGTGGCAACTGGAGATGTCTGGTTTGATCCATTGGTGACTGTCCAGGAAACCCTTGACTGGATGACTCATTCCCCTCTCCCACCCTCTCTCTCTCTCTCTCTCTCTCTCTCTCACATTCTCATCACTCCTTGTTTCATACAAACACCATACATCTCCTCTGTCTGATCGTCATCTGTTCCTTCTATGTCTTTTTAAAACCCTCCTTTACTCTCGTTTTGTTTCCTCTGTCATTTCATTTGCTACGTTGTCCTCGTTCATTCTTCCCCTCTAATTGAAGATTTTTTTTAATACCTACTTGTTGTGTTTACAAAAAAATAATTAAGGGGAAGTGGATGAGAAAGACACTCACCTCCCTCTGCTGCTGTCGATGTGCCCTTGAGCAAGGTACTTAACCCCCATGTGCCCCAGTAGAGCTGCTCAGAGGCCAACAGCAGAAGACTGTGGCTGTACTGGGCAGCTGCCAGGTTTGAAGCTGTGGAACTGTGTGAATGTGAAGCAGGGTGTTGCTGAGAAAGAGCATGCATGCTCAGCTCACTCTCCCTGGACAAATAAAGACTAACAAAATAAGGATTTTGATGTTCATTGGCACTGCCTGGCAATCAGCAGAGAAAGATACTGCTTGGAACATCTATTGTTTACCAATTAGCTCGTGTCTTCACATAAGTGAAAGGAAAATTGCTAAGCAAACAGTACATTGATGGTATAGGTTTAACCTTCGCAAAAGCTGTAAGTGGCAGCGTGTGAGTGTGTGTGAGATGAAAAAAGTTGATGTTAGCATTTTTTTCTCTCTCCCTTAATTGTTCACTCACTCTTTCTGTCACTCACTCAGTCACACACACACACACACACACACACACACACACACACACACACACACACACACAGACACACACACATTTTAATACTTTTATTTATGTCCACATATCAACAATGGATCACAGGACATAAACAGAAAGGATACAAACAATGATATGGACACTCTTTAAACATGGTTTGACACATAACTTTAGTACATTGCCTAAACTACCAAATATAAACACCAACTGCTGTCAGTTGTCTCCGAGCTGTGAGATCGCTGCCATGAGAGGTTGATACTTAAACCTCTTTGTAAGGAAGGCTTCCTCCAGTCTGTAATCAAATGTAAAGCCAACCTCCAAAACAGTCACATCTCTCCTGTCTTCAACAACAACAACAACAACATCTGGTGAACTAGCAGTTAGTTGGAGAATATGTCAGCATCGTTATTGCAAAGGTTGAAGATGGTGGGTGTGACACGGGAATGTTTGCACATTCTCACAGATAAAAATGGTAATATGTCCTTAACCAACAGTTCAACAATTTTGTCATGTCTTGCTGTGTAAAGCCTCTTGTATACATAACAGCCTTTCAGAATGTGTGATAAGGATTCAGTAACTTGCTTGTTATTGTGGTGCAAACAACGAGGGACCTGAGTGCTGGGGAACCAGGTAGAGAGGTTGAGTCGAATTAGAAGGACCTGTAATCTTGCTTTAACAGTGAAAGTGACAATGTCCTCATCAACTGCAGTATTCTTAAATACAGATTATGACACAGAGAACATGTGACACTGGGCCTCCCACCCCAGTGTTTTTAAACTTAGTCCAGTATCATTGCCCCTATGAAGGGCCCCCTTGAGCTTGAGGCCCCGACATGTCTTCTTAAAAATGACTGGTGGTTTATACTGAATCAGTGAAGTTTAGCCATAGTTTGGATAGGCCCATTGTTTTTCATCACTCCACTTTAACTACAGTGTGTTGTTTAACTTGCTTTGGCCCACTCCTAATCATCTCAGATACGTTCAGCTCTCTCTCTCTCTCTCTCTCTCTCTTTCTCTCTCTCCCTCTCTACGTCATCTGTAACTTCCCTAAGCATCTGCCAAACAGCACAACAAGGACATCAAAAGCATATCGGCAATCATTACGCAGCCTGCCGTACTTTATGTTACGAGTTTGCTAATTACCACTAGTGCCATAGCCCTATTCTCCCTCTGGAGCTCTCCCTCTGCTACCTCTCCTCCTCTTCCCTCCATCGATCACGACTCCGGAAAAGTAAACTTTCCGAGTGCTTTTCTCCACCCTGATGATTCCCAGTTGTGCGTCCTGATTGTGGGAGCGCTGGCGAAGATGCTAATTTGTTCTTGACTAGTGGAGTAAAAATCATTAAGGAGCACCTCGGCACCCAAGAGGGGGAGGACAGGTACGGGAGGGGGGGGGGTGGGGGGGGGGTGGGGGTGGGGGGGGTGCATGTACACAAAGCGGATTCCAGTGTGCAAATTATGAAGCCGTGGGAGTTCCAACAACAGTTTTAGATCAAAGATAATATTTGTAAAGTATATCACACTGTTCCCAAATGGCGCTTTGTGGAACATATTGCTTGTTGAAAGATCTGATCACCAAACTAACAAACGCCTTCTTCTCTTCCCTCCATCCCTCTTTGTCTCTCCCTCCCTTTCTGCCTCATGCTAACTGCTCCATGTGGATATTCTCAGGTAAGCGAGCCACTGCACTTGTCATTTACTTCACGACGCACACACACACACACACACACACACACACACACACACACACACACACACACAGCCCACTGGCCATTGTTGCACTAACCAAATGGCTGCCACCGTTTTACAGCATCAACACCATCTGCATTCTAAAATCTGTCTTTCTGTAATGTACAGTAATTGATTCCCGCGCAATTGAGTGTGCACAACATATGGGTTCCACAGTAAAGAATAGAAGCTGTTGGTCACATTCAAGTATGACAGATGTGTGTGTCGCGCTGTGAAGGTGTGGAACATTTAGAACGCATGGGGAAAGCAATTCATCACTGACAGCTGTGATGTTGGCTGTGAATGGGATGAGCGTCTGATTGAAGCGTTTGCCATTTCTGGTGTTTGCAAGTGTTGTGGCTGTGTGATCGCACGTAATGAACTGTGATCATATCGGAAAAGCTTATATAGGCTCTGCACAGAGGCTGTTTTAAGGCTTCAGGAGCTGTAGGGAGGTGGTAAGTGGAGCATTTATGTACTGTATCTTGCAGCAGGAATAAGCTCATGCCTTTTCTATCCAGCTTGAATTGTGATGGTGTTTGCGGGCATGCTTGCCTGTTTGCATGCATTCTCTTTCACTCTTGCTTCTTTTTCTCCCTTTACACACTCATAAAATGGGAGTTTGTAAGGCTTAGGAGTAAATTAGATTGAGGTTTGGCAAATGCACTGTTTACTATAGTTGCAGTATCTTCTCGGGCAGTCCACTGACTCGTATCACTGCCAGATTATGCAGCGCTTTAGTTACTGTTGGCACGGTGTAAGTGCAACTTTCTGTCATCAATATATCTACAGTTTCACTTCCTATATTAATGTCATTTTTCAGATCAACTGGAGTGCATTCTGCACAGCCAAACCTTTCTTTATATGGGGATGGTGCATCATAGATACTGGCACAGTAAAACTATGTAAAAAAAAATGAAATACTTTTTTTCCTCTCTAACCATACGGCATCTTTACCGCACCAGTCACACTCAATTAAAAGTTAAAGCTGCACTAGGCAACTTTGCACGTTGGTGGGTCCAAATGGCAGTGAGAGGTAACTGTTTGAAAAATGTGAACTTCAATACCCAGAAATCATGTAAAGTGACAACAGTAGACTGCACACAGCTCGCTTATGTTGCTTTATACCAAAGGAAACCAAAGAGAGAGGCAGAAAATCTAAAGTTGGTGAGTCCAGCTTTCTCTGGGCGGAGTGCTCACTCGCTGCTGTTTAGGAGACAGTTTGGATTTTGCAGTCGTTACTGTGGGTGGAGAAGTGTAGATACATGACATTGGCATTTGGGCAAATAGGGCGAATCTACAGGGTGTCAATTAAGGGGAATGGGATGCTCTTCTCTATCGCAGCCCCTGACACTTTTTTCAAAGTGACATTAAAGGCAGATGACATATCCACATTCTATACTAGCTCAACAAAAAGACAAATAGTGACATTTTTGGTCTCAGTTTGAAATATTTAGTTTTGAGGGATATGCTTTTGGCATAGGTACAGTAGCTAACGGTAATTAGATGTCTGCTGCAAGATTTTAGATAGCTAATGAAACTGTGAAATAGATGTCAGCTGCTAGATTTGCTATGCTAGCCCTATCCTGACTACAAGCTGTAGCTGTAGCACAGATGCTGCTTTCAAGATATCTCAGAAACTTCTGAATAACAACTGCTGACTAAAATGTCATTCTCTTAAACTTTCCACAACCGCATCTCGCCGCTCTCTTTCCGGCCTCTGTGACCGCCATTTCCCATGTGTCACTGGTTCTTCCATCGCTCTGATTAGTTTTCCAAAGCTTTCTGTTAGTGTTACGTTGTCAGCTATGTGGGCCCAAGAATTATCAGATCCCTTTGCTGCGCTGATGCAGCATTCACCCGGTTAATAACAGCAATCACTTAGCCCGCCACCAGCACTCATTTGGTCATAATATGGTTGGATGGGCTGCAAGCTGTTCTGGAGGTATTTGTTGGGCCGGCTGAAATCAGTGTTTTAGAGAGAGACATAGAGAGGGCTACAGGGAAGAAGAGATTCATTAGATCAATTACAAACACAACAGCAGAGGCACTACAAAGATTCAAAGAGGATTTCAATAGACTCTCTGAGATTCACAGATTTTGGTTGCATCCACTTCAAAACATCAAAAGCACATCAAAAGAACAAACAAATGAAATAACCTCAATCAGTCAAGCCTTGAAGCAGTTGAGGAACGCAAACTTTTTACCCTTTTGGTATGAAAACAGCTGCCTCTTTTCCATCGAGAAGGAATTTTGTTTAGAAGTGATGTTCATGAGTTTATGGTCCACACTCATTTCAGCCCATTTTCTCCCCTACATTTCGAGCTTTTTGTGCCATACCTCACTCAAACGCAGCCCGCCTAATAGCGGATCGCACTACCCCAGAATTTATTGTCTCCCCTGTAATTCCCTTCCCCAGGAGTTAGAGAGGTTACCTTTTATCCTCAAAGATCGCACATTACTGCGCTAAGTGCTTTTTTTACTGCCACACGCCATCATCCAAGCTTAAACTGGCTCCAGATATATTAAAAGCCTTTTTAAGTATCGGGGGCCATTTGAGGCAGCACCGTAACTACAGCACTCTCCTCCCTTGCACTTCTGTCAGCATTTTTATCCTTGTTTTCTTCCGAGCTTATATCGCATCAGCGAGGATTTTGTCATATCTTTATCGTGTGTTAGCGGATGCATAAAACTCAAGTGTTCGCTCATAAAGGGTTCTTATTGCACATTTGATATTGATGTTAAAGAAGGGAAGGGATGGGATCAGAGCTAGCTTGGCAGTCGTTCCCCTTTCCTAGATTGAGGTCTGTCCTGTCCTGATGGAAACGTTGTCTGGGGGAAGGACAGCTCCAGAGGCTTCTTCTCTGCTCGCGACGCCTTGATTACCCGATGAAAGTCTCAGCTCAATCAAACGAACGCCAGCAGCAACTCCTCAGGAGAAGCCAGGCAGGCACGATAAACAAGCAGCGCCGTCTGGCTAAACAGACCCGCCTCGAAAAAAGATAGGAATGAGTAATAGAACCACAGACACACTGAAACTCAAGACATCAGAAACTTACTGAATGATTTTGCTTTTTTCACACCACAGAAGACAAGCTGACATTCTCCCTGTGTTGGGATAATGATGCTGTTATTATATTTGGACATTTTTGTATTATTCACCATCCAAGTCCTTTATTGTAGTAGCAACGCTTGTGATGTTGTCATTATCAGTCTCTAAGGGTAAGAGTGTCCGCTGAATGTCTAAAGGGTAAAGTGACAGTAAACAAGTAAACATGTCGTCCCCCATGACCTTGGACCAGTCAGGACCAATGCATCATCCCTCCGAGTTTCATCCAAATGGGACCAGTGGTGTAGCAGTTATTGCCTTTCAAAAGTAAAAAATGTAACCTTCATCTCTTGCGCCCCATCAGGCCAATCAGTGTATTTTTTTAAACATCAGAACACAATGGGGAAATGCATCATCCCAAGTTCCCAACTCCAAGTTTTGTCAAAATCAGTGTCTGCTGTATCACATTTGAGTTTTAAATTTTGACCTTTAATTATAATGCCCTCATCAGGCCAATCAGTGTAATGTTTTAAAGGGCAGAACACACTGCTAAAATGCATCATCAGAGTTTCGTCAAAATTGGACCAGTGGTGTCCAAGATGTCACATTTGAGTTAAAAATGTTGACCTTCATTTATAGCACCTCCTTTAGGCCAATCAGTGTGCATTTTTAAACGCTGCAACAAGTGCAAAGTAGCGTCATTCCTCCAAGTTTTGCCAAACTTGGGTATACAGTATGTTTAGAATTCGTCCTGTTGCACTCCTTGGTTGCTGAAGAGCCTGGCACTTTCAAGCTCACTTCTGCTACGGGGGGGGGAGGAAGCCATTCGCCATTTTCCGATCCCCAGGTGCTGTATTGATTGAGCGCTCAGTTGGAGTGTCATCCTCTCGCCGAGCTTTCTGCCTTTCTGTTCTTTGAGACGCTGAAGGTCAGTTGTGATAGGCCTCACTTTGTGAGCCTGACACGTTTTTAAAGGAAGGATCATTTGAGGAATATTTTTTTCTAGCAAACAAGGGGGTTGGATCGAATGTACCAATTTCTGACAGCTCCGCGCTGAAGAAGAAAAAGTAGAAAATCAACAGAGTGAGAGAGAGATGTAAAGATGGAGATGTGTGAGGGTGTATGGAGGATCTACTGAAGGGCGGATTTCACTGTATAGCTTTCTGGAGACAGGCTGCCGCTTTGGGGTCCGTGACATTTCAGTAAAAGTGCTTTGGCCAGCAAATTTAGGCTCTGACTCATTTTGTTGGCATGCCATTCAGGCGATGTGTCTTAAAAGAAAAAAAAAAAGAAAAATAATAAAGCTTTTGTTGTTGGACTTAATCAAGAGTTGGAAATGCATAACATTCTACATCCAAGTAGCACAGAATTTCCAATTCATCTGTAAAATATTCAACAGTGTTTTATCTTATAGCACAGAAGTAATTATTTTCTAAGAATTAATTAGTCTGCCAGTATTCGCAGCTCAGTCGACTTGGAGAAAAAAAAAAAGAGTTACATCTATGCCTGATTAAATTTTGAGGCAATAATCATTTGTGGATTTTTTTATTTTTTATGTGATATCCCCAGCTGTACAGTATGTATATGGTGACTGTGCCATATGCCACTTCCCAAAGAGAAAATTAACAATTGGCTCCCAAGTTTGTGACATGACAGGTGTTAATTAATTTTTAATAAATTTAAACTATGCAGCTGACAGGTTTTCTAATACTGGAACTAGACTATTTTGTTTATAGGCAATGTAACATGATAATTATTGAAGATGCGGCTGCTTTGTTAGAAGCTGCTATAGACAAACTGCAAAATGACTCAGCAACCACCTGTTCATTCATGTATAGGTCTAGGCCAACTGCTACACTACTATCTCTTTACTCAAAATAACTCAAATGCATTTCATTGCAGAGACATCATTTTGTAGTGAGAAATGTTTCTGAAGTAGCACTTTTATGTAGAAGCACAACCTTGTTTATTCACCTCTCTTTTTCATATTAATGCGATACTTCCACAAAGGAAAATTCTCTTTTCGCTTCCCACTGTGCCACCCTCCTGCTCCCACACACACCATGGCTCGCGGCATTTCACCAGGCTAAAATGGCAGATTTTGAGTCGCCGGTCTGGCTTAGACCGCAAGTTGCAAGGGGGTTCCTTCAGGAAGGGTGTAAGTGCTAGTTTGAATTGGTCATTTGTTATATTGATGGTGCGGTGAAGGCTTTCCATTGATTTCCCATCGATGTGTAGGTGAGCAGTAGATAAGCCAGCAGACGGGTGGAGATAAGCGCCTGTCGTTTCCCTGACAGCTACGGACGCAACAAAGGACAGCACAAAGTCACATGTCTCCCAAAGTCACCCATCGAGTAAAGTCAACCCGCTCTCTCACACACGCACACACACACACACACACACACACACACTGGCACTCAAACAATGGCACTCAACATCTTCCTACCTAGTCGAACCTCTTGCCATTGAACACTGTGCAAGGCTCCTATATTGAATTAGCGATCGTCCCTGTCACATTAGAAGTCTGCTTCCTGACAGGACCATATCAATCAACTGATTCATTCTTATTAGATTAAACTATGGGGGTGTCACGTCGTTAATGTGAAAAATGGGACGTTGGATCGAAAGGATAGAAAATCTATTTCAACAAAGGGCCAAGTGTCAGAGGAAGAACGCCAAATGTTACTAATGGTAATGTTTGGAATTTGAACCGAGGACATAAATATTGATTGATTGATACCTTAATCTATCCTCATAAATGTAAACTCCAGTATTGTTGTTCTGCTGTGCCTAATAGAGATTAATTCCAGGAACCTGGAGATTTGTCCAGCTTCTTTCCTGTGTGAATTAACTATGGCTGAATGCAAAATCGGGGGAATTGAGTAATGCTGTAGCTTTTAATATAAAGATCTTTGCCTATTTACAATGCGACTCTTTGCTTCCTTATCAAAAACTTGCTCCACATTTGCTTGGATAAACAAACAGGCCAGATACATTGCCACCATGATAAAACCTAATATCTGTAGCCTAGACTGCCACAGTGTTTTGATAAGCTACAACAACTACAATTTACAGTAAATGTATTGGATTAGACTTATTATTAGGAAGATTGTGCAGTGTGACAATCTTCAACCTACAGTAGCATCCTCACTGGCTAAACATGAAATGTTTGGTTCGAAAATGATGAACAATTAACATTCAAACAGGAGAATGATTGCAGTTGTTTTGGGGAAGGTAGAAGATTTAAGAACCACAGTTTGAGTGGGTGAGGTAGGTTCAGGATAAAATGATTCACAGTGGAATAAAAGCTGAGGGATGGTAATTATATTTGTATCCTAATTTTTTGTAGTCATAAGCAGTAGGCAGGCTAAGCCTATAAATAGGTCTGTCTGATATAAATTTCTCCTTTAGATACACTACTAAAATCTTAGGCTTAGTCTTAAATCACCGAAAATGCTATTTTTGTTCAATGTATTATTTAAGGAAAGATTACCAAGTCAAACATGCGTCATTCTCAGCACTGACAACACTAATTGCAGGAGTAAAAATAAAATACTCATCTTTAGAGTCTAATTAGACATCCTCCAATTTAGTTCACAGATTGAGAATATAACTTCACAAGACTGGAGGCAAACACCTAGCACTTTTAACACAATTGCCTGTCAAAACATTGAGACAAACATGCAAAAAACTTTAGTCTGAAGTGGTTTTGGCATCCTGAATCATACTGTTGCTGAAATATTGCCACAGGCGGCTGAAACAAAGGCAGGCTCCATACTGTGTTTTCCGCGCCAAACTTCACAACGCTGTAAATGGCCATTAAAACGAGTCGTGAATAATGCATAGGGAAGCTAGCCAGTTAGTCGGCTCCTCTGTTGCTGCCTTCTCTGGGGCCAACAGTAATGGCATAACAGAATCATATGGTCAAACAAGCACAGTCAGACGCACTTCTTTTCTTTCTCGGTTCTCCTCCCAGCATGCATGGCCAGACTGAAAGATCTGCGGACGCCACTTGCCGGGAGGACTTGATATTATGTGTGATGTTCTCCGTCTCTGTCTCTTTCTCTTCCCTTCTATCTTTTTCCTCTCTGTCCTCTCTCATTTGCTCTCGGGCTTTAAGACAGAGCTGGGCTTTATTGGAAAAGGAATAGAAGTTGATAAGCCGGTGTCTGAAGTCTTCTGTCACAGTCTCTGGTGGCTTCCGCGCCGCCTGTAGTGGGTGTCCGTGTCTCTCGTTTGCCCTTGGGAACGGTGAGTGCTGCTCGCCCACCCGGGCCTGCACAAGAGCAAGGGAAGTGGGAGTCGGGAGGGGGGGGGGGGGAGGGTGGTGATTAAAGGAATGGCAGGGTGGAAGAGAGAAAATGAGGTGAGAGGTAGCGAAACAGGAAGAGAGGAAGAAGAGAAATGAGGGGGCTAGAGGGGGCTGGTGTGGGAAGCGTGTTCTGGCAGCAAAGAGGCTTTGGTCGCTCCGCACTGGCCTCCTTTTTTCACTGTATCATCCAAGTTACCAGTCCCTTTGGGGGATGTTGAAAGAAGTGATGCGCCTCTTTTTCCCGGCTTTGTTCCAACTGCGCACGCTGTAGGTTGGAACCTCAGGGGAACTCGATACGCGGAAGGAGCCTCTCTTGCCATATCCATGTCATGCTTTAGAGACATTTGCATTCCCTAAGCATACTGTATGTGTCTGCTATATTTTCATATACGTTTGAAAATGCGTACTTTGCCGTGTCAAGAACTTGTGCTTCCTGCAATGATAGCCGTTGTTGAAGTCCCCCTTCAACTATCTATCCTTCAGGAGTACACAGCGGCCACTGCGGTCTATTTTCTCTTCTGTGTTTTTGAATTTCAACTGAGGAGGCCCATTATAGCACAAAACTTGACTGGTCACCAAAATATTCTTTGAACCATCTGACTGCTGGGAAGTGAACCAGATCTAAACGCCGCAAACAACTGAGGAGTTTTGTTCCCAAATGAGATATCTGCCATTTGAAGAAAGTGACACTTACTGTTACAAAATGTCCAGACTTAAAATAAATGATGGTACTTTTTAAAGGATTGTAGGTAACTTTAAGCTGCACTAGGGGAGATTGTTATGTAAAATACAACTTTCACAAAGTGGGGCTGCAACAGAGAAGAGATTGAAGCCCCATAGATTTGCCTTATTTGCCCAAAATAAATTCTGGTATCATGTATGGTCACTTCTCTGCCCACAGGAGGTGACCATTAGAAACTTTAGAGTGAAATACAAACTGTCTCCTAAACAGCAGTGGGCGAGAAATTTGTCCAGAGAAAGGACTCACCAACGTTAGATCTTTTCCTCTCTCTGCCCTTTGGTAGAAAGCATCACAAACCGGTCGCATTGGTAAACATAAGCGTGCTGTGTGCAGTTTACTGACATCACATTATATGATTTCTGGGTATTAAAGTTCAATACACACACACACACACACACACACACACACCCACCCCTCTACCTCCCAGTTGCTTGGGAATGAAGGGCAGGTGTCCATGTAGTGGAAACGCACCCAAAAAAAAAAGCGAACGAATCGGCTCTCAGTTCTGTTTCATCACTGATCCTCTCATTTCATCACACACACACACACACACACACACACACACACACACACACACACTCACAAGGGCATAGACGCACACACATACACAAATATACAGAACCACACACATACGCACACAGACTCACGGGAACAGATACAGAGGGATACACAGCAGTCAAAAGCACCAAAATGCATACCAAATAAGACACACACCTCACCACAGGCATACATGCATTGTTGTCTAGATGCGTACATTACATTCCCACATGCAAACAAGGCATTAAAATGCACACGATAACTTCTCTTTCTTCCTCTCTCTCTTTCTTTTCTACACGAACATCCACACACCGCTTGAATAACAAATCAAATCATCTTGCACATGCACTTAGATAAGGAGCACAAATCAGATGATACAATGCATGGAATATTCTATGTGGGCTTTTAGGCTCTATCTGTTCTTAAACTAATGCCGCTCTGTGTGCAGCGAGCCGGAGTCCTCTGAATGAGGTTGTAATCAGAGCGTTGGAGCGTTGTGCAGCTCCAGCCCCTCCATATGCTCCACCTTATACACTGTCTTTATGATTTAACCAGCCCGGCTACATCAGGCTAACTCCCCACGGCTAGGGTCATTACTGTTGCTGCACTACATTGATTTGTAGCGCAGTCTTCCCCGCCAGATTTACTACTGTAATTGTGGCGCTTTAGACACCAATTAGCATACGTTTCCATATGTATGGAGGGAGATCTCCATATATTATGATGATCGTCAGAAGAGGCTGGAGCACAAAGAGCTGATGTGCATTATTAGCGTGGGTTGTAGAGGTCATGAGGGGGTGGAGGGGATGGAAGGAGGAGAGTAGTGAGAGATGCGGTTATGATTCCATTTTCTGTCAAATGAATCTTGGCCTCGGGTGACCTAATTAGGCCAGTAATAAATCAAAGCACCCCACAGGCTCTTGTATTCTGTTGGTAAGAGATATGTCAGTGACCCTCAGGGGAGGCCGGGGCAACCTTCATCACTTCCCCGAATCAAGGTTAGGACTAAAAATCAAGGACTGTGTCTAAACTCTCTTTTTTTTTTGGGAGGGAGGCGGGGGGCAGTTGCATATTTTCCTAAGACATAAAAAGGCATGGCAGAAGAGTTTTACTCACTTGGCCCAGAAATTGAATGGTCACCTATGAGAAATGTTGAATTTGTAACAGTTCTGGCCCAGTTCTAAACATAGAGAGTCCATGCAACTTTTGAGACGAGGAGGCCATCAAACTTACAAAAGCTGCTCATTTTTACCTTGTTGGCATTTTTACTTTTTAAACAAAACTTGTTTTTATTTCTAATTTATATAGTATGCTTGAAGTGGAAGTGTCATTTTTACATAATGGATCTTGTTCTGCAACCATGTTTTTATCACCTTGCATTCTGTTGGCATTTAAATTCCGGTTGTCTTTGATTGTCATGTTAATTTTTTTGTTTTTTGTATAAATGCAACACATGTACAGAAATGTGTCCAGTAGTGCAAATGTGCATCATTAGCTATTCACACCATCGGGTTTACAGATGCAAATAACATTTGTAGATAAATGTGTATATGTACATCATGTTGGCAGCAGATATACTTTACAAAGATAGATAAATATGATGGAGAGTAAAGTATACATACAATACACAATGTACACAACGCACATATACAGTTATATAGTATAGGAGCTGTGTGTGCATGGGTCTGAGTGAAACTGAATCTGAAGCTGAAGTGATTTAGTCTGTGAGGCGAGTGTGTGTGTGTGTGTGTGTGTGTGTGTGTGTGTGTGTGTGTGTGTGTGTAGAAGCTTTTACCAGGTGATGATCAGGGTAGCTAGTGTGCTGGATGATGATTTTAAGCGTTCTTCATACATCAGATTATAGGTTACGTGTCCACTGGGAACCGGTCTTTTACTTGTCATTTTCTACAGAAAGGGCATACTGTTGTGCATTCCTGACATTGCTGAGTGGTCAGAGGAGTCTTTGTGCTCAAAGCACTGAGCACTAAAGTGAAAAATATGTGAACTTTTACCGAAGGATTGCCGTGTTTCAAATTGGGTACCTCTGGTCTCATAGCAACAGCAGTCGCTTCCACCAGTGCTTCCAACATGTATCTGTTTCATTGCTTCTAGCTAAAAAACAGGTGCCCCGTGGGCACAGGGGCTTGTGGATGTGATGCAGCTGAGGTGACTGTGCCAGTGATATTTAATGCTATCTTACAGTTTCTTAAACAAATTTGTTTTCCTGGCTGGTCAAGTTGCCAAACCACACAGTGATGCAGCCTGTCAGTATGCTGACAACAGTGCAGCGATAAAAGTTTTAGTTCCTGTAAGTTCTTAAGATATCTCAGATACAGCATGAAAAAACATTTCTAACACTTCTCTGCCGTCTTGCGCTGCAGGCCTATCGCATTTCTGTATAACTTTTGTGTAACTTAAGTTCAATTTATGAAGCACCAAGACACAAGACATGAAGGCTGAAAGTAAACAAAGGTAGTAGCTGTAAAAATAATAACAACAAGGCAAGTGTCACCAGTGTGAAAGCTCAGGTGGACAGGCTCACTGAGAGAACGGTGTTTACATGTCCGAACTACCATGAAATAATGAAACGACTATAGCAGGACTCCACAGGCTTTAGTCACGTATTGACTGGGGCCTCACCTGTACACACACAAACATGCACTGACACACACACCATGTAGACACGTGTGTGTGTGTGTGTGTGTGTGTGTGTGTGTGTAGACACACACGTCCACAGCATGGCTGTGCAGGCTGTATTGAAGCTGTATTGCTGGGAGGCTGTTAGTGTAGTTGGTGGGACGGCTGGCTGACAGGTGTGACGGCCCGGCCGCTCCGAGGGAGAGGAGAGAGCGCCAAACAACCCTGATAGGAGAATACCTCGGCCCAGAGGCCCTCTGGGAAATGTCCAGCAGCTGGTCTTATTGGTGGAAAGATGAGGCTGACAGGCCTTGGAGGAAGGCGCTCAGTGGAATGCCTTGTCTCTCTCACTTACAGTCTCTCTCTCTCTCTCTCTCTCTCTCTCTCTCTTTCTCTCTCTCTCTCTCTCTCTCTCTTTCATTCCCCCTCCCAACTTTTCACACATACTCATCTTTCACTTGCCCAACTTTCTCCTGGTGGGTTATTGAGGTGGCAGAGCAACATTTTCTGTCATGTAGGCAATGGAAGCAGAAGCTTAAGTCACAGTATGAATCTCACAGACTGCCGCTCTGATTCACAAAGCGAATGCTTCAAAAGCAACCTACTTGGTTTCATTAATACTGATGCAAAGTATTGTGGTTTAGAATTTTGTAGATTATTAATTTCGTTATCTGGGAACAACCGCTGCCCCCTCCGCCCCCCACACACACCCTGACTAACCTAACCTTTACTCTTTCTTTCTGTACAGAGGCTAGGTCATGCCTGGGCTACAATGCTGTTTCTCGCATAAATTACAGGCTGCCAATGGATATCCAGAATGCCAGTAAATACTACTGCAATTTTAGAGAGGCATAGCCACACACACACACACACACACAGAGACACACACAAGTATAACATTTACACATGCTTGAACATACTGTACCATTTAACCTCTGAGTACAAGCTTAAGCACTTTACTCTGAATGAAACCTCCGAATGGAAATAACATGAATAGGTGAGTCACACAATGAAGTGGGCCTGCTTCCTATAACATCTCCACCTTGAGAATAGCTTCCCCAACTGTGTATGTATACAGGCGAATGAAAAAAAAAAAAAAATTACAGGTTTGAATAATTCATAGTTTGAATGTAAAAGGTGCCTCGCCAAAGAGAGGAAATGTATTCCAAAACCCCGAATGTGTTATCTGGCAGCGAGGGTATTTAAATGCACAAGTGCGATCTCAATAGGAGTAGACGTCAGATGACACTGCGGGCGGATCGCGGCTTCCTCGCCATCAACACAACAGGGCTGTTTTCCCGCAAACAATCTGTTTCAGCGAGACAAACACCCAAGGTCACAAGCTGGAAGCGGGGCGCTGCGCCCTTCTAATATCCTTCACCAAGCTCGAAAACTGTGCGACTCGCTGCTTACTTTACCGCAGGAACCGCGGCAGGAGGGTGAAATTCAAGAACCGAAACGGCAGAGAAAGCAAATAGAAACAATGTGAGAAAACGAGACGGAGAGTAACGGCTTCCACCTCCACAGAACACCAGAAAGACATTATGTCCTTTCCTTTGTGAGCGTATTCAAAATATTTTCTCACTGCAAGGTTTTTATACATTAATATTTGACAGCTAAAATGCTTTCTTTTTTTTTTTTTTACCATATGAAACATCAGTGAAGGTTTGATGGGGACCTGACAATTCCTTCGCTTCATGTTTTAGCAGCTCCAAGAGTGTACGTGCCAGACAAAGTGTCTTTTTGGGGCCCGGAGGGAGGGAGAGTGACATTGAAAATCGAGGGGAGGCACAGTAGTTGTGCAGTTTTTTCAGCATAGCTCTTAATGTTCACTGTCAAGTGTAGTTCTGGGGACCTGGTACATATTAAACTTAGCTCATGAGCGTGGGCGGCTGGTGTGTTGAGGAGCGCTATGTGTGTGTGAGTGTGTGCCAACTGAAACTCTAATTGAAACCTCTAAAACTAAAATGAAACAGACAGATAGATAGATAGATAGATAGATAGATAGATAGATAGATAGATAGATAGATAAATAGATAGATAAACACCACATTTAAAACAAGTACAAACCTGTTATAACGTATTACCTAATCCTCAGTTATACACTACCAGTCAAAAGTTTGGACACACACATTTTCCTTTATTTTTACTATTTTCCACATTTTAGAATAATAGTAAAGACCAAAAAAGTGTTAAACAAATAAAAACTATCTTATATTTTAGATTCTTTAAAGTAGCCGCCCTTTGCCTTGATGGAAAGACAAAGGCTTTGGAAAGAAATTCATACATAGGCATCAACTTCACTATTTATATTTGTCTAAGAAACAAATTTCAAGCATTTGAGCATAAGCCTTTAGATCAAACTGGCTTTAACAGAATGAAAAACATAGTACATTCAATCAGGTGTGTCCAAACTTTTGTCTGGTAGGGTTCGTGCATCTCATTCCACTCCGACCAGTGCCACTCTGTCGTTCACGATGCGTTTGTCAAGACGTAAACCCCCCGGCCCGTCGACGCAGCTCTCCTATAGGTAGCGGCAACGCGTGACATCATCGGCCTCCTGTTGCTAGGCCCCTCCCCAGTGGCTTTGAGTGACAGCTCCCGGCGGCTGGGCCCCCGGGCGATGAGTCTTAAACACAGTGCTTGGAGCCACAGAGAGTCCCAGTGCCCAGGGCTACGCCAGCTGCTGCACTGATACCCCTTTGCGGGGTGCCAGCACCGCTGCTGAGTGGGTGTGTGTGTGTGTGTGTGTGTGTGTGTATGTGTGTGTGTGTGTGCGCGTCAGTGCTTGCGTTTATGCATGCACGCATCCTCTCTGTCTCTCTCTGTGTGCATCTGTGTGTGTTTAAGCACGCACGCTTTCTGTGCGTGTGATGTACATCTAGTGCGTATGTGCGCGTGCAAGTACCCGTAAGTGTGTGTGTGTGTGTGTGTGTGTGTGTGTGTATGTTTGAGCAAGGGATCAGAGACGGCGCGACCAAGGCAGTTCAGGGTGTTTACTTTTAATTATGTTGTTTTTTTCCCCCCTCTCTCAGCGCTGAATGAGGGTTCCGATTAATTATACAGAGGAAATGTGCAGTGGGTTTTCACAGCCACTGAGATATGCCTTTTGTATGTCTCCACATTTTCATTCTATTGACTTTGAGCAGATAAACGAGGTATGCTTCGTTCGTATTCAGCGGCCGTCAATGGATCGTGTTTAATGTCTGCTATTACGAATGATTAGCTTTGGATTAGCCGCCCCTTTTGTCTCGTCTGCCTGCTTTGTTTTTTTTGTCCCTTTCAAATCCAAGTCATTTGGAGAAGTGGCTCTTTAGAATTTTATCTAAACCCAATCGAAAGCAGAGACAAAAAAAAACCTGTGGGGCTCAGCTATTGTCACAATGTTGTTTTTGATGGCGAGACTTGACTTTGATGGCGAGACATATTAGCAAACACTGTGTGACTTTGCTGAGAGCTGAATGGTAAAGTGGGCTGTTCACAATCAGTGCCGATGTGGTCATTGTTCGTGTGTTTGTCAAACTTGGGATACTGACAATTGAATCCGCTCATGACAGACAATGGGTGGTCCACTATTACAAAGTATTTCTTTGTTCATTAATGATCATTTATATGGTATTAATACTTTATTAGGAAAATGCCACCCTTGGATACTTTTACACTGGCAGATATCATCGATCTCTGATGTGATTTTTTTTTTATTACTAGCTCAGTAAATGTAAAGGAATGTTCAAGGTAAATCGTAATTTAAAATCATATACATACAAAAATGTTTGGAAAAGTTTTGTTCTCATGACATGTTATTGTTTCTAGTTTGAAATTGTCCGCTCCTTCCCTCTTGGCTGCTGCAGCATTGTGAATATGGCAGGCGGAACACCACATATTGAGTTTATCTGTGCATAGCTAGTCTCTAACACTCTTCCAGCTCTCCACAAACACCCTTACCCTTTTTTCTTCGTCATTTTTTGGACCGTTTATTTTCTGGATGTGGTGGTGAACAAACCAAATGTATTGATTTTTTTGCAAATGTGCCAAAAACATTTGCAAAAAAATCAATACATTTGGTTTTTGGATGAGGTTTTGTTCATAAAGCTGCAGCTGGTGTTTCTTTTTTTTGGTTTTGTTAGCAAAGCTACTTCTAGTGCGCTAAAGAGATACAGAGCTGCCAACCTTATTCAAATGAAAGTAGCTATTGGCTGCTCAAAAAGTAGCGAGAAGGCACCAGATGACATCATACACTAATTTGTATATCAATATATTTGTCACAGGAGGGAGGGGCTTCACTGTGTATGGGCAGGGCTGTGATCTTCAGACACGCAAATCAGCATCAGCCACACCTATTTGTTGCCAAATACTTTTAGAGTCAGCAAATTAACACTGTTCCCCACGATTTGAAAGATTTGTCGCTAGTCGCTTTTGAGAGATAAAGTCACCAAGGGGGGTTTGAACAGTCGCTGTTGCCAAGTTGGCAGCGGCGCCTGCCTGCCTGTCGCTAGCACTCGCCTCAGCTCTGAGAGTTGGTGCCACGGCGAGTAACGCTAGGCAGGCTGAGGCAGAGACGAGCCCTGGGATCTTAAGGTGGAACCGAAGAAATAGAGTTCAGGCAACTGACTGAGAAGCACTGAAGTTTCTCTGACACCTTAACCTAATGTTGGTGTAGATTCATGAATGGGATTGAGAGTTTGCTGCCCGGTCTCACTCACCAACTGGGCTAGTGCTTTTGTCTGGACTTGCCTGCTCCCAAAATAACTAGCTTCAGTAGCAGCAAAAGAGCGAGACTTTCCAGTCGAGAAAAAATAAGTTGCACTCCAATAGACCAGAATGCATTGCTTCCTGGTCTATTGAGGCTACTGGTGGTGCAGCAATTGGTATCTCTGCCTATTCTACAATGGATTTGTATGGAGTCTAGAAAGAAGCAATTGCTCTTTGATTCTCTTTGATTGAGGGAAAAAACATCAAATCCTGACATTTACTGCTGATATTTTAGATCTGCTATTAAACTCTCATTGTAGCTGTCCTGGAAATATCTCAATGTGACATCAGGTTGTCTACATCTATCCACAGAAATAAGAAAAATACACAAAATGGGCCCAGAGATGCAAGGTACATCACCAGTAGCTGTTTTTTTTAACAGTGGTAGAGTGTTTAAGGGTGGACTTTTCCTTTAAAGGACACTACAGAGTGCAGAAACAACAAACAACAGGGACATAACTAAACAAACAAAACATTTATCTTGGAGATTCACATCAACTGTAAGGGTGGAATGACACATTTTGGCATATAACTGATGCTTTTAGTGACTTATAATGAGCGCAAAAGTAGCGCTTAATTTCTTAGATCATCAACATTATAAGCAATCAATATTAAGCAATGCAAGGGGTCAAAGCTGCAGACAGTTGATCATATAACAAACATTCCTGTTCCTTTAATGATTATTTTAGTTTGATAAAAAGACAAGAGGTAAAGCAATAAAATCCAAAGAAAAATCAGTGTAGAGGGTTTTTGTTGCCTCTCTTTGTGTTTCTGAGGGTTTTTTTTGTTTGCAGCTAAAGGCATATTTCCCTAGATGTGTGTTGATGTGTGGTATTTTGAAGAACAGATACCCCTGGGTGTAGTTTGATAAGTTGTTCTGTAATGTTAGAGAGATTAGAGGCTCTCATTGTGAGAGAGTGTGGTAATTTTTACAGCAGCGCCTGTTAGATAAACAATACGTTGTGTTGCTCTCGGCTTGTAGCAAGAGATGGCTAATTTAACTTCTGATACAAATCACAGCGAAGCGAGCGCGAGCAGCATCACCTGTAATGAAGCGGAGGATGCTGTGATAAGCCGCACCCAGAACGAGCCCGCTGCCAATTCACTTTCATTTCAAACTATTGTCACAATATAATTTCAACATACAATTAACTTTCTGACGATAGAGGATTCATTCTTAATTATTGTTTTCAGCGTTTAACTTAGGAAGAAAGCTCACTGCCTGTATTGAGTGAATTGAAACCCAAGTGAACCCATCCGCAGTGTCTAAAATTAACTTTTATATAACTTGATATACGCTACTTTGTCTATACTGTAGAATCAGGCACTGTGTGAAGCATTCAATAAAAAGACAAGAGCAGAATTAGAGTTTTAATTTTAAACTTGCTCACTTATACAATAGATCTTTTTCTCTCTTCAAGCAGCCAATCAGGAGCCTGTTTGATACAGAGCCATCGTTTTGCTTTGATTTAATTGGCTCACAGTCAGAGAGAGTATACGGTAGTCAGCAAGTTTGAGAACAGGCAAAGACCAAAGAATTTAAATGTTATCATCTCAAACAGCTTCTGGGCCGGGGCGTTAGATGACCCTTATTGATTTATTTGCCAAAGGC
The DNA here is from genome assembly GCF_046629955.1 of Centroberyx affinis. Taxonomy (NCBI): domain Eukaryota; kingdom Metazoa; phylum Chordata; class Actinopteri; order Beryciformes; family Berycidae; genus Centroberyx; species Centroberyx affinis. The sequence goes on from NW_027278873.1 coordinate 193,239, forward strand.
AAATTTTACTGGCATTTGGCACCTGCTGAGTGTTCATTTGGGATTCTGCCCACTCCTGATCCAAAGCTTTTAAAATGGACCAACTTTCTTAAAAGTCACCTGAACTCTTTTTATTTTCTCCTGTCACACATCAAACACTCTTTGTGCCCAGAAACAATATGGATTTTTCACGCCCCCCCCCAGAAAAAACCCCAAACCTATGTACATCATACTCAAATAATCAAACCTTATCCAGACTACCATGACAATAGATGCTGTGAATCGGATTGAGACCCAAGGCATTGTGTGGCCTGTCAACTGTCGGATGCAAGTCTGCGTTTTTGTTCAGGTGTGGCTTCCTCCCCCGTTGTGTTGAGTCAACAGCCGAGCTGCTATCATTGCGGGTAATCATCGTCGTGCTCTGTTGCGTTCTGAGAGAGGCGCCAAACACCTTTCCGACTAGCGTTAAGGCCACCTGACTGACCGGCATGCGGCGATGTAAACACACACGCTCTCCCGTGTTGCAGGGAGGACGCCGTCCGCTCAGCGGGGGGATCCAATTACCTGAGCCGCGATTGGAAGTGAGGGGAAGTGCCGGCGGTGGTTAGCACACACATCAGCACCCAGGAGACTGACAGACGCCCGCCTTTCTCAGTTGACTCTCTCTCATCCACACACACACACGCACATGAACACACATGCACACAGCTCAAGCTTATTTATGCACTCGCTCACTGAACCTCGCCGTCCCCGCTGGTCCTCAGTGCCTGGATCTGTGTGTGTGTGTGTGTGTAGCTTGCTGGGCGTGAGGCTTTTTCACTTAGATGTGAATGTCAGAATCATATGCGGGTGTAGTTCTGGAGAGAGAGAAATGGAGAGAGACGACAACGACAAAAAAAAAAATCAGTTCCACTCCCGCTGCAGACAAGCCAGGCTCGCTAGACTGTGCATGACGGGAACGCCTTTCCCTTAGACACTCTTATCAGGCCCACAAACGCTGGTTTACAGGGTGAGATGTGGCGAACCACTTCACCATCTCCAGGAAAAATTCAGAAATGCATTTCTTGAAGATGAGTGTGGCTTTAGCCAATTAGCATTTTTGCTCTCATCTGATTTGACAGCTCTCAAGGCTCTGAATAAGGCTTTTTGCATTCCTCTTTTGGAAATGGGCGGCTGAACACTGCTCCTATGAAATTACTGCTCTTTTGCTGTTTGTCAGTAGAAATTATGTGCTTGAGTGATGAAATGAAAACTTAATGTGATGGTTAAAAAAATTCCACGTCCCTATCTCATCAGGTTCGGCAAGCAAAGAAATATGCTTGAGAACGGTAAACATACCTTTAGACTCTCTGAAAAGACTAGATAGAGAAAGAAAAAGGAGAGAGAGGCAGAGAGAGAGAAATGGGGATACAAAATATTAGAGACACTTGCTCTTGAATCCAGGTAAAAGCCATTATCCCATATTGATTTCCCTTATTAAATCTATGCCAATCACAAAGGAGGAGAAGTAGATAAAGAGAAGCAGACGAGTTAGAGGAGGATTTTTTTAAGCTTTGAGAAAATTGAGATGTGGATTGTGCAAAAGGAGCTGCAACTCAATATCAGGGAGATGGCTCTAATATGTTGTACATCCAGTGTAGAGAAATAGAGAAATGTTGGGAAATGGTAGAGGGAGCAAGAAATGAGAGAGGGAGCAAGGACGAGGGCAGAATGAAAGCTGTAAACACTTGTACAATGTTATAATGGTGTATTAACTGGAAATATATATAATTATGAAGTATTGACAATAGTAACAGTAATACTCTAAGTGCTTACAGAAAACCCATCGAATACATCATGTAAGTGGTGGAAAAAAATTGGGCAGTAGCCAACTAGTTGCCTAAAATTATTCTGTACATGTTTTAAGTGCATTTGTATATTCTGTTTGTAGACTTTGTACTTAATTATGATGTTACACCGTTGCAAGCACATTGGGTATTAGAGAGATTTTCACGACTTACAGAGCATTGTTCTCTCAAAATATTTTCCCTCAGGTTAATTCACTGGAATACAGCCATTGCAAAGTCTAATTTTTCCGAACGTGGCTTGTGTGCTTAGGAGGGTGAGGAAGGGTGCGTTGGGGTTATGTATCCTCTCCTCCCTTTGGGACGGTCATTGTTGGCCCCCGTCCCCACTAGCCTAATTAGGACAGTAATTCAAGAGCGCTTGTGCGGGCCAGCACACTGTCATTTGCTGCGCTGCCCTCTGTGTGGTCAAACAGGTTAAATCATTCCCACACACACTCACACAATCACTCACACAATCACTGGCAGACACAGAAACCGACACACACACCCTCTCTGACCCTCTGGTGATTATGTAGATTAAGTGTCTATACATGTGTGTGTGTGTGTGGGCATGGGTTCCCCTCCATTTCACTAATTGCTTGTAGTAGTAGATAGGGCTGTAATTACAACTCTTGTCTGAGAAAAGAGCTCGCGGTGTCAGTCTTCGCCTGTGCTGCTATCTTTTGCTGCTGATGGCTTTCTTTTCAGTCCACCACCGTAATACAGGACCCGGCGCTTTCTCCGAGTCGTCCGGGCCTCCGCTGGCTCTTCAGCGCTGCGGTGCTCCCATTTCTCGTCCTTAAATGTGGAAACACACAGCCGTTCCCCTCTCTTTGTTTAAGAAGTGTGTTTATTTCCTCCACGCAGCCTGCTGAGATGTCGGACGCTGGAAACGCTGGAAACGGGCTTTTCTAAAGTTCTCGTACCACCTCTATAAAACATACCAAGCACTCCTGTCACTTAATGATAGAGGCCTCATACCTCATGCTATATTTATAATCCCAGGCGGGTTTCCCTTCTCCCTTGCCTTTCATAACTTTCTCCAGGGTGACCCAATCCATTACAGCGCTCGCACACTCTGCAAGGTGTCATGGCAGATCCCAGAACGGGCATTCTTTGTAGAGAGTTATTTCAGCGCAGCGTGGGGATGGATTTCACTAGAATGTAATCCATGTTTTGGTCCGACTCGCGGATGTTTCACAGGGGAATAGTGATCTGTGCTTTGGTTCCAGACCTGGCGGACGGTCAACTCTGATTAGTTTTCGGCAATCCCTTTGCCACCGCTGTCGCACCTTGTCCCATCATCCTCTGTGTCCCGCATTGGTGGAACAGGGCAAGCAAATGAACGCAAGAGACAAAACCTGGTAGAGTTCAACACCGCCATGAATTGTGATCAGTTGAAGAAAGACAGTATTGATGACTGTAGTCCCATTTCACAGTGGCTTCAGCCAGACCTTTGTCTCGCGATAGCACAGCATTAAAACAAAGTAAAACAAAGTGTAAAGAAAGGTGTATCTATACGACACTACCCATTTAAATGATGGGGACAGCTAAAAGGAAGGTTCCTTTTGGGCTAAACTCCATTGTAGAGCCTAAGAGTTTCTGGGAGAAAGCAGCAGGCAACTTGGGCTAGAAGCTACCCGCCTGTGGAGAGGAGCCATTTGTTGCGGGCAACACCAGCGTGAAGCCACATTTCTGCACTTGTTTTTCTGCACTTGTTTTTCAAAACACCACTTGTCTCAATGAAGAATACAATTGTCAAAGGAATTGGATGTCCACTCATGTTGACATACACACATTTACGCGACGCAGAGACACTCATGCACACAGACACGCACTGAGACAAACACTTTAAGAGATGACCATGCAAGCATGCGTATGCATATACACACACACACACACACACACACACACAGATATAGACACAGACTGGAGGGGGGCCTGAGAATGATCCATCAGTGGGAGTGGTTGGAGTGCACATCAGACAGGCGAAATGACAAAGGCATCTCAGACAGATGAATCAGCCCAGTCGCTGTGAAAGGAGCGTGAAAGAGATGTTCACATTCATCCATCCATCCTCGTCAGCAGCCAGCGGGCCACCCGGCCGTCTCCCCAACCTGACGCCTGACGCATTTACCCACACACACTTAAACCCATACACCGAGGGGACATGCACTGATATCACACACACACACACATACACACACACACACACACACACACACACACATGTAGACCTATTGCATACAAACAGGCAGACACACATTCACCGTCATGCACACACACATTGGGAGAAGGCGAGTTAGCCACATCTTGTTGACATTTTCATAGGCGCTAGGAGTAATTTATGTAAGGTTAGCTTGCTCCCTGAGCACCGGGCCAGAACACAGTAAAAGCAAACAGAGGGAGAAAGAGAACAAATTGCTTTTTTAAATTGCCCAGACAAGGGGTGCTCTTTTTGCTCTATTAGGACAAAGTGCAAACACTGCTACAAAGCAGGGGAGCAAACCACAGGAGTGTGACTAAATCTAATAGAAATACCGTTTGCTAACACGGACACCAATGTGTTGTTGGTATCTGCATGGAACCAGTTTGATCGGGATGGGAAGTGTTATGATCTTGGTGTAGCACAGCACCAAGCTATATAGAGCTGATTTACCTCACACAAGGTAGTCTATCTATAGCCTGCAAGGTGAGATTAACTTCATTATCCCATGAGGGCAAATTACAGTTGCAAAGCAGTGAATAATTCAATCTAAAAAAAAAATAAAACATCAGTTGAAGCACACTGAATATTTCTGCAATATATGCCCTTACAAATGAGTAACACATAAATGTCATCTAGTATGTGGAGAGCAATTATAGCTTTGATCTTTCATCCCCCAGAGAGCCAAACTGCAGCCTGACATCCTTGTACGGCACTTCTGGTCGTCGCAAATTCTGCACCGAAAACTAAGAGTGATTTGGCCTTTTCCATCTGGACTCTAAGGCTTTGGATTGAGCTGCCTGAGGAGATCACACCAGCAAAGTTATTTTAAAAACACTTTCACAGGCTTGCTTTTACCTAATGCTGATATAATATTAGTTTTAATTATTTGTATTTCAAACAATTTCTTGTCCTTTGTTCCATTCTCTGATTGTTTTTTTCCTTGTCAATATATCACATACATTGTAACCTTGTGTGAGATAGTATATAATAGTAATAATGATAATAATAGTACTAGTAGTAGTAGTAGTAGTAGTAGTATATTGGTACTAATGCCCTTAAATCTTAGGAGAATGGGTCAGGACAGCAATGACTTTGTCTCATTGAACTAAAATCTATAGGATTTGTAGCATTTAATCTACTCTCAACTGCAGGCTCAATATTTTTCTCAAACAGAAATATAAGATCTTTCTCTAACAAAAAGTGGAAACAGAAATCACAGTGATAAAGGCTATTGAGCCATGCATTTTGATTGAATACAACTCATTTGGAGAACAGACACAATGTTTCTATAATCTTGGATTATTTCAGTTGAGATCTCTCTCCAAAGAGAAAGCCAAGAAAGCTCTGACTAAAATCTGCTGATTTAATTTGCACATAACGCAGCTATTAGATATAAATTTGATTTATTTCAAGGGCTTCATTTATCCCTAGTGGTAGGCACACCCACCTGAATGTATTCCTGTGCATAAACACTTCTTGTTTCACATCTAATTATTGGCTATCACCATATAATTTACTCTCATTAGAGAGCGGGATAATTATAAATAATTATAAATGGTATGTTCCGTACATGGCGGTGGGCTGATTTATGTGGTGTTAATGGGTGCAGTACTTAGTTCACTGTTATCTAAGCTCCTTCAGCACTTTATATGTTTTGTACTGCTAAGATTGCTCGGAAACAGGAGAAATTAAACCGTGACATACTCTCTCAAAACCAAAGGCTATACATCGCACCAAAAAAAAACAATTAAGCCATAGGGGAACCTTTCATGGTACTATGAGGATCAATTTTTGTACCTTTCAATGCTGGTTTTGTGCTATATAGAAATAATTTCCAAAATAAGGTTGAAGCTGTTACCAAAAATGTTGCATGACATCAGTGGTCACCAAAAAGTTGACATAGCACAAACTAAGGTTCCTTTATGATTATGGCAGAAGAACTTCTCTAAGGAAACTTTTTTTTAGGGTGTGGCGCTAACATAGAAGCAGCTGCTGGTACTGCTGGTTTCTGTGTGTTACTACACCCTGAAGAAGGCACAAGCCGACACGCATTGGTGTATTTTTAATGATTCTAGCCCATTGAATTAAAGGCCTTTTACATTTTTCAAACCTCCTTGAGTACCTGGACCTGGATTTCTTATGCCACTTTGTTTTTGGTCATCAGTCTTCCTCTCTCTCTGAAGTATTCCCTTCCATGAGCACCGGTGGTTTGAGGGACACCAGTAGCGCTCTTGCTACCTTTCTCTCTCAGCTGCTGGTACTGTATGACACCCCAACCTCCACCCACCCATAAAATGCCCACTGAAGGCTTGCCAGCTGCTACAGTATCATCCATTATCACCTTTTATAATGGTGCATGAACAATGTCCTATTATCAGAATAATCTGCATCGGATATTGTCTCTATGAATTTTGAGACTTTACAGTCGGCACTTGCAAAGTGAAAGAGAGAGAAAATCACACATGAGAGCTGAAATATTCATGGGGACATTTCTCATGTACATTTCACAGATCTTAACTTTGATTAACAAGAACATTTCTCATATATTTGAACAAGGAAGCTGCACTGTATCTCAACTTCTAATTTCATCTCGATGAGGCACACTTTAAAATGGTGGCACAGTTTAGAGCACAGCACTGATCTAGAAGCTGCTTTCCGTTTTCTAACATGACAGGGAGGGAATTGTCAATTGCAGCCCCACTTTGTGATTTAGACTGATAAGACAGGTGTATTTTTACATAAAAATATTGTCTAGAGCAGCTTTAAATGTGAACAATACACTTCTGTGTGCTGTAGTTCGCTGAAGTAACTTAAACATGCGCGCTGAAAATGGAAAACTCTGTGCGATAGGTAGTTGAGCTTGAGGTAAAATGTAAACAGGGTATGCACGCACTAGTAAACAGGCTCAGTTCAGACAGATTTAACATGGGAGTGGTGTGTAGTCAGGTGTGCGTGTAAATTTGTCATTACAGTTACAGATAGCACTACTTTTACTGGGTTCATGTTGCTCGTTTTTGTTTTTGAATCCAAAGTGTACCCAACCATCTTTGAGATTTTATTGCCACTGGTTTAAAGGGAAACTTTAAAACCAGCATTGTATCATTACAATATGGCTAGTATATGCAAATGAACAATGTTTAACTTCCTGCACCCAGAGTTCCCCGCTCATCTGGAAGAGGAAGCGACCACCGGACCGGAGTGACGTTTCAGCCGCAGCTAAGCTAAGCTAAGCTGAGCAGCTAAACTAAGCTAAGCTGCTAAGTTTCTCCGTGATTCATCCAGAAGAGCTGAATCTAACACCAAAAAATGAATATAGTGCTGTGGAATCAGACAAAACAGAGTGTGGAGGAGAGGGCGACCACGGGAGCTGTGACAGCGTCAGCCGAGAGAGACGCTCTGCACTGGAGGCTGAACACCTGTGAACGCCCGGTGATGATCGTCAGGGGGACAGGCAGAAAACTTCGCACTGCAACAAACTTCACGGTGCTTTGGTGAACCTGACTTTGTTTTCTGACAGAATATTATATCGGACTTTGCCAACTCTGAATACAAAACAACAGCGAACAGCGACTGTGTTAACTTTACCTGTAACTTGCGGCTGCATCCAGCGGCAGCGTTCAGCACTCGGTGAGTTGATCCACATAACCTAACTGACTCCAGTGTGCCGGTTTGTTTTATGATCCTTTGAAAACGGGTGCGATTTATCCAGACTCGATGAGGAAAAACGTTTTATAAATGAAAATAAGCCTCAGTAAAGAGATATAACGCTGCTTTCTCTCTGCTAACTTTGTCTTTGGTGCTACACTGACCGTGAACACACTGTCAGAGTCAGTGACGCGCGCAATGCATTCTGGTTGTTGTAGGATTCCCCTTTAAGAGCGAAATGGGTTTTTTCTGTCATAGGGCTCCAATTTCAAAAATAATTGCACATTTCTACTACATGGGTGACCTAGTTTTAATAAATCATCATATTCACAGCAGTGAAATAGGCCTTTAACGGCGACCATCATTACAAACAACAGACCTAGTGTTCACAAAGCTCTAGAAAGGGGCTGTCCGAAGCTAATTGCAGCATGTGAACACCTCATGTTCACAGCATGCTGCTGCTGCTCTAGCCTATTAAGAGTGCCAGTAGGAGCGGAGAGTCTAAATACTATTAACAGTGTAGTTTTAGTTCCTAGTATTATCACAATGCCAGTTTACTTTTCTGTTAAGAGTGTGCGTGTGTGACAAAGGGTGAGTAACCAATTTTTTTTTTTTTTTTCACCTTTATTTATTCAGGGGGAGTTTCACTGAGAGCAATGCTCTGTTTTTCAGGAACGCCCTGATCACATTCACACACATTCACACCTGGAAGCTGACCAGTACAACCACAGTCTGATCTGCTGGCCACTGAGCAGCCCACTGGAGCGGTTGGGGTTAAGGGCCTTGCTCAAGGGCACCTCAGTGTTGGTAATGAGGGAGGGCAAGCGCTGCTTTTCACTTTGCCCACCCAAATTTATCCTGCCGGTCCAGGGGATTTAACGGACGACCTTCCGGTCACAAGCTCTAACCTTTACGCCACCACTGCCCACTGTTACCAGTTAGCCTTTTAAGACATATTTGTTGTAATGTGTCATTTCCGTTGCTGCATGGAAACTGCTGTGTGAATTTGTTGATGTGTAAGTGTTACCTTTGGCATAACTTTGATAGAATATCACAATCCATTTAGTAACTGGTCACATAATGGAGAGAGAGGCAGTTATGCTGTTTGAGTACATTATTTATTTATCTTGTTATTGTAATTGTTAAATAGATACCATTCTTTAATTATTTTGGTTCTTGCGATATAGTATAATTATTATAATCATTTTTCTGGACGTCTGGACACAGGGAATGTGTTATTGTTAGAGCAAATACTATACAGTCCACCTTTAGATAATAGTTTATACAGCTTGATAGATTACCTATGTGATTACCTATTACCAAGGGTTGTTGTTTTTCTGTTTAGACCACACTCCTGTCCATCCTGAGAATAAACTGGCCAGAGATAACCCTCATGTCTGTGTTTTCACTGACACACCGTGGCGACAGCCATCTTTAACCTTGAACCAGAATCCTCCAATACACCTAGTTTGGTCAAGTGGGGCCTCCTTACTTCTCAGAGCTGCGGAGTGGAGGGCTTTATAAAAGTGGAAAACGGAAATCTGTTCTGTAAAATAATGGAGATTAAAAGTATCAATATTAGGATTTGTAGAATCAATTCTGAATAGGAAAAACTAAAATCATGATGTGTTGGTTTATCGATTTTGCCCCAGTTAATAATGGCGCATACAGGCTGTTGCTCATCCCATTGGTAAGCATAATTGAGTTGTTATTCTTTAGCCTGCAGACTGCCAAAATAGCAAAGCACAGAACAAAGCGTGGGTCACAGCAGATGTATTGAGTGACACATGACCATTAATTACTTAGCAACTGACAAACGAACAAAGACAGCCAGGAGGGATGAGAGACAACAGTTCTGCAGTTCATTTTTGCCTTCTGTGGAAATTGAATGTGGCAAACAGATAAAGTCATAACAGAAACCATTTCCTTCATTTCCTTTGTGTGGGAACAGCTGATAGGCATGTCTGTTTTCTTTCTGGTAGCTCCAGTAGTCAACAGAGCCAAGCTCCCCATGGTTACTGGCCAGTCGATAACCTTCGAGTGCCCCGCTCCCCCTCCCAGGGTATCCCGGCGCCCGATACCCCCGTGGAGAGGGGGAGATATTGGCTATCTGCAGGAGGCACCCCCTGGTGGCGCCGTGTCCTGTCCATGGCCCTGTTTGGGCTCAGTCTCTCTGGATGCATGTAAGCCTGCGCTGCCTGTGTGCCTGTTTGGCCTCACCAAGGACCCCCCTTGGAGGGACATTGACGTTGCAGGGTGCAGCGGGGACATTTGGCTCTCCTTGCCTTGGACCATGCTCAGAAACAGAGGTCAACACACTCACTGAGCGCCTAGTGGACAATGGGTTTGAGACTGTAAGAGAAAGTTCCAATGAAAGGGAAAGATGACTTTTTCACCTTGTTAGCTATTTTTCATCAAAATATATGCCAAAAAGTTAACATATTTTTTTATTTTCTCTTCATATCAAATCCCCATTACCTTTCCTTCCTGGAAAAGGATGTATTGTTAGTGGTTGCTTCATCATGTTCCAATAGGTGTCGGTCCAACCAATGATATTACAGATTTTTGAATAATCCCCCACCCCCCATCCCATCAAAACTGCCTTTCTCTCCCTAACAAATTGGCTTACACCCTCAGCCACTTTTGAATGATCCTTCTCCACATTTTGTCCCGCTCAACATCCTTTTTCCACCAGAAATATGTCAAATTATGGAGGCAAGACACTTGCAAAATGCCGTTTCATTGTGACTTTAAAGGTAAATATGCATATCGTCGCTATCGGGTGAAAACCTTGTACCTCCAATTTTGGTGGGGGATTACATGTTCCTCTATGGGTTGAGAAAATTCTATAACCCATGGCTTCATGTAGCTTTTCAAAATCTATTGGATAAACTGAAAAATGCATGTCCATCAAGCTAAAAAGATGGCTGTTTTTATTAGTTCCTGAGAAGTTGACTTTTTTGGAGATACAAGGTTTTCACCCGGCAACAACACAGGCTTCAATTAGTGTCTCACCAGCACTCCTGCATTCAGTTTAACATAAACATACATGCTTGCCTCAAACTTTCACACCCATGCATGCACACACTCACACACACAAAAGCACACAGATGGGGACACAGTCAGAAGCATTTGACTCAGTACTTTTGACTGTTAGTAAGGCTTTGCCACGCACGGACAAGCAGAAGATTAGCAGTGACAGACACTTCCCATGCTGTCACTCGCCGGGACGCAGTCTGGCTTTCATCTCCAATAGCATCCGCACGCTTCCCGCTCAGGTGTGAGATAATACGCCCCTGTGATCTTCCTTGATGAACGCTGACTCACTCATGCAACGTCAAGAGACTATAAAATGCGCGCAGCGTTTTCACTGCACCCGCAGAACGCTCTCAATTGACTGGGATTGGGAAGCGCATTACGGCTGGTGGCCATGAGATGAGAACCACTGGCTTTGGTGATTTATCTTCGCAGGTGATGAAATATACATTTATCAGAGTGGGACATACAGGTTCCAGCGAATGGGGCATTTGTAACGATAAGGCTATGATATACTCTGTGTAAGGTTCAAGAGGGCAAATCCACAATACATTAACTATGATGTACTATCTACCTATTGCTAAAATGGAGCTCTGCTGAGCCTTATGGAAAAAAGTGGGCTGATATCTCTGATTTCTCTGTTGCTTATTGAGCTGATACATGATAATCAGAAAGATAGATAGTAACTAAATGTTCTCATAAGTGGTTTAATATTTTGTTGTCTTCAGAGAAATCCAGCTTAGTACAGTTTTATGCCACCGTTTTAAATGGCAACACCAGTGTTTTTGAAATATGGATTGTGTAGGCGATTCTAGTTTGAGTGGAGTAAATACCTCAAACTGCTGCAAGGCATTGTTTTCCATTATCTGTCCATTACTATCACAAGCTTCCTGTATATCTAAAAATGTACCGTAAACACTCTGATAACTTGTCAAAACACCATATTGGCAAAATCACACAAACCTGCGAGGTGTCACTTTATTCCTGAAAATTTGCTCTATTGGCAGAGAGAAAAGTCACTATCATTCTGCGTTGACTTAAGGGAAGATTTATAAAAACAGACCTTTCCTGCATTAAGGCCAATTTGTTGTTGACTTCTTGTCAAATTGCGCCTGCAAATACAAAATATGCGTTGCCAGTTGTTCTTCTTTCATAGTCTTATACTCCTGTACAATGTTCTTGGGAGTTTGCCTTTAATATCCTTCATATAAATCACTCCCTTTCCTTTCCACTGTTAAAGTTGAACAATCTCTCACACAAAAATGGCTGCCACAGCTATTTCAGTAAGACGGGGTGCTCTGTTCCAGACCCATAAAACAGCAGTCAGAAAATCCTTTTCCTAACAAGGGTGATAATGATCCTACTGTATAACCATGTTGAGGTAATCCTTCTCTTGTGGTCCCCTCCTTGTTCTTCCCCTCCTGCTTTCTCTCTTCCCATATCTTCCTGTCATCTCGCTGATTCTCCCCCTGTCCTGGAACAGCGTGTCCTACTCCAGTCTCTGTGGAAATATGAGGAATGCAGCTCGGCTGACAGCCACCCTGCATCATAGAAAAGTGCCGCTATCTCTTGCTTATAGCAGACTGTAAAAGCCTCTTGGTAGTTTAGTATCGCAAGAAGCAATAGCGGCCTTGCTGTTAAAAGAGTGTTTGGCTTTGGTTGTCATGATGCAATGTGTGGAGCCAAAACGAAGTCTCATGACTTATTTGAAGCCAACTTTTTTTTTTTTTTTATCAGACATGAGTTCCACGATGTAAAAATATGCTTTTTCCCATGAATTTTTAATAGGCAATATGTGAAATGTTCTATGCATTATAAGTGAATTGAAATGTGATTTTCACAGAGTAGGTGGGAAAATGTCACATGGAACCTGTGCTTTAGTTATAATAAACGTCTATCAGGAATAATTGCTATCTTTCAGTCATAAAAGCATGAATCTACGCAGACAGTTGTCAGTGACAGCTATAATTCTACCATTTCCTCAAGTAGCAAGTAATTTTGAATCATATTACCTTTTATATGGATTTGCCCCTAGAACTCCATTGCTGATAATGGGGGTTTCTGAGCACTTGGCATCGCCTTCCCAGTGCAGCCAAGGTGCCCTATCATTTTACAGCCGTCCACAAAACAAAGACAGCACATCCCTAACTTTAATGGCAGGAACGCTCACTACGCTACTTAATTTGCACCTTGATTTACGCTCAACTCAATCACTGTAGCTCTCAGACTAATGGCGTCTCCATGCACTTTATTTCATTACATTTAATGGCTTTCTAATTGTGTGCATTTAATAAGAATCAGAGGAACAAAAAAACTACAAGCACAAAGAGAGGCTCACAAAAACGGACATCCAGATAGACACACACACACACACACAACTCACAACATTCTTTAAAAGCATTTAAGTTTACATGACATTGTACGGGATTTAGCTGTTGCTCGCATCCAGAGTGACTGACAATGAGCGTGCCAGCAGACTAAGCTTCAATTCCCAGATCATCAACATTACAAGAGACTGATAGTAATAAGTGCAAGGGTGAGAGGCACAGCACCTTAACAAAAGAACAATCACACACGCTAAGTGATAGGTAAAGTAATGCGAGCTAAGGAGAGAAAAGAGAGAGGATTTTCTTTCATGTCAAGGAGGAACATATGGGAGAGGGATATTCACATCAGGAGGGAGAGGGGGGATGTGAAGTATTTGTTGAGTTTTCAGCTTACGTGTCTGTTTAATTGAAGAAGATGCTGAAAGCTGCTTGGTCCAGCAGTACACAATCTCCTAATACTTTAAAGCTGACAGCAGCCTGAATACAGACGAGTTTGTGCGTGGCAGCATCCTTTCGGAACCTAATGGGTTGAGTAAAGCGGTGCATCAAATATCGCGGTGTTAAATTGATTGTCGAGGAACAAGCCGGTGTCTCATGCAACCCTTCAATCACGATTTCACTGGGATGTACTTCCAGGCGTGATGCACAACAACGCAAATGATAGACCTGCTGGAAATATCAGACGAGCACAAAGGTGCCAATCACGCAGTAATTCTCGATTCTTTAAGTGGAAGGCCCATTTCAGTACCGCACTGAATGCTCTCCCTTGTGTTGAGAGGAAGAAAATGTCCACCTACCCAGCATAATAGCTCCTTATTGCGATGTAATATTCATGCTTTCTGTTTTTGATAAAACCATTTCAGGTAAGATGTTGCCTGGTGATAGACGCTGTTACAGGCTGTGCTTCTTAAAAGCTGCGCTAGGTAACTTGGCATGTTGGCAGGTAACTGTTTGAAAAATTTGAACTTGAATGCTCAGAAATCATGTATGATGATTAAATTACACACTGCACGCTCATGTTTACGATCGCTTTACACCGAAGGATAAAACAATGAGGCAAAAGATATAACGTAACAGTTTAGGAGACAGTTTGTATTTCGCTCTCACGTTTTGATTCGTTACTTTCTGTGGGCGGAGAAGTGTCCATACCCCATACCAGAATTTAATTCCTTCAAATATGGTGAGTCAACATCTCAATTAGTGGGGATTGGATGCTCTTCTCTATTGCAGCCCCACTTTGTGATTTAAGCTGATAGACGGTTGTTTTTTTACATAAAAATCTTGCCTAGTGCAGCTTTGAAAGCGTAACCCCAGCATGCCTTTGTTTGTGGCTCACTGCCGACATCAGCTCACACTAGCAGAAAAGCGCTGGTCACTTTCGCATAAACATTTACTGTGCAGTCTTTGTCTCCCATTTGTGTTGCTCCATGTATTGCTCTCCGCCGTTCTATTCATACCGACATCAAAGACAACTTGCAGCTAGCCTGAAAGCTGTAATCCATTATTGTAAATAGCAAGCCGAAGATGAATGTATGATACATTGCTTTATTACACAAACATTAGCATGTCTATTGGGGACTATTTTACAGCAGCACTGTTATTTATTTCTAGTGGTAAAGGGTAGGCAAAACAAAGTTAATGCAACAGCGAATGAGTCATATTTGATATATTCATTCTCTGTTTTTTATTGCAATGATGGATTACACATTTTGAGTTAGCAGTGTCTCTGCAAGTTGTTTTTGATTGTTAGGAATGGAATGGGAGATACTGGAGTCTGCAATAACATAGAAAGCTGTAAACTGGAAGTCTCTGTGAAAATCATCATTAGTATTATTATTATTATTATTTTTTTTTACTAGTGTGAAGTGTCAGTGTGTCAGTGAGCCAAAAGCAAAATCATGGGCTTGCTAATATAAGAGTGCAGAGGTGTTATTAGCACATCAGACCTCGGAATTTCACTCGAATTTCACACTAATAAGATGAATAAAAGTTGCTACATGGGACCGAGGGTATGAAAAAGTACTTTCTTCATTATCACCTTGTAATAGATAGGCCTATATGGCCGTCGTTCTAATTAATTACTTTGCATACTATTAAAGAGTAGACTGTACAGATTGTAGATGTATCTGCAGCTCCTTTAAGATTAAAATTTAGATTGCTTTGGCTAATTAATACACATGCTTCTCATCAGATACTTCAAAGTTCAGGGAGACATTGCAGCATGCTTGGATCGGTTTGGGGTGCAGTGCCTCGCTCAAGAGCACTACAGCACTGTGGATGTGATATGAGCCGCCCATCAGTCTCAAACTGCTGGAACACACTGTTCTGTTAGTGCGGCAGATGGAACCGGCAACCTTTTGGTTACTGGTCAGCCATCGTGTCAAAGCTGACCTGCTGCCCACGCTCTCATCTAGTGATTAAGTCCTCACTGGTGCTGTAGCGTTCGTTCGCTCAGGCAAAATTCAAAACAAGTCTGTAGAGGAGAGAAAGACAGAGTGGGTAGAGACTTTAGAGGGATGAAGAACATCAACAGAGATTAGGAGAGGGAGGAGGGGAAAAGGCATATTGAGGAAGAAAAAAAGGGAGCAGAGAGGTGCAGCGAGCGAGAGAGTGGCATGAGAGAGAAACGCAACAAAAGGAGTGCACCTCGGTTTCTAATCCCTCTCCTTGGTCTTTTTTTTTTTCCCCCATCAAGAGGAAAACAGAGGAGGCCGATCTCATTTACATCCCAGCACACGTTTCCCTCACAACAGCCTCTGGAGGATTCCTAATCAGCCACAATTGGAGAGATGGATTTTTCAAAACGAGTCTTTGATGTGAGGGTTTAACATTTGTTTTTTGATCTAATTATATAATAGGCAGGCCAGTCATGTCAGGGGTAAAGCGGGCACATGTCTCTTCAATGAAACAACAAATCAGAACGGTGCAATTAGCGTCCGTTGGGAAACGACTGTGAACTTATGTTAGGTAAAGGAATGACTCGCTTGCTTTGAAGTGCTGACTGTTTTTGACTTAACTAACTAGGAATATAGTGAGACACAGTACAGAGTTTCTAGGTGAATCCAAATGAAGCATGTTCATGACATTTAAAAAGAAGAAAAATCCAAATTTAATAACAACAATACAAGTGATACAGAGATATTCCCATCAACACTTACTGGATACTAATACTGGATCATTAGGATTTCATCTTGGATGCACAATATAGTCTACTGGTTCTCAAACTGGGGTTGGGATGCTGTCATACATAAATATACATCTTTTATCTTTTAAAATTTCTGTAGCCTATAGGCTTCCACAAATGTTTAATCAGATGAGATAGCCCGAAGAAAAGAAAGCACTTAACAGGTTTATAGCACAATGGTCTATGTCATGCTTTTAGGACAAATTTGCAGGCTGTTTTTTTTCACTCTCTTCTTTTTGTTGGTGCTCTGCTTTTAAACAGAACAGGCACAGTATCTGTTAATCACCAGGCATCATGTTCCCTAAAAGGATTTCATCAAAAACAGAGAGAGTGAATAGGACATAGCATTATTGTGCTGGATAGGTTTCTGGACAATATTTTCTTCCACTTAGAACAAGCTAGGAAGCTTGGTCAGTCCAACCATTTTGTGGGACAAAAGGTATGGGTAACACTTTATTTTGATAGTCCAATATTTATACTTTACCCTAACACTAAAACTAACTCCATTTTTAAACCTAACCCCATCATTAAACCCAGCCCTAACATGAATCCTAGACCAGACATTGAATATCTATAGACTTCTTAGTGACACATTATAGTCACTTGATAGGAAGTGTGACCAAAGTATGACCTGCCTGTATTTGAAGCTGAATATTGTGAAACCTGAAAGATTAGTAATACTTGCTATTTTCTCTAAAGCTATTTAGCTTGCCTCTATTGTTAACTTTAATGCGGATTGGTTCTAATGTGGTTACAAAATGCTACATCATTTTTGCAGGGATTATGAAATATTTAAAGGGCCAGTAAAGTTTTAAGCTCTATATAGGTCACAGAATTCCAGCAACAACAATTAGCCTACAAATACATACTTGTATTAATTAAGACAATATGGGCCTCCAAGACAATAGATAATACAAGGCCTAAAAGACTAGAAGTCATTTACAAACATAACCACCCGAAGATTAGGAAAACAAGCCTGAGACATCCAAAGACAGGAAAATTAGAAACTTTTTTTAATTGGTCTTAATTAATAGGCCCATAGATTAAGAACAACAACTGTTTGCTTTTGTGGCCGTAGGGTGATACATACAGTATGGTTTATGATCAGTAGATTGACAATTACAACCATGGGAAATATGTTTAACAAACCAGGTTCACATAGTGCTTTAGAGAAAGCAAAGGGCATAGAGAATGAATATATCACAATTATAAAACGTAAGGCAACAGTAGCTGCAATACCTACCTGAACAGCTACGCTTCAGTTGACATCCGTTCATGTCGTTACGCATTAGAGGATGTTGTCACTTTCATAATGATCCACCTAGTAACATCTGCACACCTTCCTTGTTAAAACAAGTCCTGGCTTAATGTATGAATTATCAAAAACACCTGAGAATGGTTCACCGAGCTTACCAAAAGGGAATTTCCTGATGACCTAATTTGATTATGAAAGCAACTGTCTGGAAAGTCCAGCACATGGAGGCTTGAGCAGTCTATCCAGCACTCATGATTGTTTTTTTTTTTTAAACCTAATGTAGAAAGTTTTTTGTTTTGTTTGATCCCCATTGGAAATATGGAACCAGATTCATGTATTTTTGTCCACTTGAGAGATCTGTTCACCACACAATATGTTCCATAGCATTAGCATAATAACTTATTTAACTTAATAAATAAGAATAAATTGTTAATTAGGACACAGAAACTTTCCTTAGGGTCTTGGCAAGCTAGGTGAGCCATTCTTGAGTGAATTTGACAATTCTGTTTCTGAGCCTGGGGCTAGGCAATTTTTGCAGTGGCATTAAACAAAGACAGAAAAAAAACTCATTAAAATCACTCCAAAGCTTTCCATTGACCCTAACAATGGATGCAACTGTCCAGGCATTGTTTTTGAGACATTTATTCGTGTAATCTTTCAAATAACACTTGCAGAGAACTGGGAAGCTGTGAATGGCTGTAATCGACTTCTCGTCCATGATGCAGTTGCCAGGCAGAACTATTGTTCATGAAACAAAATCACTGTGGTAGGGAAACAAGGAAGCATGTAAATCTGATTGGCTGTTGACAGACGATGACCACGCAAAGTTCAGCCGTGGCCAAGCTTGTTGACTGTCCACACACTGGCTGAGTTTCCGTGGTCACTCACCTCTGTAGGAAATGAATGGATGTCCTGACTTCTTGATGCTTGCAGTGTGAAAACACATAAGTAAATAAAGTACATTATGTCAACATAAACCAATGCTACATGAGAATAAATGCCTGTTTATCCACCGTACCTCTATGTACCTCTTTGCATAATCTTAGAGGTTTGGTCAGATTTTACAGGTCTTGGTCAGATGCTCGGTTAGGCGTTGCAGGTACTTGTTGCAGGAACTGTGGCGTGTGTGTGTGTGTTAGGAAAGGAAATAGCATTTTGATGGTGTCTTGTTTCCGTCATTTATTTCCTGTTGAACTAGGAAGAACCCGGGACATAATGCAGGGAGTTGGCAGGTCAGACTATAACTAAAGTGAGCGGGTCGGACTTACAGTATAACAAACATAGAAAGAGAAATTCAGTTAAGCCCATTGTATAGTCGGTGTAGTTGGTGAAGCAATCCACTGTGAAATGCTTTGTGCATAATCTTGAGCTGTCAAAAATGAATTAAAAATGAATTAATTCCAGCTACCAGGATGCAACCACGGTGTCTTAGGAAAAGGAAACAGGATGCAAAAGTTCACCCTGTTTCCTTTTCCATTGTCTTGTAAGAGAAGGCTGTACCCCCAGGTGGGTTCTTTCATAAATGGAGAATTAATAAAAAACAAAAAAACAGACTGACCCAGCAGAGTTTAGGAAAACAGCTACCTACATGAAAGATGGTTTGAGGTTACAAACCTACACTATTCCACAGACCACCTCCCAAGCAGCTAAGTAGCGTCCCTCGCAACAAATCAATTTCCAGCTCCGAGAAACCACAAGCCCTATCAGAACTCCCGGATGAAACAAACTTGTAGCTCAAGGCAATCTGTTTGATTAAGTTCATTAGAGACAAAGAGCACCAAAGTTTTTCTGTCACTTTTTGTTTTGTCATGGGGGAGCCTGGGAAAAAAAATCATTGTTATTGTTTATTAGCTCCATTGTCTTTTATCTCATCGATGGTCATCTTCCTCGTGCAGGCTTTAATCACACAGTTTGAGTCAAGGCAATTATCCAAATAACTTAACTAATTACTCACTGGTTGCTGTGTGGGAACACGGGGGTTTCAGGGATAATTAGCTATAGATAGAGATCTGAGCAACATTAGAAAAGTTTCACCCCTGCGATAGTTGATAATTGGAACATTCACAGCATGAGAGTGAGATGGGCTTTGCTGAATTTAGCATGGCAAAATCTGCTTTTTCACCTTTGCATATTGTCCGTCTGCTTATTCAGTGGCCAGTGGACATTAAATCTGCAACAATCTACAGAGTCTCCTTGATTTTCTTTAATATTTCAGCTGTATTTGATTCATAATCTGTGCCTTAGTTTTCCTTAGTTTCCAGTCGGTGTGCAACAATGTTATGGAGGCTATCCTTCCATAGCTTTCCATGCTATCCTTGGTAATGATCTCAACCTTTGTGTCGCACTACTTCTTTGTATTCTTCTCAATCCAAAGAGTCATTGTGACAAATGTTGTCAATAAAGCACCGACCTTGTCCTGCCTCTTTATTTAATGCTCGATTCTCCAGGAGTAGCCGGACAAGATGTTGTTACGTTACCAGCTGCATTGTCGTGACAAATGGTAAGATGTAGTTATAGCAGCTACATGGCGACCAGCTACCAGCTCTCTCATTCTGACAGACATGCAGAAATAGGCAGGTGGCTCAGTTGACCAAGGCATATGTCCTGGGTTTGAATCTGGCCTGGGACGTTTGTCGCATGTAATCCCCCTCTCTCTCCCATCTTCCCTGTCTCTCTCTACTGTAAGCTGTCCAATAATGCAGACGAATCCCCCAAAATAATCTTTAAAAGCCATGTACACACAGGGCGCACATACACACACACACAGCTCCTGACAAGGATTTGGTGACTGGGCAACAGGCCACGGGCGCAGTTTTCCCTTGGGGGTTTGAGGCTTCTCCATAATGCATGAAAGAGAGAAGTGCTTGAGGCTGAGGAGCGGTGTGGGCGATGTGAGGCACCGGCCCTCAGCTGACGTCAGGCTGAAAAACCCAGGTGCTGACAGGACTGTCCTGTACCTGCCACACTGTCCTAATCAGCCGGAACAGGCCTTGTGTGTGTGTGTGTGTGTGTGTGTCTGTGTCTGTGTGCCTTCACATGTTTCTCTCTGAATGTGTGTAAGAGCTGTGCATGCAGTGAGGGGGAGTCCTCCTTTGGCCCGCTGCACTGGTGCAAGGATGCACAATGGCCACTGTTGTCATAGTGACAACCTGTAAGAATGGACATTGTGAAACATTTGGCTGAGTTGAGATACACGTTCTATTCACATCATCCTCCCCAGCACTGCAACCATAATGATAATACAATACTCCTTTGTCACTTACACACTAGGTTCAGTTACAGAGCAGCGCCACTGAAGCTCGTGGGGATTCAGTGTCTTGCTCAAGGACACTTCAGCAGTGCGGATGCTAGCAGTTGAAGGATGGTCTCTCTAGGCCACACTGCTGGGAGATGTAACCCAGGGCAGTGTGGCTCAGCTTGATTCAGCTCCATTGATCTCCATGTCCCCCAGCTCCCTGCAGGCTAACATTTATCAGTTAATTGGGCTTAAAGCCGCTCCTCTTGGCGGGAGCGCATTCTGGCGACAACTCAATATGGCCCAAGCGGCCGTCTGCGAGGTTGTGAGGGTCGTTGCGAAACAAAGGCCACTCTCCTCCATCGACTCTCGCCTCATGTGCCTGGAGTGGACTCTGGAAAAGGATCAGACTTTTGATCTTATCCTGTACACATAAAGAATATTGAGTTGCGACTGGCAAGCATAAAGCATGATTCAGTGCAGAGCCTTTGAAATCTATAGATACTCTGCGAATGCTCGCTTTTTTTTTTAAACTGATCTCCCGTACCTCTCTCTGTTTCACACACTTATTTAAACCAGGTGTTTGAATCATGTTAATAAAAGGTAAACTATTGTGCTGCACAGTAAATGCATGTCTAGTGGTTTTTGCAGCGGAACTGTTCAGCATTCAGCGGCGTGTCCCTGCCCCTGACCCGACTACCAACCAGATCAAATTAATTTTCCATCACAAAAATGGACTCATTGTCACTGTATTAGCCTGGTAGTGAAACCATCACTGTGTCATGTTATTCATAACAAGCAGGTGAGTGCAGATTGTGTGCAGTTCGGTTACAATGGAGCCGCATATAAATGGAAGGAAGACCTAACATTTCGACCATGCTCACACTCTAATCACGCCAACATAAACCCAGGAGCAGCGTGGCTAATGCTTATTCACAATGGGATACGCTATCATTCCTAATATTAATGTTTGCTGCTGGTATTATGCAACCCACATGGGATTTCATATCTTATGCCCCACACATTTTGTCATAGCCAAGCCATTTGTGTTTACTTCTTAGCTGTTTTTGAGAAGGATCATTTACATCGGCGAAGGTTGTCTTATTGCTTTTCAGCAGTATCGACCCTGACCACCCTTAAAATATTCTGTCAGTGTTCTTCCTTGGGGATCATCAACAATTTCATAGCATCTGAAACTGTCAGCGTCTACTGGATAGTGGTGAGCGTTAATTTGTTGAATGGAAACCTGAATGATTGATTTGTGGGCGGTGTGGACAATGTGGCCTCTTTCGAGTTCAGATTGTGTCTGCGGTTGGCAAAGTTACAGTTTCGTCGCCATAGAAACAGCTCCCCCTTTCATGGCATCAGAGATGAAAAGAAAAACAAATACAAATTAAATCATGAAGATTCAGCATAGTACCAATTGAGCCCTTGGAGACAAAAAGCCATATGAGTCTGAAGTGTTTTGAAATGTTTTGATCGGCTAATAATTTGCAGTTGTGCTGACAGTTAAGTGAATTCTGTACATCAACTCAGGTAACAACAAACAATGAACTGGATGAATCCAAAACACTCAAACTTACTTGTAGATAGTGAGATCTGAAAATATCATTCATCTAAAAATAAATGGATTAACTTTAACTTCTTTGCCTGTTAGCAAGTCTTTTATTTTGTTTCTGTTCTTTTTATACTCATCCAATACCCAACCTGCATTTTATTTGATTGCATTAGTTTATAATTTCATGACCTGCTATCTGGTGCTCTGTCCAGTGTCATAACAAATTACACTTTTACCTATCAATCGCCATGTTCCCCCCTTAAACAGCGTGGTCTCTCGTCATGGCTATTAAAACCTCTATATTCTGTAATATGAGTTTTTGATAAAGCCATCATTTTTTTTCACTGCACAGAGATTGAATCGCTATGAAACATCTTGGAACGCTGTTGGACCTGCTCCTAAAGCATGCTGGGTAACTGGAACAAGTGTGCCTCGGACGGCCGTATCAAGGCTCCAATTACTGTAAATCACAATGCCCTAAATGTCATAAAAAAGATATGAGCAGCCTTTGCTTTATGGCAACATAAAATGTGACGATTCTGACCGAGGCTAAAACAGCCTTGCAGAGGGCTTTTGGTTTTTAGAGTGGAGCTAATTCTGTGCGGTTCGCTCGCCACTATGCACTGATGAATAACCGGTCTTGACAGAACTAATGATGCTAGGGCTAACATATTCTCAGACTACATGTGTGGCATGTGTGGGTGGTGTGTTTTTATTTAGTTTGCAGAGAGGCAAGTGCTTCTTAATATTCACCATATCGTTTAATGAGAACAGGTTGTCCGTGCGGTTCTGTCCTTCAAACAGGATACATTAACCCCGATGGAGATGGACATTTTCTTTTATACTTGATGTGTTTTTACCTTGTACCGATGCAGAGCAATCCTTGTTGAAAACATTATTGTTGTTTTGGAATGGAGATTTTGTTTTGAGGGATGCCCACATCCGCTGATATTGCTGAAATGGAAATGTGCTGAATTAAACAGGAAATATACAGTCTGAAGTCCCAGGGTCAATCTGCGAGTGTGTTGCTTTGTGTTGGTCCTCTGAAAATAGCCTGGCTATGAAAGGAAGTGATTGGAACAAGCTTGCTATAGGAAAGCGGTCATAGTGGCACATTTGGCCTCACATTCCTTTCATTCAGCTCGGTTTCCTATTTTCTTTAGCGCTCTGACCCTCACTGCTGCTCTTGGCTGCCGTTTCATATAAGGATTTTCTCAAAATATGAAATCACTGGCAATACAATACTGGCAGTTCTACCTAATTTGTTTAAAAAAAAAAAAAAAGGTAAACCTTATTCAGAGCTCAGACCAAAATGTGCTGTTGCTCCTCTCAGTCACAGGAGAGAGAGGCATACAAACAATTCAGTTTTTCATCTTTCTTACCCTTTACTTTTACCTGTTACCTGATGACAACCAGATGAACCACATTTCTTGCCACCACATAAGTGATCTTAAGTGTATGTCATACTGTTGTGTTTCTGTAATGACTATCATTGTTCTTTCACTAGAGTACACAATATATTTCTTTTTTGTTTTTTATTGGAATCTATGTTCCTGCTAATAAGTAGAACCGTTGTGGTGCAAAGAGGGTTTTTGCCTAAAAGTACACATCCTATGCACTATGTTCCACTGCTTTCAACACATACATACTGTATATATTCAGTTTCTACTTATTAGGTACACCTTGCTAGTACCAGGTAGGATCCCCCTTTTTCCTCAAGAACAGCCTAAATTCTTCAAGGCATGGGTTCAACAAGGTGCTGGAAACACTCCTTAGGGATTTTGGTCTATGGCGACTCAGTAGCATCATGCAGCTCCTTTTCCAGCAGCACATTTAAGCTGTGAACATCCCATTCCACCTCATCCCAAAGGTCTCTAATGGAGATGTTGGGACTGCGAAGGCCACTGGAGTAAACTAAAGTCACTGTCATGTTCCTGGAGCAATTTCGAGGCAATGCATGCTCTGTGACATGCCGCATTATCCATTTGGAAAAGGGCAGACTGTGGCTATGAAGGGATGCACCTGGTCAGCAACAATGCTTAGGTATGCTGTGGCATTCAAACAATGCTCAATCGGTACTAAGGGGCCTAATGTGTGCCAAGAAAACATTGTACACTGCCATCACAAGCCGGTACATCGTTCATCAGGCAGGATCAATCCATGGATTTATGTTGTTTACACCAAATCCTGCCATCAGCATGTCCCAACAGAAAGTAGGATTTGTTGGACCAAGCAGTGTTTTTTCACTCTTCGATCATCCAGTTTTGGTGATCACATGCCCACTGTAACTTCATCTTCTGAGTGGAACCTGCAATTCCCTTCTGCACACCGCTGTAGCACTGAATTGTTATTTGTGCACTTGTGGCCAGCCTGTAAGCTTGAACGAGCTGAAGTGCGTGAAAATCCCAGGAGGGCAGCCATTTCTGAAATGCTGGAACCAATGTGTCTGGCAACAATGATCACACCACATTCAAAGTCGCTTAAATCACATCTTGCCCATTCTAATGTTTGTCAAACAGTAAGTGAACCTCTCGGCCCTGTCTGTATGCTTTATACTCATGCTTCATTTATTCGTGACTCACTATCTGTTGGACTGAGCTGTCTGCAGCACCGGGGAGATGTATCTAACAAGTGGATACTGCGTGTGTTTTCTAACGTTATTTTCCTTTAGAAGTAAACTGGGTGCCATCTTTCTGGGAGTTTGGCCCATTGGTCGCCTTACCCAATATGTGATGACAGGATTGGCACCAAAAATAATTTCTGTGTCCCCAGTAGAAAGTTCTGTCTGGTGCGTATGCTAATGCTTTAGCAGACAGTATGTTAAGTAATTGTAGGAGACTAGTATGATCCTAAAAGTTAGAAAATGAGTACTTGTACTGCATAAATTTTAAGATGCCAGAATTCTGTGAGATCCATTTCCCTTGCTTTCTTTTTGATCGTCTTCCCTCCGGGCTCCTGGACCGCTGGACTGCTGCTCACTTCAAGGAAACATAGTGTTTATCCTTGGAACAAACTGCAATTCGGCTGGCATTTGCAGTAACAGTTCCAGCGCTTCGGCGAAGGTGCTCCCCTGGCAAGGCTTTGATTGCTCCGGCTCACATGCGACGAGGTGTCATTTACAGCGGTTTTAATGGTTTTAACAAGATGCGGGTGCGCCCGAGAAGAATGAGCTAATTAAGCGAGCGCCGAGTCTGGACTGTTGCGTCGAGACCGTCTCTCTCTCTCTCTCTCTCCTCATCACGGGAACCCGGTTATTTTGCTCTCAGAAAATAAACAGAGAGAGGCAGAGATTCGTTCTAAGCACTTGTACTTGGTCAACAAAAAATTGTGCATTACTAATTGTGTCAAATTCGCCAGAAAATTTCCCTGGCAGACCGAGGGAAAGTGTTGCGATTAGGCTTGGCAGGCAGCAGTGCCACATCACCAGCAATTGTGTATGCTTCTTACCTCCTCAAGTTGTGCTGGAAAAAGCACTTCACACTAACCCACTAATACCCCAGCCCGCCCATCCACAAACAAAGCAACTCTCACACACATGTGCACATGTAAGCACGCCGACACACACACACACACACACACACACACACACACACACACACACACACTTCTCCCCAAGCAGTGTACCAGAATTTTTTGAACACTTCCATTTTCCGAGGGATTGCTGGAGTGAAGCAAAAAACATAAATCAATATCGCATCGGGCCGATCTGGGGGAGAGGAGCAGTGCCGACCGAGACCATTTTTGTAACCACAGTGAGTGAAGGTGATGCCGGGCGCTCTCCCTTCCATTGGCGAGAGACTGCGGCGCGAGGTTAGCCTGTTTGTCCTCCGCTGCACAGCTACTAAGATGTTTTTGATCAGTCGAGCAGAAGAACGGCCTTTGATCAGCGTGCTCTCGTTATACCGCTTTCATGTGTGTGTGTGTTTATGCCGTAGAGTGTGGTGTGTGTGCGTGGAGGGCGGGGGGGTTCTGAGAGAGAGAGAGAGAGAGATCTTGCTGGGCCACTATTATTAAACCTGAGGAGAGGTGAATACATGGGTGACATTCCCTCTAGACTTGCAGCTTTACCCAGCGGCATCTCTCTCTCTCTCTCTCTCTCTCTGCCTATCTGTCTCTCTGCCTCTGTCTCTGTTTCTGTATCTCTGTCTCTCTCTCTGTCTGTTTCTCTCTCTCTCTCTCTCTCTCTCTCACTCACTCTGTCTCTCTGCCTCTCTCTCTCTGTCTCTCTCTGCCTGTCTCTGTTTCTCTCTCTCTGTCTCTCTCTGCCTCTGTTTCTCTGTCTCTGTTTCTCTCTCTCTCTCTCTCTCTCTCACTCTGCCTCTCTCTCTCTCTCTGTCTCTCTCTGCCTCTTTTTCTCTGTCTCTGTTTCTCTCTCTCTCTCTCTCTCTCTCTCTCTCTCTCTCTGCCTCTCTCTCTCAGTCTCTCTGTTTCTCTCTCTCTGTCTCTCTGCCTCTGTTTCTCTGTCTCTGTTTCTCTCTCTCACTCTGTCTCTCTGCCTCTCTCTCTCTCTGTCTCTCTGCCTCTGTCTCTCTGTTTCTCTCTCTCTGTCTCTCTCTGCCTCTGTCTCGCTGTTTCTCTCTCTGTCTCTCTCTGCCTCTGTCTCTCTGTTTCACTCTGTCTCTCTCTCTGCCTCTGTTTCTCTGTCTCTCACTCTCTCTCTCACTCTGTCCTCCCCATCATAGATTTTTCATTACTACATGTATGTGATTACCTTGTAATTACAGAGCTGCACCATATCTCGTCATGCGACCCTGGCATTACAGCCTCCACCTCTGTCCTTTCCATACTGACAGACTCCTACTGTAATTATTTGCTTATCACACCGCTCTATTATATCATGGGTTAGCATCTGTAGCACATCTACATTCAGTTGTGTAACCTGATTGCTGACATCATCCTCCACATTATTGCTTCTCCTTGTGGATATTAAACAACATCTACAAATAAAACACAACACTGTAACGTGGATGGAGGATATGAGAGGTGTGATTCTGTATTTAAAACGGCTGCCTGGGGTATTGTTCTGATAATGAGGGTCATCTTTGAAAGAGTGAACTAAATGTTTACTTGGTGCTGGCGAAGAGAGCTGTTTAGTAAAACTCCCGGGGGTTGGAGAGAAAAGGTTTTAATCTATATTGAATGGGCACAAGGGCACACATGGCAGGGGAAAGCCGGAAAGCAGAAAGCTGGTGTAAATCCGCCACAGGAAATGCTGGGATAGCACCTATTTTCAAGTCTGGTCAGCGGTGTAGATTTCCATTGCGTCAGGTGACAGATTCAACTCCTTCATTCTAACACCAATTACAGTTTCTAACAGTGAAGGAAAAGTTTGGTGTTCAAATGCCACATATCCGTTGTGGTAGAAAAAACATTGCCTGAACTTCATAATTCAATAATTTTAAAAGAGGAGGATCAAATAAATTGTATCATTTTATCAAACTTTTTCATTTTCTATTCTTTAAAAAAAAGCTCCCATATTTTGCTTATATTTGTTATGCGTATCATTTTAACATCAATGAATCATTAGCACATTCATTTTGAGACGTTCATATAATTATCGTAAACAAACAAGACCATCACCAAGAAGTTTGGCAGCCACTATCGGCCTCTACACTGGATTTTACATTGTAGACTTGCTGTATTTCTTTTTTTCAATTGTAGACTTGCTGTATTTCTTTACAGCATAAGAGATTGCTTTACTGCACAAATGGAAGAGAGTGCTTTTCTAATAATAATGTCATAAACCAGTGTGGATTATTGATTCCATATCGTTCGTATATATTATATCTTTTGAATACTTCTACATACTTTTACTTTTATGTTGTGTGTTTGTTGGCTTCCTATGTGGATTGTGTTTTGTATTTGCCTGTGATCTGTGTCACCTTTGTTGTTTACATTTACTACATAGTTTACCGTAGCGTTGATAGTTGTCATTTCCAAGGTTTGTTCATTGAGAATCAGTATATATACTAGGGATGGAACGATATACTGGAATACAATATATTGCAATACAATACAAAAAATGTGACAATATAAGTATTGTGGGGCAGAAAAATGAATCGTGCTATTAGCTACATTTTATTCTGCTGTAGTAATCAGACGGCTTGCCCATCACAATTTCACAAGCTCTCCATCCAAATGACATTATTTGCACTTTGTAAGGACATTTTTTAATTGATTGAATCGATGCCATTCCTAGAAAGATTTGTGGCTCAGAAATAAACATAATTCTGCATAGTAGTCATACTTTGTTGTCATTGACCTTTTATTTATTACATCGTATTGTGGATGTGTCGAATCGTGAACTCCATATTGCATATCGAATCGTATTGTGAAATAAGCA
The DNA here is from genome assembly GCF_046629955.1 of Centroberyx affinis. NCBI lineage: Eukaryota > Metazoa > Chordata > Actinopteri > Beryciformes > Berycidae > Centroberyx > Centroberyx affinis. Next base: position 221,836 of record NW_027278873.1, read on the forward strand.
TATCGCCCCATCCCTAGTATATACAGATGAATATGTAATATATATAATGTATCACATGTAGTACAGTACGTTATTCATTTTAGGATGTAGGGGTTTGCCCCTTTGAAGGAAGCTGCTACGCATCGTTCAGTGTCCTTAGCAACCGAAATTTACGAATGAGCAGCATAGCTAAAACGCTTTATAACTCCTGGGTATCCTGGGTCACATGTCACACCGATAAGACAAGCCACAGGTATTAATAACTTGCAAAGGCAAATGTTTTTTTAATGTAATGCGGATACAAAATAATGTGGATTTAGGAGATTTCTAAGGCGGCATAGAGCCGCTATCCGCGGGGACGAGATAGTACAAGTCAGGGAGGATTGTCGGGGCATTAGTGAGGTATCAGTAGCCAAACACACTCCCATCATGTCTCCTCCTCCCCTCTTCCCCTCCTCTCTTCTCTGCTCTTTCTCATTTTATTGTTTGCTCTTATTGACCCCTCCTCTCTCTCCTTCGCTCTGTCACTTGTCTTTCATTCTCTCTCTCTCTCTCTCTCACTCGCTCTCTCTCTCTCTCCCTCTCTCAGTGCGAGGATTAGCTATAAGATCTACTAGGCAGCCTGGGCCAGTGGTTTCCCATCCACACTATGGGCTTACAGTTGGGAAACAAGCATTAAGAGAGGGGGAGATTAAGGATGAAACCTCGCTAAAGAGCAATGTGCGCGCGTTTGTGTATGTGTGTGTGTGTGTGACTGGGATTGAATGAGAGAAACAAAACTGCCTGAATAACCGTTACATAGAGAGTAAATAAGGAATAAGAGGGCGAGGGAAGTGCATCTGCTCCATTTTTGAGGTGTTTGAGGACCTAAAGGAGGCCTCTACATGTCAAGCCAGAGACCTGTAGGAGGAGGCCCCAAACACAAGGAGGAAAGAGTCTCTTTCTCTCTTAACCCTCTCTTCTTCTCTCGGCTATACACACTCAAATCTCCTTTATCCTTCTCTCTCTCTCTCTCTTTGTCTCTTTCACTCTTCTTCTACTCTATATTCCCTCTCTTTTCCTCCTTCTGCCTTCCTCTGTTCCCCTCCCTTCCCTTTCTCTGTCATAATAGCCTGCAGATGCTATTCATTTCACAAGCAGGGCGTAGGTGGAAGCATTCTACCCAGAGCAGTGCTTTTTTTGAAATCGGTGTGTGCACATGAGTGTGCCAACACACACACACACACACACACACACACACTGCTGTTCACTCTGATTTAACTTGGCAGCCTTCTGTTGCCTTTTTCTTCAACTAGAAGAAAGACTGAAGACTGAAGACTCTGAATATATCTGTTGCTCCGATGACTCCAAAGTGGGGACACTGAGTAAGATGTTTTAAGTTTTCAGAAAAAAGTTTTCAGAAAAAAAAAAAAAAGTTTCAAGGAGTTCTTTTGAGGAAAAAAGGCAACATATTGATTCCAAATTAAGATTAGAAAATTGAGATGTCATGCCGTTGAGAATAGGCAAGGTACTTGCTGAAAAGCTGTTGTAGCTTTCAGGTGATTGTGTTTGCGTGAGACTATATATCATAAATTACTCTATTAGAAAAGGGAGCCTGCGCCATTTCAATTTATCTCTCTCTCTTTTTGCACTTTGGTACTTACTGCTGTTTTGCCTGAAAACAATCACGCGAACAATGCTCAGAAAATAGCTGCTTCACTTAGAGAACAGGCCTGTTCTGTCCTCTTATGTACCTTTCACCCCCATTTTTTTCTTACTTTGTGAAATACGATTATGTTTGTTATTATGAATACAAATAGACTAGACTGAAAGGATCACAGTTATTACATTGTGGTAATATTCATTGGAAGCTGTACTCGGCCTTAAGACATACAAGCCTGTGACTGAATGGTTGCTGATTCAGTTCACTAAGAAAATTAAGAAAATTTGGCGATAGAGTGAAAATTGGAAGTAGGGAGAGAGCCAATTCCCCCATAAACACTGTTGATGTGTCTTTAGGCAAAGGGCTCATTGGCCAACAACAGAAGTCTCTGCATGTACTGGGTGGCTCCCATATGTGAGTATGTGGGTGTGTTATGAACCAGGGTGCTGTTGTAAAACTGCAAATGTCCTCAGTCAATGCACCCAGGGTAAATATAGATTGAATAACAGCCCTATTTCCCCTTGGTAACAATACCACACACATTACAACACCCCAATCAACTGAACATGAGTGAGTCCACTGACAACAAAGATAATGAAGGCTTAGTCAATGATACTGTCCAATCTTTCCTAATCGTTGTAGAGCGTAATTACTTCTTGTAACAGTCTATGTCTACCAATAATAAATGTTCAGCTCTGAATAGTGACGCAGTGTCAACTCTTGAGATTGCATTCAACCTTGAGAGAGAAAACGAGGGGCAGGAAGAAAAGCTCCTTTGTCCCCCAGTCAGGAGGTTATTGGTCGTCAGTAGGGACGCAGTAATGGTGGTGATCTAGCAAGAGGCAGTGAATGATCGTCACATGGCAAGTGTCTGTAATGGATGGTTAACTGAGAATAGACTCATTTAGTTCTTGTTCGGATGTTTTGTTCCACATGAGCTTACAGAGAAGACATAGTTTAGCCAAATAACGAGGGATGTGACAATACATTCAGCTCACGGTTTGGTTCGACACACGATACTGCGTTCACAGTTCAATATTATCACCATATTTTGAGCAAAATCTGAATGAGTACAATGACTGAAAAAAATCCCTTTTTATTTCTGAGGGAAAACAAAAACAAAAGTGCAAACCATAGACCTTTTTAATGCCAGTTCAAATAAAATTTCAAGTTCAAATAATTGAATTCCCAAATAAGCCTGAAGAGTAAAAAAACACACACAACAAAAAATCAGTAAAGTATACTATACATCTACATATTTAAGCTCTCTAAACCATATTTAAGACATTTAACCATATACCGAAGACTGGAGTTTTTCACTGTGATGTGGTACAGGGTGCAGCCTGTATGTTACCTGTAAGGCAAGGCTCTCAATACTTGCAAACAGTCTTTGTCTTGTCAGTTGTATTGTTGCTGTTTTCTTCCTTAACTGGAAACCCAAAACACTGCACACAGACTAAAAACTTCACAGAGATGGAGGTGTGATGACCCGAAGCTAAAACTTGCTAGCCTTGCTCACTCCAGTGTTCAAACAATGCAAAAGAGAAAATACCATTGTGAATGTCAGTTCTTAGATATTAGACTGCAGGTGAAATACAGCCAAAACAAACTTTTGTTGCATCCCTACAAATGACGCAGCAGGTTGCTGTATCACTGTGTACTGCATCACCATAAGTCATTATTATAGGTATGTCTCTATGTTATCAACACAGCCAGTTGCTATGAAAATGTATTCTGGAATGATTACAGATTACCCATTGAAAAGTAATCAGATAACTGATTTTCAATTTATCAGTTTACGACTAGGCCCTCCATAAGCAGATGAGTACAGCTTATCCATATGGCAAGTGCTTATGATTTACAAATTGGATGAGTGCAGCTATCCACCCAGAAAAACATCTGCCCATAACTCGTTGATGGTGTGGTGATGCCCTTTACAGAAAACTTTGCAGCACATAAGGCAAAAATAAAAAGCTATAACTTTTTCTGTCGTTTAAGGAGATTATTGGTGAATTTGGGATATGACAAAGTCTGTGAAGATGGTGTATTTAATCAACTATAGCTCTAATTTAATTGCTAAACTTCATTTCTCACTGATTAAGCCATCTCAAATGGTAGGGGGTAATCATTTGTTGTGCTCAGCTTTGCTCTGTTCTGCTCTTTCAAATGGTTGGGCTTTAAAAGAGGATAAGCCTAGCCATAAATTTTCATTATTTAACTTCCAAAACTTCATATTATTAAGTCATGTTCTAATCCTAGAGGTAAAAAACCTCCCTGGAAAAGTAACCGTATCTGATGGCACAGTTTCTGGAATGAACTCGTTGCTGATTACAGCTGCCGAGTTTTTGTAATGCGATAGTGTCGTCCAAGGACTGCAGTCACATAAAATGTCTAACACTGTTAATATATCACATGTGGTCTGTGGGTAGTCTGACTGTAATCTGATCCAGATACATTGATGAAATGTGTCAGTCATCTATATTCATTCACGGTCAAAGAGAAAATGAAAGTGATCTGCAATAACGCTAATGATGATATCCATGTAAATGTGGTGAGTGCCAACAACAGCTAAGCTTTCTCTGTCCTCAAGTTCAATTCAAGTTCAAGTTCAATATTTTTATTGTCCCAAAGGGAAATTGGTTATGCAGTCAGGTAAACACAGATATAAACAACATGGAACAAACACTGTAGATAAAAACCAAACACACACAAAAAAAATCCCTAAGATAACACAGAAAACACATATAAGCATCAGAATCCTTAAAATAAGATCATTTATCATTCATAAAACAGTCATGTTTGTTGATTGAAAGTCTTTGTGCTACGTGGCAACTGCAGCACACGCAACAAACTCATCAAAGGAAAAAGAAAAAGGAAAGGAAGAAAGAAAGACAGAACGAAAGAGAGAAAGAGAGACATAAAGAAAGAATCATTCTGCTCCCTGGCATCAGCAGATACTGCAAACAATCAAAGGACAGAAACAAAGCGAGTAAGATATCTAATCTCAAAATGCCACGGTGACAGGACGCCCACCTGCAGCCAGGGATGCAGAGGGCAATTTTCACTTATTCTCTAAGGGTTCATTTCTCTTTCCCAAGCCGCCACTCAAATGACTCAATGGATGAGAGGAAGGGCACCTGGAGCGGCGGGCGGTCCGATCGATACGCAGCAAGCCTCGGCAATACAGGGGTCACCGTGCCCCTGGAGACGCCGCGGTTGATTGGTGGAAAGCCCAAAATAACTCGCTGCTCGTCTGTGACCCTGTCATTGACACAACAGTTGGCTAGAATGGGGCAACACCAACAAACACAGAAGCGAGAATGGAGGCGTATTGGATTTTCAGGTTGTCAGTCTTTTGAGTTTTATCCATTTTACTGTCCGATTTAAAGTTTACGTTCTTTTTTCTGATGCTGGGCGGGTATGGCGTATTTCTTTAAATTGCTGTGAAATTGTTATCATCTGTTTTTGTGTCTCCTGCAGAGAGAAAAACACATACCTCTATTACATCCCTAGGTATACCTGCTGCGATTTACTGCAAAAAAGGTGACTCATTTCCCAGAATGGTGATCAAAGATGGGCCGGTGTGTAGACTATTGTTACGTGGAAAAAGAAGCTAGACCGCTGTACATAATGATTACCTGGTTTACCGTTTATATCCGAGCTCTAGCAAAAAAAAAAGAAAGAAAAAATGCAGAAATCATTATCCCTGTCCTTCACCACAGCTGTCACACACTCCTTTCTTTCTGTGCATCCTCCAGTGTCAATACATATTCCTGCACCTTGGTTTGAGGAGAAGTAAACAGCAAAGCCAGTCAGACAAATAGACGATGGGAATAGAGGGAGAGCAATGTCAAGATAATTCAGTCCACCATGTTTGGTAATGAGAGCATTATTGTCTTTCATTGAAATGATCTGGAATGGAACTGCATCGTTACACATATGGTCCTTTGTATGTTTTCCTGTGTAGCTCACTAAGTGGAGGGTGAAATTACCAATGCAATGAGTTAAAGAAAAAATCAGGACTGCCACAGCTTCGTACTGTTGGAACTGAGCAGTTCCACTGGAGCAGCTGGGGGTTAAAGAAAAAATCCACCTTAAAACACTTTAAAAATGTTAAAAAATTGTATATATTGGTGATGTACCTTGCATTTCTAGGCCCATTTTGTTGTTTGGTGGTGTGTTTTTCTTATTCCTGTGGATAACTGGCCAAATGTAGAAGATATGATGTCATGACGAGATTTTTCTAGCTACAATGGAATTTGATAGCAGAAACTTATTCAGCGATCTAAAACATCAACCGTAAACGTCAGGTTTTGGTGTCAGTCCCTCAGAATCAAAGAGCAAGGGCTTCTTTCTAGAGCCGCCATTTTGCACCGACGTTCAACCATCATACAGGGAGAAATCCATCGTAGAAGAGGAGAGAGACCAATTTCTCCATTGACTGCAGTCTCAATGGACCAGAATGCAATGCAGCAACAAGACAGTAAGGTTTACCAGAAGGTTCTTTCTGGGAAACATAGGAAATCTCTAAATTAAGTAGAAGTTGACAAGATAGGTTGAGGGAAAACTGTAAAAAAAAGTTTAAAAAAGTAAATTACCACGCTTCATCACAAACTAACTAATGGAATGCAATGAACATCACAAATTGATGATATCTAACAGTGAAAGAGTATCCGATGGTGGATTTTTCCTTTAAGGTCCATTTCCCACTGAAGCCGCTCAGCGACCTATGAATATATGAAGACATCTATTCCAAAACACTATATTCCACTATTTTCCTTTTCGGAAAAATAATGATGAGGCTCATCAGTCAGTGTCTTGAAAATCCAGAGGATCCAGTGCGTGAAACTAAGGACTTCAGTTCCCTACTATCTTTTAAAAAGTACCATCTTTTTGTATTATTTTGTGCCATTATATTCACTCATGGCACTGTAAGCCACATTGCATGGAAGTGTCTACTAAATGGCCTATCCCATGTTATGTGGCTCTCATGAAACATGTCATCAGTTAAACAAGTGTTTTGGTCGATAAGGCCTTGCTGTAAAAGGGGTTGGTTATAAATTTGGACGGCAGACAAAGATAAAACCAAACTAAAATCTACCTAAAACATTACCAAGGGACTCATTCTGCCTCTAGTGTTCTCGTCCTACATTCAGCAAACGAACCAACAGTGAAATGCAGCCCCACGCACGACTGGTGGTTTGTTTCCTGAGCCAGTGGAACATAAAATTCCTAAATAGCCATTCCACCAGGGGACCATCCCACCCAGCTGTTTGTGAAGCGGTCATGGGACCGCCGTTCTTAACAAACAACGCCCTCCATCCATCCTGCCATCCTTAACACCTTAAATAAACCCCCTGTCCATCTCTGATGACAAGATAAATGCCGTCTACCTCCCCACCTGACAGAGAAACTGCCTTGTATACCTGTCCACCCCGGGGGAGCCAGCATACTCTTCCCTGAAGGGGAGATAAGGATGTAAGTGATGTTTTGTAAACCCACAACAGCACTTTGAGATGGAAGAACGCTTTTGAGAATTAGGCTTAGGAGCCATCATGAGGGATTTCTTGTCTCCAACTGCAAGGCATGAAAAGGCAGTTATCATAAAAAGCGTTTATGATTATTGTTGATAAAGGAATGCTTAGTTAAATCAGCTGGGAGATTATTCTACTTTTTTAACTGCACATGATTTTTTAAAATGTATTTATCAGGACGACCACAGCTTCATACTTTTGGAACTGAGCGGTTCCACTGGAGCAGTCAAAGAAAAATCCACCTTAAAACACTTTAACACTGTAAAAAATATATATATCGGTGATGTACCTTGCATTTCTAGGCCAATTTTGTTGTTTGGTGATGCATTTTTCTTATTCCTGTGGATAACTGGCCAAATGTAGACAATATGATGTCATGTTGAGATTTTTCCAGCTACAGTGGAGTTTGATAGCAGAACATTTTTCAGCGATCTAAAACATCAACAGTAAACGTCAGGTTTTGGTGTCAGTTCCTCAGAATCAAACAGCGAGGGCTTCTTTCTAGAGCCGCCATTTTGCACCAAGAGACGTTCAACAATCATACAGGGAGAAATCCATCGTAGAAGAGGCAAAGAGACCAAATACAGGCAGCAATGCAGCCACAAGACATTTTTCTGGACTGGAAAACGTTCTCTGGCATTCTGGGAATTATGGGAATTCACAAACTGTAGAAGTATACTCAGCAGGTTGAGGGCAAGTGGGTACACTGAAAAAGTAAATTATAACACTTCATCACAAAATAATGGAATGCACTGACCATCACAGATTGGGGAAAAATAGCAGTGTAAGAATATGAGGATGGGGTTTTCTCTAAGTGCCGAGCTGAAGCACCTCTTTGGTAGTTTGTGAGGATGGTAGCGTGTTTCTTGTTTCCCCTGCAAAGATCCTTGCCAGATTTGTTTTGCAGCCTTCCAGTTACCAGCTTAGTTTTTAAATCTTTTCACATACCACTACCTCCAAAATCGCCACATCAACACACTTCCTCAAAGAGCCTATTCTACACTTTATTTGAGAGCAAGTCAAACTTGATTAAAAAAGCACAGTCTTGGCCATGCTCACGTTTTTCACTCGATTTCACTCCTCTCCGAGACACCAGGTAGTGATTTGAGCTTGCAGATGTGTGATCAATATGGGCTCTGTTTTATTAATGTTAAGCTACATCCTAGGCAGTAAAGTATCCAGCAGATACCCCTCGGTGAGAAGAGTGTCGTTTTGAATCAGGATGGGATAGCCGCACAACACCTGTTCAGAATCTCCCTGAACTGCAATGAAGTGCAATTAAGTGTGCTAAATATGGGGGGAGTAGCGCAACAAGCTAACAGCAGATGTGAAAAGGATGTTAGGATGGCTCATTTGGGGACGTGCAGCACGCGTCTGAGTGGCTATGAGAAGAGTGGGTGAAGGACTGGTCAACTGTAAACGTTTCATGGTCATCACTTGGTTTTCATTAGCTACTAAACCAGATGTGACGGTGACTGGCAGCGGTCATTCAAGAAGGATATCCAGTTGATCGGCAGCGGGCAGAAGGCGGGTGCAAGATTTGTAATTGAGTGTGGAGCCGCCGTGACTGAATGGTTAATTGTAGGTTCCACCTGCAGATAGTCATCAGTTATGTGGTCAGAAGATTGACCTCTATATATGAGCTCTCACACATCAGTCACCAGAATGTCTTTAATTGTTAAGCACAAAAATAGACAGATGTTTGCCTTGGTGGCATTGGTTCAGAGACATATTGACAACACAGAGAGTTTCATAGGAGATACCAGCAAATGAGGTACAAGGATCATGCACTGCAAAGGGACAAGTGCAAGACATACCCATATTCTGTATATTGTACACAATACCTAGTGTGTGTGTGTGTTCAAGCAGCCTTGGCATGTAACAGTGGTTCTCAACCTTTTCAGCTCGCGACACCTAAAAACCATGTGATGCCTTTTCTTGCAGTGTAAACACATGAATAAACAAACAAATTATCATTTTTATTTTTTGCCTTTCAGGTTATTTTACCTCATTAATTATCGAAAGAACCCTAGAGGATTCAAATATCCATTATTTCACAGGAAAAAGGCATGATTAAAAAGCATGATGATGAATGCGTAATGAATAGATTCCGTTAATCGTTTCTCGACCAAAACCGACTCGCCCGACCACAACCTCCTGGATCCAAGATGTCTGCTCTTTCTTCCCGAGGAGATGACATTGTGGAGATTGGAGCTTTTTCGCCCCACAGCAGCAGTACTTTTTTTTTTCCCGGAGTTGGAAAAGATTTCCACTGCCAGGCTTCTGTCTGCACCCGTAGGGGCTCAGTTTGACCTTGGTGCGGGGGCACGTTGGCGCAGCATGGCCACTTAGGCAGCATGGAAGTTGGGCACAGAGGAGGCAGGTTGGTAGGCAGGTAGGCAGGGTGCCAGGACAGAGCTTCCTTGATATTCACAGCCCATGAGGGAGAGGGGAGGGGGCGTAGGGAGAGAGGGAAGCAGAGAAATAGAATGAGAAATGAGGAAAAAGAAGAGGAAGATGGGGCAGGGGGAGAGGGAAATGCGAGGAGATGAAGACAGAGAGAGGGAGGGGAAGCGGAGAGAGAGAGAGAGAGAGAGCTGCAATAGTTAATTTATTTCCGGGGTGGTTTGGTCTGACAGCATCATTGCCTGGTGGGGGGAAGGAGAGAGGGAAGAAGGGGGGAGGGAGGGAAGAGAGGAGGGGGTAAGGGAGAGGAATAGTGTTCGCTGACCTGTTTCTTATATTACCTCTGCTTTCCCTCTTGGCCCCAACCTTTCTCTAGCTCTCTCTCCTTGTTTGACACCCCCCTCTTCCCTACACATACACACACACTCTTTTGTTTAATTTCCCCTTCTGCGTCTCTCTCAATTGTTCTCAGCTGTTTGGGTTTGCTCCTGTTTGCTTTCTGTCATTGTCTGTCTCTAATTTTCTTCCCCTGTATTTGTGTACCATGCTTGGGTTTGTCTACTTGTCATTCTCATCCTCTAACATGTGGTAATTCAGGATTTCGCTGTCTCTCTCTGTGTATTTCTCCCTCCCTCTGTTTTTCTCCATCTCTTTCTTTCTCTCTCTCTCTCTCTTTCTTTCTCCTCCATTCCAGCTCCACTTTATTACTGCAGGACAATGCCCTTCTCATACTCCGGGGGCCAGTTGTCCTTTAAATACACATGGGCCGTGCGGCTGCATTGCCACCAGTCTCTATTAACCTTCAAATACCTGTTGGCATTACAAAGTTATCAATTTTTTTCCAACTGTAACAGTATGCTGACAGGGGGAAATGACCTAATATGTAAGTCATCAGAAGATAACATCATGTTAGGCTAACAAAAATCCAAAATGCTGTTTAGATTTGGTTCACCGACAAGCTTAAAATAAACGTGGCTTGGATGGGAAACGAGGAGCGGGGCTGATTGTGTTTCCTGCTGTTGTGTGGATTTTTTTTCCCGTTCATCCCCGCCTCTCTGTGTGGATCCAGTTGCCCTCTCCCATGTGTCCTGCCTTACTCCACATTCACACATCTGATACGAGTTTTTGTGTAAACAATGCTGAGATAGCAGGCGAGGAGTCAGCCGGTTTAATGTTATCTGTTAACGGGAGGGGGAAAGGGGGAAAGATGAAAGAGGGCTTTTTAAAAATGATGCGGTGACATTTCAAATATTGTGTTTTTTTCCTCACTTGGCACTTGTCATGATGTAGGGAAAACGTACACGACCAGTCAAAAGTTTGGACACACACATTTTGCTTAATTTTTGACTATTTTCCACATTTTAGAATAATAGTAAAGACATCAAAACAATGAAATAACACAAATGGAATTATGCAGTGACCAAAAAGTGTTAAACAAATCAAAACTATCTTATATTTTAGATTGTTTAAAGTAGCCGCTCTTTGCCTTGATGGAAATGCAAAGGCTTTGGAAAGAAATTCATATAAAAGGCATCAACTTCACTATTTATATTTGTCTAAGAAACAAATTTCAAGCATTTAAATGTAAGCTTTTAGATCAAAATGGCTTTAAAATAATGAAAAACATAGAAACATTCAATCAGGCATGTCCAAAATTTGACTGATAGTGACTATGTATTACCACAGCTGGAAAATGGCACGTTAGCATTGTTAGCATTCTTTTTGAAAGCCAGTGGGTGCTGCTTGTTAGCTAGCAGCTAGGGCTAGCTTTTGGTTTCAGTGGGGAATGCTAACAATGCTAGCAAGCTGTTTTTAGAGTCACCAAAGGTGCAATGCAGAAACTTTCCCCCCCATAATGTGACAAGTACCTGTTAAAGAAATACAGCATCGTAAAAAAAAATGTAGTAGCAAATGTTGTAAAATGTCCAGGTGTTTCTCTAGCTTTGCCCAGGTAGCTGGAAGTGAAAGCAAGCAATGGTGGGCGATGGTAAGTCTTACACAGGGACTGATTCAGGGTCCAGTTGCCAAATAAACATAGACAGAAGGCAGCGAGGAGCAGAATTAGGTGAGACAGCAGCACTGATAGAGGTGGTTCTGTGTGTGTGTGTGCGCGTGTGTGTGTGTGTGTGTGCGTGTGTGTGTGTGTGTTCGCTCGCCTGCAGCTCTCATTAAGATCTAAAGGACATCTCTCTTTCCAACATCAGCCCCTAGTGGGATTGGAATGAACACACACACACACACACACACACACATACACCCCCACCTGATAGATGTTGGTTGGCTAATTCAACCACATTAGCTATCAATGCCTCAGATCTCCCCCTCGCCTCTTTATTTCAAGTTACAGAGCGAGGAAACTAATTAATGGACTCTATGTCTCCTCTTCAGAGACCATTAGATTCACAGCTTATTACTATTCAAGATGGCCCGCTCTCTGAAATACAGCCTCCATTATGACTTTATGCTTTCACGATAATCAAAATATGCTGTAATTATGAGGCTATGGTTTTGAAATATCTATACACAGCACAGCATCCGGATACGCATGCAGTCGAACGAGCAAACTCTCGTCGGCATGCGGATGCGCACGCCTGCGGACACGCCCTTCTCACAATCGCACCTTGTTGGTGTTTATCAGAACACACACACACACACACACATCACTCACACACACACACACACACACACACAATCAGATCGAAGGAACATAGAGCAATTTGCAGTGGAGGGCTTGAATTGGGGTCAGACCTGTGGACAGTCTCCTAAAGAGCCACAGCAAGCCAGTAGGGAGAAAAAAAAAAGTAAATGTCAATAAATCCATCAAACTAAATGCCAGGCCTATGCTAAGGAAATGTCATTGGCTGTTTATAATGGGGCCGCTATCCAGGGAAGGGAGGCGGCCTCACGTGCCGCCTGCTTAGAAAGGCACACGGCATGCAGAGACATGGCTGAGGTGGAGAAGGGAACAGGCGAAAAGACGGGAGTGCGGCAATGAGCGGGCTGGCGGCGATGTGTGTGTGTGTGTGTGTCGTCATGATGACAGAGATGGGTGATGAGAGATGTTCGTGTGTGTGTGTGTGTGTGTGTGTGTGGTTAGCATATGTGCAACCTTCAGTACAGGTAATTGCATGTGTGATTGACTGTGTGCGACCATGCCTTCATGTCATTGGCACCTGTGTGTGGGTGTGTGTGTGTGTGTGTGTGTGTGTGTGTGTGTGTGTATGCACCTCCCTCCACCTGCATCAGTCACCCACTGCACATGATGCACACTGACATCTAGCCAGGAGCTGCATTAATATTCAAAGTGTGCATGTGTGTGCGTGTATATGCACGTTATGTGTGTGTGTGTGTGTGTGTTATGTGTAGTGAGGCTATTAGTTGGAATGAATCCTTCATTGAGATGCCCAGGTCCTTCTCCATCACTGTCTTTGATGTCTATGCACGTTGTCACAGCAGCCACATCTTTCACTATGGATGTGGATAAATGTTTACAGCAAATGCCACGGCATATTAGCATTGTGTATGCGCGTATGTCTGTGTATGTGTGTATGTGTATGAAAGAGAGAGAGGGAGAGAGAGAGAGAGAGGGCGGGGGAGAGCGAGACAGAGAGATTTAGGGGATCGTAACGACAATGTCTTCAGGCATGTACAGTAAAACATCCAAACCCTGAAGGACCTGAGATCATTTACTGGGCTGAAAACGTGAAATACATTGAAGTATCAGGCTGTAAAGCGCAGAGACAATATTCAGCATTCAGCCCCCAGCTATACAGTTGGTGAGCAATGCTTACATGTGTCATCCATGACCTTTCAGGGGATTGCACACTATCAGCCTAATTAAACTATGCAGCATTCATTTTAGCATCACCAGACTTTTTTCTTCATATGCTTGTTTTGTAGACGAGTTGGTTTGAATGTTTTGTAATTTGGATAAACACTGCTTCGATGGAGCCTCCATAATGGTAATTAAAAATAATAAACTATGAATTAAATATAATATACCTACTATCAAACACAAACTGAAGCATTGTATTCCTGGAATGCTACATCCTTATACTGTGAAACAACCCCAGAGTTGATAATCTGTTTTGATTTCCCATTGGGCCCACCCATGCTTAAAGTTTATGCATTCACAGTATTATAAGGCTCTTTGGATAATATGTTATGTGACGTTATGTTTATTTTCTTGTGTTGCTAGGTAAAGCCAACAAGTAAAGCAGGTTAGAGCTGACGGGTGGGCGAAGCCAAATAGAAATCAATTCTTGATGGAGAAAAGTGGAGGCTGAGGAGGTCAGCACAGCCAGACGTTCTCCATCTGGCTTCAAATCCATGCAAGTCTCTCCAGCCGCGCTTTCTAACACTCGGAAAGATTAGCAAGAGCAAAAGAGCGGCAGTCAGGTTGCGGCAGTCAGGTTGCGGCAGCGCGCGTGCGGCTGACATCACGCTGCGCACGATGACGACACCGGGCGCCTGGAGCTTCTGTTAAACCTGCGATTTATCTTTATTTGCCGCTTCTTATCCCCTAGCTGATTATACCTTTCAGACACGACCAAGCCTGTGTTTTACTTTGTTTTGAGCAGACAACAAGCAGACTTAAAATGGCTGTGGGGCGCTGCATCCCTTTGACACCGGGATTTGTTGGACTGTGTGTGTAGTGCAGAACGGGAGCCGGATAGAAGAGCAGCGCAGTCTAGGGATTAACATTACAGCTAGTGGCTAAAGCGGTGCCCACAGGTCAGATTAGCAGAACGTAAAGCTAGCACCCCTTACACTGCACTTTGAAGTGGGGCTTACATCCCCGGCTTTATCCTGTCAAGGGCTGGAGTGAATGGTGAAAGGAAGCATCATTTTTGACTTTTCATTAGACATGCGGTTTTACCGGGGGTGACGAGCAGTGCGGGATCACAGCGCTAAGTAGGAGCTGGAGGTGCCTCGCCCGGGATTCCAGCTGTCACCCAGAGTAGGCGAGTGTTAGTTGGGGGGAACGAATGTTATCCCAGTATACAATGTCATCTCACTGTTCCCTTGTGCCCTATGTGTTAAAGCGCCGTTTCACTTCGGTACACCTTTTAAGGTTCTGCTGTAAGTTCATGTACCTCTGTGGGACATCCTGACTGGACTGGTCAAACACCAAAACTGGCTGCTCTGCGGATGAATAACTGGCACCAATTTCTTAGTTTAAGTTTGAAAACCTAGAGATTGTACTTCTAACACATCTACAAATGAGGAGAAGTTGGTCCCGTATTATTATTTCATTCTGTGTCCAGAATTTAGGTAATTTTGCCTGTTTGCAACTATCAATATTGAGAGTTGTCATGGAAAAAGCTGAAATGCTGGTAGTGACACTGGATATACAGGGCAGTCAATTTTGTAAATTGACACCTTGAATTTCTATGGTTGTAGGTATGGTGAAGAGTAAAAAAAGTTCTACCAAAGTATAATATTGCTAACTGGTTTGGGTAACTAGTTGGTTGACTATTGGTTAGTTAATTAAATGTGAATTTCTCTCAAAAACTAAACTTATCGGTGTTATGACACTGATTCAGCTGGAGATCTGCTCTGATGTGCTTGAAAGGAAAAATTATTATGTAAATGAAAGTATAAAGCAAATTCCCATTGTGGGGAATTAACAATTTACTGTAGTCTAAATTTGAATGGCTTTGACAAATAATGATAGATCTGATACAGCAGTTCAGATGGGGATTTCAACAGAAGCATCCAGTGGTTGCTCAGCAGCAGCAGCAGCAGAGGAAAGCTATGGTGAGAGGAAATGAAGACATGTGGGAGAGAGTGGAAGGATCTTCTCTTAATAAGACTGATTTATTATGTGCATAATTTAACACATATCCAATTCAGCTCCAATGCACACAGCTAGAGTGATATGTGTGATCTATTGTCCATAGTGTTACTTGCATTGCTGCTTTGCACTATATGATCCTGTCGTGTGTCAGTATGTACTGTGGAACTGTAGCTGCCAATATATCAATGCATCAGTTTCACCAAAACAACTTTCAGTGCATTTATTAAACTTGGACATGAAAGTAATTTATGTTCTGACTCTGAAAACTGTAAACAGAATTGTCCAAATTCATTTGGTTTGAGGTTATTGGGAAGTAATGAGTTTTTTTGTCCAGTGATTGATGTCATTTTGAGGACACCTATTCCATGTACTGTTAAATACAGCTCAGTGAAATGATGGAAATGAAAAATAGCATGGCCTAAAGCTTTACAGAGGAGTACTTCTGGGAAAATGTTGTATTGAAGTTAATAAATTCTTATAAATAGTTTGTAGAGTGAAGAGGCCTTTTTTTGGAATTCAAAACCAAGAACTACAACCAAATATGCAATGGGGTGAAGATTGTGGTCTTTTGGAAAATCAGTTACACCAAAGACAAAATACTGTTGTCATACTGGTAAAACACCCCTTTACACAATAGTGTTAGTGATGCCTTTAGGTACTCACAGTGAAAATAAACTGTAAAACAGAATGCACATGTGCTGCATCTATCTGGGGTAGTTCCATCAATATTTTAGACAAGAACAAGTCTAACAAAGCTAGAAACAGGTGAACCAAGGCTCTTATCTAAAGATAAAACAAAACTTGGACCAGCTCCAGTGAGAGTGAAATGGATAATGACTCTGTGGACGAATGTAATAATAAATATGTAACTGTAACATTCAACTGAACTTTGTTTTTTACTGTAGTACCAGAGGGTGCAGCCATGTTCCCATGAAATTACCTGTTTCCACAAAGTCCTCCAAATTTTCCATTCAGTGACATTTCCACAGCTCTTAGACTTGTCTCTTGTTCATGTTTTGTCCAACATCATTACACTGTGAATTCTATTTTACCGGTGATTTTACCTTTTACCATGAAGGGATCAGTGTTTCGTTCAGTCTGAGCAGAACCTATTACTAAGAAAATTGGTTACCTAGTGCACTTAGGGTCGATCCTGTGCCCACTTTCGCTTCCCAAATGACATCCTCTCATTTGGAGAATTGAAACAATCGTCCTGTGTTCAACAAATGAGACAGTATGATGACGCATACTGCATAAAACAAGGAGTTTATGCAATACTAATGAGTGATTCTTCTGTCTCTCTCTTCTTGCCCTCCATGCTCACTTTGGACCTCTTCTATTGGCCAATGGCGATGCTCCGTTCCTGTTGTTACCGACATCATTAGGTAAGACAAAACTGAGATGCTGCTAAAACATGATGCTGCTGTGTTTGTCGTATTATGACTGTAGTTTATGTTTTGTTTATGTTTTGTTTATGTTTTTAATATGAATTATTGTGTATTATATGTGTATGGCTGTAGGTGCATAGTGTCCAGCAAGGCCTATATATGGGTATAGCTGGAAATTGTTTTTTTAGCAGGGATACGCTTGACATTTTTTTGGCGTGTTAGACAAACATTTTGATTGGTACTTGGTGTCGATGTGTCTTCTAGACATTCTCCAGGAGTTTAGAGTTGTCGTTTTTTTTTAACATGCTGTATAAGAGACATACAACAAAGACAACAAAAACAGATCATGCAGGTGAGATGAAAAGGAGCTTACAGGAGCTTATGAAAACCAGTCAAAAGCTCAGGAAGACTGCACTGACCTGAATACCAGTCGATTTCTCAGTGCAATAACTAGCAAAGCAGATTATTCATTAGGACAACATGGCATTTGAGCGCACAGGCTAAATAGGCTGTTAATAATTCATGATCTGTTTAGTGCTCTTGGTTGCATTGATAAGCTGCCCACTTAACATATTGAGATCATGAATAAGTGAAAATCTGATTTACACAAGCACTTCAGTCTGCGCTCACAAACTACAAACCCGACAAGGGCTTACACAGCATGGCTTGGAGGTATAACATGAGCGGGCGTGATCTAAACACCTTTGCAAAGCGGGAAACTCTTTGGAACAGCGAAGCCGAATCCAAAATGGCTGAGTTTTTTGGCATTGATGGGAACCGTAGTTCAAGTGGAAGTTTCAGAAGTCCTGCCCCTGGCAATGTCACAACCCACATGTCTAGACCTTCTCCTCGTCAAAACAGCAGCGCAGCCCTTCAAGTTCATTTCTGTCCCCTTAGGCGGCGGCAGCTCCGCTCTACACTCTTATTTGCTTGGAGTCTGATCATTAGTATCTCACAGGAGAGCAGCCGGGGGATTAAGGAATTGATCCCATCTACTTTTAGTTCATAGCGCCCGGGACATCATGACAATCAATTTGACCACATCACAAGGAGGGGAATTAAAGTAGCAGGTCTGGGGGCGGGGAATAACAGAGCTGTCAATCAGAGTGGCTTAAAGCGCTTCCGTGTGTGTGTATGTTTGTTTGTGCATGAGAAAAATTCTCCCGCGATTTGGTTGGCTATCAGCGTTCGATGTATGTGTATGTATGTGTATATGCGTGTGTGTGTGCGTGTATGTGTGTGTGTGTGTGTGTGTGCATGTACTGTGTCTCTGTATTATCTATATACTAATCTTGGTATAATACCCTGCCACAAATTTGATATGACATCTTGAAAACATCTGAGATCATCCACAAGTCAAGTCATAGCCAGAAGGCTCAAAACTGTGGCTCACTGTGTTTGTGCTGTGTGTATGTGTGTGTGAGAGTGTGTGCGCGTGTATATATATATGTGTGTGTGCGTGCATTTCCTTGTACTTCTCTCCTTGGGAGGGTCATGTCCAAGATGAGTAAAGCCCTCCAAAATTAGGGATTTGTTGGTCCTTGTTTTGAAATTTGGTTAGTACTCAGGTTTAGACGTCGGGTTATCTTAAGGTCGGGGTGTTAAGGGTCAGTCGTGTAGTAGTATTAAGGCGGGGTGTAGGGGTTAATGAACAAGTGTAAGTCAATGGGATGCTCACAAACAAAACGTGTATGTCTTTTGTGTGTGCGCACGTGAGTGTGCTCGAGCCCTTAATCCTTTAACGGGATTACAAGGCGCATTGTCCTTTGTTCACTTGTTCCTTTCCACCCACGTATGCTGGTAGCGGAGATGTCAGAGCCCACATTTAGGATTACAATATAATGGGCTCTCAATAGGCCGGGTGAGAGAGGGAAGGCCGGTTACTTTGTCATTTTCCCATCTTCCCTTAAGCTGATTCAATTTTCTAATGCAATCTGAGGTGTGAATGAATATTTTCTTAGCTTCGTTGACATAGCTGTGTGTGTGTGTGGGTGTGTGTGTGTGTGTGTGTGTGTGTGTGTGTGTGTAGGTGTGCATGTATGTGTGTGACATGTATTGGTGCTGTCACATAAAAAGTTTTTTTTTTTTTTTATAGGAATTTTTCTGGAGTTGAAGGTTTACATGGCCGTTGATAGGTGATGCATGTTCTGACTCTGGACCATCCTGCAGCATAGCTGACCCTGACCTCTGACCTTTCTGTGGAGGTGTGGGCAAAATCAGAATTTCCCTATGGGCCTCTTTCATAACCCTTGATAAATTGAAAAAATTCATGTTCGTCAATCTGAAAATACGTTTTTTCCTAAATTACTGAAAAATTGACAGCTTTGAAGATACAAGGTTTCATTTGATAGCAGCAATATTTCATCAGCAGCAATACACAGGATGTGCAGCAGGGCTGAGGTGACCAGTTGAGAGTCTAGAGAGTCAGCCAGCCGACACACGTGAGCGGCCTCAGCCAGCCCACATGTTTATAGCAGCTTTATATCTCTAAGGAACACTAAGCTCCTGTATCTGTTTGTTCTGCAGAAGAAAGCACACAGCCCTTTCCCAGCTGGGAGGGGCTTGAACTCCATGTGGAGGGGATTGCGTGGGATCCATTAAAATATTCTCAGCTTTCTTCACCGGCCTTCACCGGCACACTCGACTGCTCCGGCGGCCTTGCTGCTGTTATTTAAAATCTTACAGAGCTCAAGAGTTCAAGTGGGTTGTGCCGACTTTACCAAGCCGGCAGATGATACAGAAAGTTAAATTACTCCCAATAAAAGACTGTGTGAGAATGGACTTATCTGCTTGTCTACCAGTCAAAAGTTTGGACACACCTGCTTGAATGTACTATGTTCTTCATCATCTTAAAGCCATTTTGATCTAAAGGCTTATGCGTAAATGCTTGAAATGTGTTTCTTAGACAAATATAAATAGTGAAGTTGATGCCCATTTGTGAATTTCTGTTAAAGAATTGTTAAAGAATAGTTTTGGTTTGTTTAACACTTTTTTTGGTCACAGTATAATTCCTTTTGTCTTATTTCATAGTTTTAATGTCTCTACTATTATTCTAAAATGTTGAAAATAGTAAAATTAAAGAAAAATGTGGTGTGTCCAAACTTTTGACTGGTAGTGTACACCAGCATCACACATATTTCTACACAAATACAATGCATGCACTTCTTTCTGTGTGCACTTCTGTTATTTGCGTTGCTGTGTGTGCGTGGATGGGCTGGGTGTGTTTGTCCATATGTGTACATGCATGTTGATATCATCATGCTACTTTGTCAGCCATGTATCTGTTGGCCCACAGAGAGGCTACCTGTATTGCCCGAGCCGAGAGAAAATAATGGATATGCCCATAAACACACCATCGCCAGAGGAATACGTGTCAAGTAGCCACTTAGCCGGATTCTAGATACGGGCTGATGGAGGGAAAGAGGCAGGTGAGAGAGGCACCCGTGGGGATAATGACAACCTGGCATCACATCCAAACACAACAACTGGAATGGTGCAGATGTGAGAACCCAAATTATCCCCGGGGGTATTGTTATGTAAGTGTGTGTGTGCCACTGTGCGTGTCCATCAGTATGTTTGTGCATTCTTACGTGAATGACACCCCGAAGCTGAGGGGTTTGTTATTGTTAGCCTATCGACTGATCAGCTAACAGTGGATAAGTGCGGCCTGAGTTCATTCGATAATGCACAGTTGCCTATGGAGACATAGATTTTTCAGCAGCTCAGAAGATCTAAAGATCTGAATGGAAAGGTCGATACCATTAACTCTGTACATCTTACAGGCTGGCCAGAGGATCATCCTGTCCTATCAACTGTAACATTGGGCTGAAATCCTACATTTACTCATCATGGGTAGTAGGTGCTACCTATTCTCATACAATCTCTGAACAATCTCTGAATCATTTCATTGGTTTGTTTGTCTGTTTTCCCCTCTTCTGCTCATCATGCCGCTGTGTCCTACTTTTGGCCTACTTCAAACTGCAGTGAAAACAATCTCCTTGAAAATCTCTGCAGCCTCAGAAAAAAAACAACTGTAGAATACATCTTCTGTCAATTAGTGTGTTTCCGCCATTTATGGTACTCAACTATTTTGTTTGTGTTGACGCATGGAAAGATCATAGCCTGTCTACAGTAATCCAAATGGACAGCAGGGTGGCCTAGTGGTTGGAGATGCAGATGCCGTCCTTCCATGGGGGGGGGGGCAAAATTCATCCCTGCTGAAGTGTCCTGGAAAAAGACACTGAATGCCTACCAGCTGCTGGGATGCTGCTCTGTAGCTGAACCTGACCTCTGACCTCTGACCTCACTGGAGGGGGGTGGCAAGCGAAAAGAGAATTTCCCAAGAGCAATCAATAATGTATCGCATCATTAGAAGTGCACATTCCCATTATGAATATGATAACTTGGATATGCTGATATGGATACTGAGGCACATACAGTATACACTCTGTTGGGTTTTTTGGGCTGTTCTGTTCTGTTTTTATGGTAATATTCAGAATATTGTGTTTATTCATGTATTCATGTATGAGATGATTGGGATCTACTACAATGATGCATGTCAGCTGTTTTTTTCTGAATTCAACCTTAATTTAATTTGTGTATCGCTCGTGTGATATGAGCTATTGGCCAGAATACTGTGTACATCTAAACTCAACAGGGCAGCACCTTTGTGTTTCTGAATAGTAGAAATGGACTCAGGCTCATTTGATTCAGTCAGAGCAACAGCCATGTGAGAAGCTGCATTGATTTCAAATCATTCCAGTCAAACTGTTCCCCTGAAAACAACAAACTGCAGTCTTCAGATGGTGTATTCTTATAATTCTGTGAAATATCAGACCGACCAAAACCGATCCCAAATTGTCCCAGATGAAAGAACAAAGCAAAAACATTGAGGCTGCTAATTGTAACTAGAACAACTATATTATATATCTATCTACTATATATATCATCCTTGATACATGTAGGTGTTGTGACAGTCATTATTAATGAGGCAACATAATAAACCCATTCTCCGATTAAAGTGTATCCCTTCCTGGTTGATTCGTATTCAGAGTCTGAAAACAAAAATCAAACATCATGAGGTGTTGCTCTTCATGTGTCTCACAGCCATATAATGATGGAAATTATCTTTTCTCTGGCTCTTTCTTGCCAGCGAGGTCGGGGTCAGCTACAGAACAGCACCCCCGGAGCTGCTGGGGATTCAGTGTGTGGTAGAGTAGATTAACCCCAGATTCTCCCGGCGAAGAAATGGAAAAGGCAGAAAAATGACACGGTAATTGGTGGCCGAGAGAGAAACCAAACAGAACGAGAGGAGTTATTTGGTCAACACAGCGACGGGCGGAGAAGAATAGAAATGGGGGAAGGGGGGGGTGTAAAGTAAGAGGTGTGTGTGTGTGTGTGTGTGTGTGTGTATGTGTGTGTGTGCATGCCGTGGAAAAAGGGGGGAGGCTGTTGTTCTTAACTGAGACAAACTGGAGCTATTAGAGGGCCTATTGTTGCTCGGCTGGCCCCTGAAAGAACAGCTTGTCCCAGCACTTATTCACTGAATAGATGTGGCCGGCACTCCCGGCTATCTTGGCTGATCGCACAGATCAATCTGGCCTGGGAACCTGCGGCAGCTGTGTGGCAAGGTGTGTGCTTGTGTGTGTGGTTATGTGTGAACGGACATATGCACACAGTTGAATGAATGGTTGGTTATGGCTTTACCTATATCTATGGATAGATATATAGATAGATAGGTAGATAGATAGATAGATAGATAGACGTACAAATATATAGATATCATCTCATTTCAATACACATAGCAACATGCTATAATAACAATAATTAAGAAAAATACTCATCATGACTGGATTGTGCATAAAGATCGTCAGACAACACAACAATCTACTGCTGCCACTACACTGCCATCAGTAGTCATTAGTCATTCTTCACTGTATGTATACAGAATGAGTACATATGGTATATGCATATAACATATGATACATTATTTTATTTTATTTTATTTTATTTTATTTAATTAACAGGGACAATTGACAGTAAGTAACTGCCCCAGAATTAGCTAGAAAGCTAAATTTCATCTGGGCAGTCCATGGGCAGGTGATACAAAGACAGGCAAGTTTTACAAAATACTTTACAACAAAAATTAAAATTGCAGTGTCCAGGACATAAACATTATAAAATACAACACATAAAAAAGTGCACTATGCTTGGTATCTTAAGGGAGCTAATGGTCACATGACTGGTTTGATTTCAGCCATGATTTTAGGTGTAATTTAAAACTGGTAAAATTTGAACTTTATCTGATACTGCTGGGAGTAGAGTTCCAAATGTTTGTAGCTCTAAACTTTACATCGGCTTGAGAATGTTTTTTCCCGCCTGGGACCAAGTGGTGATACAGTATGACAAATGTGGAAAAATCATAGAGTGCATGTACAACTTGGCAGCATCTGTTGATAATTGGTTCCTGATCAATTTAAAATGTCTGAGGTTCAGTTTGGCTGTACTAATGACCTTTTTCACTTGCTTTTCAAAGGTCAGGTGTGAATCAATGATTATCCCAAGATATTTAATATCTGAAACAATTTGGAGCTTTTCACCCTTAACAAGGATATCAGGATGATGGACCTCCTTCTTGCTGATTGAGAAATACATGCATGCGGTCTTGCTAATATTTAAAGTGAGACAAGACTGTGTGAGCCCGTCAGAGATGCTAGACATGGCTGCCGTTAACTAATGCGCCACCTGCTGTCTTGTACTGGCATGCACATAAATAACGGTGTCCGCATACATCTGGGTCATTACCTCAGTAGGAAGGTTATTAACATATAAGCTAAAAAGCAGGGGTCCCAGGACAGACCCCTGTGGGACACCAATAGAGCAGTCAAGTGATGAAGAGAGCTTTGTTCCAGCCCGTGTACATTGCTTTCTCATTGTTAAATATGACTCTATCCATTTCATGGTATTTTCAGAGAAGTTAAAACATGAAAGCTTGGATAGAAGTACATTGTGATTTACAGTGTCGAATGCCTTCTGTAGATCTAAAAATACTGCTCCTACAACCCCACCTCTGTCCAGCTTGGATTTAATTTGCTCAATGAGGTAGGAATTAGCAGTCTCTGTGTGATGCTTTCTGAACCTGAATTGCATTGGGTGAAGTGAGATATGTCCTGTGTTCAGAAAATCCACAAATTGCTCTGGTACCACTTTTTCTATAATCTTAGAAGATATTGGCAGAATACTTATTGGCCTATAGTTTGCTACATCTTTTGGTTCACCGGCCTTGGCATCACAACCGCAGATTTCACAACCGAGACTTTTCATTTCATTAGTTTTGAAAGCATCTTTGCTTTATGGATTTCTTTGACATATGCCTAAGACTTTTGCACAGTATTGTATGTCTTTGGCCTTAGCAGTTTTCAGAGTACTTATTATCTTGTGGATTTTCTTTTCGGGGACTTCTGTAATATTAAAAACGGGGTAGGTTGCATTGGGGAGAGATATCTCTTTAATTCTGGCGCCAAAGCTATGTGCCAGGTTCTGTACTGAGTCAGCGAAATAGTTGAATGCAGCAGAGATTTCATCAGGTTCATGAATTAAGATTCCATATATGTCCAGTTCCAAACCTTTTCCATTATTGGGCCTACAATCTTTCTTTGCCAATTGGTTCATGTTTTTCCACATCATTTTGCTGTTTCCTTTAGCTTCATTTATGATATTAATAAAGAAATCTGCCTTGGCCTTCCTCAGTTCATTTACCACTCTGTTTTGTAAACCAGTAAAAACTAAACGGTCTTGCCTTAGTCCAGATTTCAGGGCAGTTTTCAGAGCAAAATCTCGTTTTTTCATCAGGCTCCATTACTGATCACTCAGCCACGGTAGATTGCACTTATTATGACTATTTCCAATTTTCCTAACAAAATTTTCTTTAATGCTATTTATTGTATCTGTAAAAAGTTGGCAAGAGGTCTCTAGAGTTTCAGTGGATAAAAGATGCTCATGTTTCTTTTTGGTATTCTGTAGTAATATTGCCTTTTGTTTTTATGGTAAACAAATCTGTTTTTAGTTAGTTTGTTAGTAATTTCCTGGAGATAAGTGTCATATTGTGATCTGACAGCCCAGTAAGGTAGATTTGTCCTCATAGTGACTTATTAGATCTCAGCTGGATATCAGTTCTGATGCTGACAGCAGTCTGATTCAAGCCTAATGTAACTGCAGGTAAACAACAGTTCACCTTATTTCCCCTCACAGTCTAATGACAATATGCTAAATCTCTCTCTCTGTCTGTTTCTTTCTCTCTCTCTCTCTCTCTCTCTCTTTCTCTCTCTCTCTAAGATACACATGCACACGCATATTTCTACACGCGCACGTCCACCTGCACTCTTTGCGCGACTTCAAAGATGGCTGATTTAACTAGTGCTATCTCTCCCTCCAATAAACAGGTTCCAAAGCGGCTTTGAAGTGGCATCAATCTTCCTTTTGCATCTGTCAAACTTCTCTAACATCCACTTTCCAGCCAACCAGCCCATCAAGGGGGAAATCAAAGCGCCTTCAGGCGTTTGACACGCTGTAAATAGACCGGTGCGGATAAGCAGTGGTTTGAATGAGCTCTGAATGGGATGAGTCTATTTGCTGGCTCATAACTGTGCGGTTTCATGTCCCCCATAGACCATATAACACGGACCTACTAATGGTCCTCTCATCATTTCAAATTCAACTCACACGGTTTTTATCACCCCCGCCTTAATTTGTGTGTGCATAATTGAAAGAAAATTAGATTTATGGGAACCCCCCACATAGAGCAGAGGAAGCCTGCAGTCTCTCTCTCTCTACCTCACACTCCCTCACTCACTCATTCTCTCTCTCTCTCTCTCTCACACACACACACACATACACTGACCTTCTTGCCTGTTTTATTTACTGCACAATGACGTTTGCAATTTTTAGACTGTAATTAGAGCTGTTATAGCCTGGCCTTTGGTCTCAGTCATTTAGAGGTGAGTACACTATCATTCCTTTCCCCCTCGCCCCACAAGTCAGACAATTATCCCCCCCCCCTTTTTTCCCTCTCTCTTCGACTGGGGCCTGAGCTCGCAGTTCCTTTTTGAAGTCAAAAGAGGGCCATTTTCTCCACTCGTTTTCATTTTGGCTACTTAATTAATCATTTCCCTGCATTTTCAACTGAACACCCACAAATTGCCCTGGTCAGAGCCCGAAGACAAAGGGATTTTGTGTTAATTAAGCATACAGCAATTCATTTAAACACCATTCCCATCCACCCCCATCCTCACCACCAACAACAGCTTTGCAGCCATCACTGCTTTCATTTTTTTGTTCATGTTTTTTCTTTTTGTCTTTGCGGTGCCTCTGCCTTGCACTCAATAAAGTACCTTTCTTGGAAGTGAATCATATCCAAGCAATGAGAAAAAGGAGTTTCAATGTCAATTGTTTCAGGGTTTCTGCTTGGTGAAAAAGGTGCAAAGATGCAAAACAGTCAAAGCATCCAGAACAATGGTTCCCTCTGCCCTCTTTCTTCAACATTGAAATCATACACATGGGTGTAAATAGGACCCAGAGCGACCCTTTATCTCCAAACCTGACCAGAGGAAAAACATAACAAAAACAAAAAAAAAACCATAAAACTCAGCAGGGATATGATCAAGCTTGTATTTACAGCAGTTACTTGTCCCCTCATTAATTATGGATTAGTTTTACTGGACTATATGGAAACTTACATAAACTGAGCCCATTCAAACCCAGACAGCAAGATTTTCATAGCAAGATTTGCATCTAAGAAATGGGCAAAGAACATCTTAAAAAATTCATTGAAGAAGTGCTGTTGGCTCTATTTGGTTTCAACATAATATATTACAACCTATGGGCCTTTGATACTGGCCTTATTGATTTTTCTCCCACTCTGTGTGATACAGAAAAGCCCATACATAACTCCTGAAACCAGCCCGTCAGCCCTTGTAGGTCAATATATCTTCTCTTTCTCACTGTTGGCGTGGAGATCTGGTCGAGCCATGCTGTATAATACACTGATATATCAGCTTGGTGTCTCAGACTGGAGCTGATGGACGATAGTGACCTTTCTCTTCTGATAGCCAGCGATGACCACTGTATATCAGCTGGCCACAATCAATACATCCATAAAGAGGCCTTGAGACACGCAGGCAAGCGCAGGCATGTACACACACACAAACGGTACACATATGTGAATAAATCACGCAGGTTTGGCGCTACCTGGCACTAAGTCAAAACATACAAACAACACACGTACCTATGTAATACCATAACCAGCCATGCTTGGTTAACAGCGCCAGAAGTACACTACAGAGAATTTACTGTTGTTTTTACAATAGCATGTAGGAAGAGAAAAACTGTAGAAGACACATCGGTCTGCTATGGAGATGTGTTTTGATTCTTCAACTTTTTTCCCTTGTGTCATTTAAATCAACAGAGGCTCTTCTCTAACAAAAACATTTTTACATAGACTGAGACATATGTGTCCCTCAATGTCACAATTAATTTCACTGTGTGGCACTGAGAGAAACAAGCTGTTCTCACAGACCCAGGAAAGCAACCACAGACTGAGTTAAGCTTCGAAACAAAGGCAGGTCCTTATGGCGATCATACTGTGGTCTGGTCATCGTCATGGCAACACATAAACCGATTTATATGAACACGAGGCTTCATTAGTTCTGGGCAAAAAGCTGCACTGACGGACTGCGCCTGCTACTTTTACTGAAATTAGAAAAAACAAGCGAATGCGCTCATCTTCTAATTGCAAGGGAGGAATGGAAGGGGGGGAGGAAGTGTGGGAGGGATGTAGGCATGGATGCGGAGGAGAAAAGGGTGAAAATTACAGTGGTCTTTTTCCCTGGCCCGCACCGAACCATCGTGTATCTGTCAGCAAGAAGTGAGGCGTGTGCAATGGTGCACTGAGGGAGCCTCCAGTAGCCTGACAAGCTTATCTTTATCACCTGTCACTCTGACATTAGGTGTCTCTGCTCACCCCCAAATCCTCCCTCCTCCCCTCCATGTGACTCGCTCCAAAACTGCCTCCATCTCTCCATCTCTGTCTCATAGATATCATATTGTGATTTGTATAGTCTACCGTCCATGGATCTATATAACACACTGTACCTTTGGACTGTATGTGGGCTCCTGTTGTCCCTGTATGCACTCTGTTACTGTCATAGCACCAATGCCACCAAGTGTATATTTTTAAGAAATAAAAAGCAATTTCTGATTCTGTTTGTACAGACTTTCATCGTGGATTGTGTATATATGTACTATTTTTCTTCTGCCTCATTTTAGTCTGGCTTCTTCAGTCCCTCCCCCCAGTCTTCTCCTTCTCCCACCATACAACATTGATCATTGTGCTATTTTTACTCCATATATGCACTAGAAATCCTCTAGTCACTATTAGCGGAGGATGCAGACAAACAACTCACACATTGAGAAGTAAGCAAACCCCCACTGAGCGCAATACAGACAAAATTGAATATCGATTGCTGGTAATCCATAAGCACCAGCTATACGAAGAGACAAAGCATGCCTTACTTGCTGATCTCCAGCTAATTCAGCAAGCTCGCTGAGCAGATATGCTTTGGAGTCCATCTTGACCGTAGCAATCAGATCATGCTCAAATTACCACACCACTCAATTGCTTGGAAAGCCAGTCATCACCATCAAGGCGTGATTGCGAAATCGAGGCCATTTGAGAGAATCAATCGTCTTTATTGCCACATCTGAGAGAAAGATATTCTAAACTTCATGGTGGTGGTTTGGGAAATACAGCAGGGTGTAGTTAATGAAGCACATTACAGTACAGAGATGACATAGATTTTGAGAGCTTGAAATTGGCACCACAGATGCTCATCAAGCAATCAGCACTATTTGGATGTAATTTTATGGTAATCCTTTCATTTTCTGAGCCATTTTGTTCATTTCATGGATTGTCGACGCGACTCTGAAGAGACTCCGGGAGAAAATGGCACATGGCACACAATAAACAGCCTCAAAATTCAAATGAGAGGAATGCATCACGGTTGAATATGCTACTCTGAGCTGTTTAGCGAATAATTGTGGATAGCATATGAATGAATGCGCAAGTTTCAATTACTACAAACAGCAGTAATTGTATTTATGAAGCACATGGTCATAGAGATAGTGAGTTGACCAACAAAATCCAACAAATGACAGTTGGCTTGTATCCAGAAAAGCACAGTGATGAGTGACACTCGGTCATTTGATCTGAAGCCCGTTTCATTTTCAGAATCCATCGTCCGTTCCACGATCCATTTTTGTTTTTTAGCCATTGCAGGCGATCCAGAGTGACTTGAACACATAGGATTTCAGGACAGCCACCCTGCCACCCCGTGCTGTGAGCTGAATTTAAACCCACGGCATTCAGTGTACATGTGAACAGTTAACTTCCAAAACACTATATATCCCTTTTGAGAAAATATTCATCCAAAAGTTCATTATTAAACATTCCTAAAATAAGGATCCAGAGGATACAGTCTCATAAAAATTTTTCTTAACTTTGTAGACCCACACAGCAAAATTGTTAATTTAACTGAGTGTAAAAATCAACACTAAGCCAGTGTTTATACTGTATAAGTCCACATCGTCTAATTTATTTATAGTATTTTGTACCCCCATTCCTAGAGCTATATCACAAACAGCACCAATCAACTCCAAATAATTGACACTGAAAAATCAACACATACTAACACTGGAAAATTTACTGTGTATTATTAATCATTTTACCGTAGTAGCGTCACGTTTCTCTGTCTTTGGAGGGAAGCTTGTGTGTTCTGTAACTGTCTGTAGACGCTGGATGAGGCTTGGGGATGATGACACTTTCTTTTGCAAGTGAACCAGCAGGATTTTCAGCATTTTTCAGTATCAAGACAAACATAAAATCTGTAGGCAAACAGGTTTACGACAGTGTAAGTCAAAGCCATTGTCAGATTACCTCTGTTAACAACCATCACTGCTGTGTCGTACATTTCTTGTGAGCCGCCACCTACTGCCGTATTTAATTATTCCCTCTCCCTGCTGCCTTTAATGTGTAACTTATCAGTCTGGGCAGGTTAGGCAGGGTGGTCTAGTGATTAAAGAAACCAAGACCTGTAACTGATTCCTGCAGCAGGAATCCATCCATCAGCAGCCATGTGTCCTGTCAAAGAAAATGGACCCTGCCTGCCTGCTCATGCATTATAAGTTGTTCTAAGTGCATGCAGCTACTGTAAATGGCTAAAAATGTAAGGCATGCTCGTGAGATCATAGTCATTACAGTCTCTCAGGTTTTACACATAACGTATGACTCATTCAGTGAAATAAAGGGAAATTAGCAGTCACAGGGAATTAAACTTCTTAATTAAATGGGACCAAAATAAAATCAAATGTCGATCATTGAGGCTAATGTGTAGCAGGAGCAGTTGTGTTTTTTCTGTTCTGTTTCGCACTGGAATGTAATGTGTCATCACAACTAATGTTACTGCAGTGACAATATGTAGTAATGAGCCTTTCATCTTGTTTTGTGAATAGACCCTTTTCACACTTCGGGGTTCTATGCAACGGAAGTCATCATAGGAGGGAAACTCTGCAGCAATAGCGCCATTTACTCAGTAACTTTTACTCTGCGTACATTTTTTATATTTCTACTTATTTTACGTAATTTTTTGCATTCGTGATTTTACTTCTCATTAAGGCAAGGCAAGGCAAGTTTATTTGTATAGCACATTTCATACACATCGGCAATTCAAAGTGCTTCACATAAATAAAAGAAAAATAAAGACATAGGTATAAAAAGTGCATTAAACGACAAAAACGTACTGTAAGCAACGTAACAGCACACTACTTGTACTTGAGATCGATAAGAAGATAAGAAGAAGATATTTTGGTATAAGCATACACAACATACATGCCATGCAAAACACAGTCTCTTGGGCTTGGGCCACATGTGCGTTATCCACAGTCTGACTGCAGTCAACATTTACTTGGCAAATCCATTTGATTCGGCTTTGTACAGATCTTGAGTTGTTTGCTGGGATTATTATGAACATCTTAGCCTGCACTGTGAATTGATAATGAGTCGTTTTGTAATGTTGAGAGAACAGATTCAGCGTGAATGACAGGTGTTTGTGTGTGTGTGTGTGTGTGTGTGTGTGTGTGTGTGTGTGTGTGTGCGTGCGCGCACGCTACTCATTCGCTGTTGTCAGGTGAAAACCTTGTATCTCCAAAACTTTTTTTCCAAAAGTAAAAAAACCTTGTTCTGCATTTTTGAGTTTATGTAATTGGTTTTGAAAAGATTTAAAAAATCCAAGGGTTGTATAGTTTTCTAATAGAGTAATCCACAAATTGAAGTTGAAAAATATAAAAATCACCAAAATTGGAGTTAAGTGGTTTTCACCCGACAGCAATAATATTTTCTCCTCAAACTGCTGTGACCTTGAGTTTTCCCGGCCATTAGTAACATCTTTTTCTTATATAAAACGGAGCAAATATCATTATAAATTGCTATTCTCATGCCATCATTTAAGAAATCAATCTCATAAATAAACATTGGCAGTTGAACACTGTTTAATTAAATGAGTAAGTGGCTTGGGCCTGCTATTCCCTAAGGTTACCATATCCCAAGACAGCAGAATCATTTACAGAGATGCGACACATCGGGGCATTTTTCCCTGAGTTTGTTTTGCAACAATGACAACAAACTGCAGCGTGATTACAAAAACAGTTGATTTTTCAAAGCCAATGTCCAGGGGCAAATTGCAGCTTGCTTATATGGAACAAATTGTTGATCTTAAATAAATGGTTCATATAAGGACTTTGAAGTAGAAAATGGCTCTTATCAACTTTTGCCAGCTGTTTTAAAGACACCCATTGCTGTGTGCATGTGTGTACCACACAGCATTTAAGGCTTCTTAAAATTGGTTTTCACTCATGCAAATCCTTATCATTGAGATTCAATGTGCATCAAAACTGCGCTTACCCAAGAGACAAGTAGATTTGCCATCAAAACAAAGTCAGAAAGACAACTTCTGAGAGTTTTGCTCCTGCTCCTTCAGGTTTTCTTGTTAGCTATAGCAAGAACCTTTCCATGAGAGAGATATCATTGTCAGGTTCAGGACTAATAATATCATCACAGATAGAAACACTATGTCAAGTAGAGTAAGAGGCTTTTACTTGGAAATCTTTTCTCACTTTACCTCTTTAAAGCATTAGGAAACCAGCCCTTGGTGTGACAAATGATAGGATTTTTTTTTTGTCTTAGTTACACATTTTCCTCTGGGTGACAAAACCAGTATGTATGGGAAAGCCATTTCAAATAGTAAAAGATTTGGTGTAACTGTGGACCCTGAGCAAAGAGTCTCATCCCGATAATGAATGTAAAACAGGTGTTTAAGGCAAGACAGCAGAAATATTTCTGGGTCGTTAGATAGATTATTGGCTACACTTGGAACAATTCAATTAACGGCGGTATGGATGAGATTAATCGGAGTCAGCTAAGAGGCCCGGCCCCGCGCTCCCACGCCTCGCCGGGGTAATGTCAACTGAGGCTGGAGCCAAAAGGATTCATCATGGTCATTTTTAATCCATTTTCAACAACATAGAACATGAAAGAAGTATGAGTCAGGAGTTCGCCAGAATTCATTAAGCGGGTTCACTAGATCACTATCTGAGAGCTTTATCTGAAAGAGCAGCAGTGAAATCTATTAATGCAGAGCTTTTTCAGATGTTGTGATTCTGCTGTTTCAAAATGAACTCCTGCCACTTAAAGAAATAAGTTGACATTATTTGACATTTAATGTCTGACAGGCAAATGTAGATTTCAGCTTCTAATACATAGTTATAGACAGAATTAGCTACAGTATGGTTGCAGCTGTAGAGGGAGAGGGACTAAATGTTGGGTACTGCACCACTGTATAAAATTAATGAAATAAGTTTGGAGCATTGCAGAACATACAGACATAATTGCGGAGCCGGCAAAGTGGTGTAGCCTGCAAAATAACAGAGGGTTGTTTGGACTTTGGAAAGTAATGCAGGGTGCGTAGATCCACATCTGGGCTTATAAGGAGACATGCTGCCAACTGAGGCACATTTCATACCCACCACTTTTAAAAGTGAGCACAAATAATGGCATCAGACTGTTTCTCCATCAATAATGCCTTGATGACAGAATTATATTCCTCAAGGGCTTATCTATCACTCACGCTATTGTCAAAATCGAATGCGCTTTGTGATTATGAATAAATTCTTAAACATTGAGATTAGTCCTCCAGAGACTAGACGGGGAATTAAATGTTTCCACTTGTCATTACCTTGTCATTTAAAAGCGGGCATTCACAACATACAACTCTGTCTTTGAAAGGAAACAATTAAGGCATCATTTACTATCATGAAATGTCTACACAAACATTTATTCTCAAAGGCAGACAGGAGCAACACTTGGTGCTCTTGTGGATTAGGAAAAAAAGTGAAGTGCTGAGGTTTGTAGCTGCTCATTGGAAACAGGGACCAGATTTGTAGAAAACAACTGAGATAGTAGCTGTGAGAATGAGAACCTCAAGTGAGAAGAAAGTAAACTCTTGAGCTGTATCCACAATGTCCAAGTCTCCCAGGCTCAACTCTAAATCTTCTTCATTCTGATGGACGTGATTTCATGGATTCATCCTTCCTGTACAGGCTGGTGGTTTTGGTGTAATGATGTGTGGAGTGTTTTCTTGGAACACATTAGGCCCCTTAGTACCAACTGAGAATCATTTGAACACCACAGGTGCATCCCTTCATGACCACGGTCTACCCATTTTCAAATGGATAATGTGCCATGTCTCCAAGCACACATTGTCTCAACATTGTTCCAGGAACATGACAGTGACTTCAGTTTACTCTAATAGCCTGTGCAGTTCCCAGATTTCAACCAAATAGAGCACCTTTGGAGGTGGAAAGGGATGTTTGCAGCATGAATCTGCAGCAATTAAGTGACACCGTTGTCAGCATGGATCAAGACCCCTGTGGAGCGTTTCCGACACCTTGTTGATTCCATGCCTCAAACTCAGGCTGTTCTGGAGGCAAAACAGGGTTCTAAACAAAGTGGATACTGAGTGTACATTCACTATCATTCATTTTAGTTTGATAACAATGTTTTCTACAAACTCCATTTTCGCATCAGAGGACCCAAAGGTTGGGGAAGTGAGCTCTACTTTGAAGCGATCCTTTTTCATCTAGCGGAGAGCTCAAGCTGTGCTGTGCATGGGTGGCGAACACTAGCCAGTGGCCAAGGTACTTTTATGTTGACATGGAGTTTGGCACTGTGTAAATGTGTTAGATATGATGCTTCTATTTATTCTGTGCTGTGATGTGATGTGACAAATAGCACTGTCAGTTGTATAAAACTATGCCAAATTAATTTATCATGGAATGATAAAGGCATATGCCTGCAGTTGTGTTATGAATGGCGTAGGTTGCAGGAGTATTCTTTCAGAATGTTTCATCAGTCTGACTGGCCTCTAAACATCAAAACATGTTAATTTGGCTTCGCGTCCAGCAGGCAAGACAGCACCAGAATACACTGAAGATTTCCTGATAAGTTAGGGAATCAGCGAAGGAGCATCTGTTGATGTCGGAGCGCGGAATTGTGATTCGCGTGCGGCCGCCAAGGAATGCGCCGTCCTGGCTGACTGACCGGGTGATCAAGACAGATGAGAATAGAGAAGTAGGTGGAGAGGGGGAGGAGGAGGAGGGCTGTGACAGACAAACTAGGGGCGTGTTCGAGTGGAGGGGCTTCCGCGCACTCATGGTTTGGTGAGCCATGAGATAGACATCAGGTATATCTGCTGGTTCCAATGAGCAGCTCAGGCAATTAACACTGGAAAGGCCAAGGAGCTGACACTTCACTGCTGTTTTGAATTTAAATATTTCAGCTTTCAACATGTCCCTCCATAACTTTGCCTTGACTGAATTTCTGTACAAACCAGTGTTGGTAGATTTTCAAAATCACTCAAGGAAATAGTATCTATAACTATATTTACCTACTTAAATTGATGGCTTTTTTGCCTTTTCTCAAACCCCCAAAATCCACTGGCCTCTCTAGTATTAAGTTCCCAGTTGCTGTTCTCCACAGATTCATGTAATCAATTAACTCTATTTGATAGTTATGATGTTCTGCTGATGTTATCCTCTATCATCATCTCAACAACCTTGCTGACTGTCATGATTTTCCAACAGCAAGAATTATCAGTCAGTTCAGTTGAAAGAATTATTAAGTCACACTCCTATTTCAAACACCGCAAATGAGTCTGTGATTAACTCATCTTGTAATATTACTGAATTTCATAAAGGCAAATTGTTTCAAAGCACATATGCAGGTGAATTTGTACCTGTTATCATCCGATTTTTAAACAAACCCAGAACACCTCTGGCACAGTTGCCAGATATAACCCAGATCTCTTAAGTTAAAGAAAAATTCCCCTTTAACTCTAAGCCATTGACAGCAGCCCTGGCATGATCACAAAGCCTCTGCTTTCAGTCAAAAAGGGATCATACCTTAATCCTAGGCCATCAAAAATGCTATCGATTGCCTGTAACCCTCAGATTTGATTTTTTTTGTTGCCTTTTTCCTCTCCTTTTACATCCCAACTGTGAAGGCTGGAGGCTGTCAAATAGCTGGGGAGAGCTGAGACCTTGCCAACGCACATGCACATCAAAGGCACATCATCAAAGCAAGCCATCTGTCCTGCATGGCCTGGTCTTTTCTTCCACCCGGTTGATGATGTACACATAATGAGGAAACACTGGGAGAGGTGATCCATGCAGAGTGGAACGGCTAAGATGACTGGGGAGCCTCACGCAGGCACTCAGGGCTAGAACAATTTTCCAGGGATGCGGATTGTGCTGAGACAACATGTGCTTCCAGTCTTGATGCTTACTCTGTCACGGCCAAAAATATCCTGTTACCTGGTTCTTTAACTTTCTGACACAGTAATGGGGCGGCTTTTGAGTTATTTGCAAAAGGTTGTATAATGCCTACACCCTTCCTGAGGAACTCTTCAAAGTAATATTTTGCCAACAGCCCACCGAACAAAAATAGAGACCTGAAAAAAATAAGGGTAGCCTTTAACAATGATTGAAAGAAGCATTTGTAAGACAAAACCAACATTCTCTGTTTAATTATTTGAGGGGTTCATTCTCACATCAGATGCTCCATCCAGCATATTGCCATCCATGGGAATTATTTAGAGAGTAGCTAAACATGGCCGAAGACTCAGCCTTGAATAAATATTCCATGATTCCAAGCCAATATTTGGTTTGATGATGTTGATAGCGAGATAGACTAAAGATGAGATAAGCTTGAAAGAGGACAATAAGGCAGATACTGCTGCTTGAGCCCCAGTAAGAAAAATAAAGATTATATCCCTCGTTCAGACCTGAATGTGTGTACACAGACGCATACTATGGAAAGTGGGATAGTAAGGGGTTTAATAGCCCTGTGGGATTAACATTTTACAGCAGCATATTGTAGAAAAGAAACAAAGACTGTTGTAATACCAGAAGAAAAAACTCGTATTTCTCTAAAGTATAGATTTGGATTTGAATATAAATGTTAAGAGGCTACAGTGCTCAGGGAGAAAATTGTGGCCTCAGGTCCAAAGTTTGACAGCAAGCTAGGAAAGAGTGTGTTTGACATAGAGAGCCAAGTTATTAATTTTACCAGAGAATGGACCTCTTTCATTTGTTTATTCCCATATTTTGTACTTTAATATATCTTAAAATGCCTAACTGTGAGGAATGTAATGTTGAAGAAAACCTGGAAGCAGTTTGTTACAGTGTGTCAGAACTGAGTCAGTGGCAATTTTTGTTTTAATGACAATAATAATCTTTATTCCTATAGCACTTTCCAAAAAAAAGTCACAAAGTGCTTCACAACCATAAGTCAATGAAACCAACAGAGCAATGAGGCAGAAACCCAGCCCCAGTCACAGCCATAGGGATAAAACTAAAGGAATACATAAATAACAGACAAGACAACAAGAATAAACTGAATAAAAGTCAAAGAATATAAAAAGGCCTTCCGATAAAAGTACGTTTTAAGAAGTGATTTAAAAGATGATATTGACTCTGCCAGCCTGAGCTCCACAGGAAAGTCATTCCAAAGGGGGGCCTCACGGCAAGAGCCCAGTCCCCTTTAGTCCTTATCCTGGTCACAGGAACGGAAGGGTCCTGCCTGAGGATCTCATGGCTCATAAGGAATCACAAGTTCAGAGAGATAACTAGGGGCCAGGCCGTGCAAAGCCTTAGAGGTAATCAGTAAAATCTTAAAAAACTGAAACAGACAGGCAACCAGTGAAGAAATGCTAAAATGGGGGAGAAATGGTCCCATCTCTTAGTTTTGGTTAAAAACCTTGCAGCATACACACATTGGAGCCATTCTGCCTGGGTAAACAGGGCATTGCAGTAGTCAAGGCGAGATGAAATAAAAGCATTTATAACAGATTTAATTTTTTCTAGCTTGCTAAGATAGAAAAAAACATGACTGAAGAAGTTTTTTAGCACTCTTTGTTGCTCAAATTTAAGGATCGGGTCAAACGGGGCTCCTAAGTTCTTGGAGGCACAGTTGATATGTTGAATTAGTGGACCAAGGGCAGGTTGAGATTGGATGGATTTGTGCTTAGAGCCTACAAACATCTACAGTCTGCATTTAATTGTAAAATATTTTTGGACGTCCTTAACATCTGTTATGCAGAGAGGCCAACTTATTAAGTTGACTCGGCTTGACTGAGAGGTACAACTGGATCATCGGCATAACAATTACTACGTGACCTAGAGGAAGCATATATAGGGGGAACAAAATTGGTCCAAGAATTGAGCCTTGTGGCACACCACACTTAGTCAATGACTGAGAGGAGAAATAGCTATTAATGGACACACGGAATTTCCTATTAGTCAAGTATCAAGAGAACCAATCAAATCACCTTTAAATACCGACACACTGCTTACAGTATCAAATGCGTGCTGCATTTTAGTCAAGCTGCACTAACACTGAGCACACGTCAAGATATCATTTACAACCTTGACAACGGAAACCACACCAACTGTTTTCAAGTATGTTATTTTCCAAACCTTCCTGGAGTTGACTTGATAAAACCTTTTCTAGAATTTTAAAAATGGATGGTATTTCTGAAATGGGTCTATAATTACTGAGAGCAGAAAGATCAATACCGTTTTTGAACACAAGCTGTGTTAAAGTATTCAGGGACACAAGCAGAGGACAGAGAGCTGTTGACAAGCTGTTGAGAGCTGTTGAGAGCCAGCAGGGACCTATACTATATACAATTTTAAAACTTCTAAAAAGAATATGGTTGATATGATGATCAAGAGGTCTAGAAGACGGTCTCATGTGAAATGGTGTCCATTTAGTTCCTGAAGACAGAGCAGACCTAAACTGACTGAGAGTAGATGAGGACGGGATACATCTGTAAAGAAAATATGGTGGGAAATCTTATACCTGATGTCCTTAATCTTATCTAAAATGAAGGTTAAAAACTTTTCATTCAGTATTTGAAGAAACAGAGATGCCAGAGGGAGCGAGATTCACAAGGAAATCAGTAGCACTAAACAAGAACCTGGGATTGAGCTGATTTGTAGAGATTAGTTCAGAGAAATATTTTTCTCTTGCATCTTAAATTTTTTTGATTATAGGATTGTAATAATTCCTTCATATGCTGGTAATGGAGCAGGAGCTTAGTGCTTTCCCACTTCCGTTTGGCTCTTCTTCAATCCCTTTTTAGGCAACGGATGCTTTCATTTATCCAAGGGGATATACTGACTGATGATTTCGATCTAGTTTTAAGTGGAGCAGTAGCAGCTAAGGCTGACGAACAAAGATTACTGAAACAATTTAATACATTCTTTGTGTGGGAAAACCGAGCCTAAATATGATAATAATAATAATAATTTGCAAACAGGGAGGAACATTTTTGAGCACTTTGACCATTAAAGGTCCCATATTCTACACTTTCCAGTGTTTTATTTTATGTCTTGAGGTCCATTAAAAGCTGTGTGTGTGGTGTCATGCACCACACACACACACACAAAAACACTCTCAATCCATTTTTACACGTTCATTTTCCAGCATCTCTCTGAGCCTTGCCAAGAACAGGCTGTTTCTGTCTCTGTGTCTTTAAGGCTCATTAATATTAACGACCCCTCTGTTCTGATTGGCTAACCGTTTCAAGAGTGAAAGGTGAGACACCGCAGCCCGGCAGCTACAGGTAGGGAAAACTCTCCAGTAAATAAACAATGACAACCGCTCAACCGCTTTAAAATAACACTTTGTTAGTCTTTTTTTCAAAGATTTATTTTTGGCATTTTTTATGCTTTATCTGACAGAGTTAGTGAGAGAGAGACAGGAAAGAATGGGAGAGAGAGGGGAGGACATGCAGCAAATGACTGCAGGCCGAATTCGAACCTGGGTCGCTGCAGGAAGGACTGAGCCTTATGGTACGCACTCTACTCAGTGGGGTGCCCCAAAACACTTTGTTAGTCTATTATTTCTTACAAAAATGATACTGAGTGAACCTCTGTGACGCCACAAAGTTACAGAAGTCCAAGCGGCTCGTTTAGAGGCTCGCTTTTCAAATATGGATTGTGTGGGTTTAGTTTTACATGATATGGGACCTTTATAGATGCAAAAGTGAACAATACACTTGTGGTATTTTGTGACAGCTTGAAAAGCCAATTTAAACACAATACATTGCCGATTAGAGACACAAATTTCTTTCAAAACCAGGAAGCCAAGAGTAAAAACTAAATCTAAGGTTAAATCTTTTTTTTAATTAAAGCACTCCGAGGGACTGAGGATTTTGGTTCCCTTTTATTGTGTCGTATCATTTTCACTTTAACAACAGGGGATGGCCAGGCCAGAAGGTGGTGAGTCATTCATCAGTTTGATTTTTATTTACTTGAGCAATTCTAAATATTAGAAGGTCAGAAATCTGTACGCCCAACACTTGCTGAGGAGTTCTCTACAGTATGCTGTCCCTTTCTCTTAGTGTGAGGGTTGATGCTCCAAATGGAAAGACAAATACCCTTTTCTTTTGGATTATTTGTTTTATATTGTCAAAAGCACTTTTCATTATCAGAGCAATAGACACATGCAGTATATGACCGTTTTTTTCCAATGTGTCTGCATGGCAAACTGAAATTTTTGCCACAGAATCTTCCAAGTAGATACTGTACTTCTGGGTTTAGGAGTGTAGTGGAATCTTTTTATTATTTTATATTTTTTGAAAATAACTCAGTTACTCAGTTTGAATAAGAATACCTGCTTTTTCAGGATTTTGAATAGTTCTTTAGTGGGCATTCCACCTTTAGGACACTGTATACTATTTCTTATCTAATGGTGATTCTTGATTAACTAATCACATCCTGATTGGACTGTTCATCAACTCTTGTCCTATCAGTATCCATAATCTTTACATTTTCCTCTTTGTGTGGGGAATTGGCAGAGAATATTGGCCCTCTCATGAATGTTTCATTGTAACTCTTTGGATCAGCAGTGCGGTCCCATTCAGTCCATTAGCAACCAGCAGAACATGCTCGACTTGGTGCAATACTTGGCTTTCTCTCTTTCGCCAGCCTCATAGTCACGCAGAGGAAACCGCACGGCTTGGCTGGGTTAAAATGGCACAGTGTAATGTTTCAGAGCAGGTCAGGCAGTCTTTACTCAAGTCAAGTGGCGTGTAGAAAATGGAAGATACTGTACTGCCCTCTTCATCCCCAAGAATAAATAAACAGGATGCACTCTGGGTATCCAGCGAGGGCCGTGCATACAGGGAAGTCTCAGCACAGAAGGAAACTGGCTTACTTACTGCTGCATTAAATGGCTTTGAAGCCTTGTGATTTTTCCTTGCCTTTCAAAATAGCATCTATCCTTAACCACAATATGGAACTTTTTGAGCATATCAATACTGAATATCTAAATACATGTTGCTGATGAAGTGTATGTCCTTGTGTAAAAAGCTCTGCCAATCAGCTTGACAGCAAAAATGTTGTAAAGACAGCTTACTTCCTTGTTTTTTTTCTTCATCTCAGCCTGTATTTGCGTGTTAAGTTGATAAGCTGGGGCTATAGCTTACCACTTTCCAAAAATGTGGAGATTCAATAAACTGTGATAGATGGTTGAGAGAGGAAGGTAATGTATATTTCATATTCCAAAAGAACTGCATCAATACAGCATCATTTGGCATGGTGAATTTTAGATTTTTCCATCGAACCTGCCCAGACAACCAAGCAGACTTGTCAGTGGACTGCTTCTTTTTACATGCACATCTATGGTAAGCCTACTTTCTGCTTATTCATGGAGTCTCCAATGCTATTCATGCAGCTGCTTTATTAATCTTATGTCCATAAGATGCAAAAACTGGTAGGTTCATACACTTATTGCAACAGTAAGGAGGATTCTTTGCCTGCTAATGACCCAGAAGCCAATAACGCTTTCATGCATAATCACCATTAAACAGGTTTTCTTGCTATTTCTTGCTAGCCCTTCCTTAGCAGATACTGAGACATGTCAGGTTGTGGGTTGACACTGATATCAAGGAGAAAGCAGAGTGTATCTCTTCTCACTTGGGGTTGTTCAGTTCAGTACAATCTTTCCTCACCTATAAGAGATATTAAATATTCCTTAAAAGAAAGAAGCTCCTCAGGAATAAAGGAGAATGCAGTGAAAGTGTAAAGAGTCTGTAAAGAATCCCCCCCCCAGCCCCTGAGCTTTTTCTCCATTCAGAGTTCCCAACATCCGGTTCTTCCATTTCTTCACTTTTTATTCTTTCTTTTTTCTCGTTGGTGAGCCCTTCCCATCCCTCCGCTCTGTTCCATCTCTGTGCTCATTTCTCGCTCCTCCTCCGTCTCTCTGTCTCCTGGCTCTCGCTGGCTCTTGTGTCTTTAACGAGCCAATAAGGGACAACTCGACAAACATTCCATCACATTAGCATGGGGGACTGGGGCTAGGGATTGTGTTAAGCTCAGCATTAGCCTGCCTGCCGCTG
Organism: Centroberyx affinis; assembly: GCF_046629955.1. Taxonomy (NCBI): domain Eukaryota; kingdom Metazoa; phylum Chordata; class Actinopteri; order Beryciformes; family Berycidae; genus Centroberyx; species Centroberyx affinis. The sequence goes on from NW_027278873.1 coordinate 263,652, forward strand.
CTTTAATTACGTTTGCTCAGCACTAGCTACGCTAATGGCTAACTGCCACATTTCCTCCAGTGAAGAGAGAGCGAGCCGGGGCTCAGCTGGAAGATGCCACAAAGGATCGTAAGGCGGGTGTACAGTTAACAAGCACAAGCAACAGGGGATACACAAGTCACTAAACAGAAATACACCATTTGAATAAAGAGACCTTGTACAATATGAGTGATTGCACAAACTTACAACATATTATGGTACTTACAGGATTGGATAGAAGGTAACTTTAGTCCCAGGATGACAAAATGATAACATTTTTGTTAAATGGATATTTTAGAGGTGTTGAATGATATTGAAACTTAAGGCAATGATTTTTGATCCCAAAATGGAAACATAAGTTTAAAGCATTTTGGAATATTTCTCTTCACGTTATCTTTTGAGGCAGTGCTTATCTCAGCAGTGACTTATTGTTGTCTAGTGATTTCTTGGAAATAACTCTATGCAGGCATCATTTGAGAAGTAAAAAAAAAAAAAGTAAAAGGACCAAATGCCATGCATCAACCTCTTCTACATCCCTGCCCTTTTCTTCTACTTTATTCCCAGTGTCTTTCCTCCTTGATTCTGTCTGCATGTTTGTCTCCTACTCCAATCTTTCTCTGTCTGTGCTCCTGGCTTCCTCAGATACTAATTCCTGTGGGTGGGGGAATCGCTGATACAGTGGCATATCACCTCTCTCTCTGTTACATTCCCTCTCTTCTTGTTGGATGATAAACAGATGTAGCTGCCTCACATTTAGACTCATGAATACATAATGCAATGTTCCAACCTTTGTTTTTTTACCTCCCACATGAAAGTCCCTTTCACATTGTACTTTGACCAAGGCTAAGTATTTTATAGTATTTTTTAACCCAAGGCTAACTGGTGTCTTAGCCTGGGACGAACAAATGCTTCACACCGGCTTATTCTAAAGAGGGCTAGTTAGACTGGATTTTGAAAACATGCTAGAATTGATTTCTGGGGTAGAATTGAATTGGGCCATATCTTGGTCTACGGTTATTGCAAATCCTGGGCTAAAAATGTGCATTGTTAAACTGTACTTGTGGCCCTCTCACTGCAAAAACTGACAAACTTTATTGTTAAAGTTATTTTCTCTTGTATCCAGACTTATCATGCTCATTTTAGGATTTTTAGGATTACTGCACTGGCAGCTAATTTTACCGGTTTCAACAAATTTGACTTTTTTTTCAGGAGAATGTAACTTGTTTTTCTTCATTGTTTTATGATTTCTTGAAAGAAGTCATCCTGGCTTGTATCAAGTGAAATTTATTGAAAAGATTATCTGCCAGTGCAGTGAGATAATTTGACTAAAAATATCACAAAATAAGCTTGACAGGTCTGGAAACAAGTTAAAATCACTTGACAGCTTGTTGGCTTTTTGTAGTGCTCCATTCTCTATATACAGAGGATGTGATACAGATATATTTATTTGTTTATTCAGGGAAAGTTGACTCTGTATTCATACCTGGGACTGCCTCAGCTCTGCCACAGTCTTCTACTGGTGGCCACTGAGCAGTTGGGGGTTAAGTGGCTTGAATTAAAGGCACCTTGATGGTGGTTGAGGCAGGAGAGCGTCCATGTTTTCACAGCTGGTCCGGGGATCCAAACCAGTTGCCCAGACTCTCAAACCCTTAGGCTACTGCCACCCCTGATATCAAAACGGGGCATCCTGGGGCTAAGGCAAATGCCACGTGCTCATCATGACATTACGGGTTTGAGTCTGGCTCATCGCCTTTGTAGCAACTCACACCCCCTCCCTCCCTCTCTACCATCTTTCATTCGCTCTCTTATGTACTATGAACTTGAGCATTTTTTATTCAGGAAATGTATCCATTTGATACAGAAATGTTAAAGAAGTCTTGATGGAAGTTCAAAAATCCTGACTAAAAGGATTTCTTAAAACAAGTTCATAAATCATTGATCCAAATGTTTTTTTTAAAATGCACTGAGTAGGAAAACATGCAGAGCATTCTGTATGCAGTGTTTATTTTGGGTGTGTCAGAGAATCTTATGTTTCAACTTGGATATGATTATCGCACAAAGTAATTTACTAGTTTTGTTTTAACATCAGCGCAGGTTAATGTAGGTTAATTAAAGGTTAATTCACTAAACCCAAACTGCGCTGTATTGCTTTGTGTTTTGTTGTGAATTATTTTTGACAGAGGAAAGTGCATGTGCTTAGCAGAATACGGCGAGAAGGAGAAGTGAAAGGAAATTCCAATGTGTCCCAGGTTAATTAAAAGATGATCTTGTCTTCAACATCTGGCTGTGAAGTTGTCAAACTCAATGAGAGAAGAGAAGTCAAAGAATGGCCCGAGGGAGTTTAGCAACAGCGAGTGAGATGAAAAATAACATCTCACTGGTGTGTTTGCTTGTGTGCAAGCAAGAGAGAGAGTCTGTGTGTGTGTGTGTGTGTGTGTGTGTGTGTGTGTGTGTGTGTGTGTGTGTGTGTGATAGACAGAAGAGACAGAGATTTTGAAACAAGGAGCTGATTGATAAATTCAGCTCTGTTGAAACCATATGGAATAGCCCTGTCAACAAACACACAAATACACACACATGCACACACACACACATACACACACACAAGCAATCTCTGGCCTCAGCTGTAAGCGGCATATACAGTAGTATGTCCTTGATTTTCCTGTAGGTTTAGCCCAGATAAGGGCCTAGTAAAAAAAAAAACAAGGTTCCATGTGAATCATGACCCCATATCTCTAAAGCTGCACTAGACAAGACTTTTATATAAAAATACACCCATCTGGAATCACAAAGTGGGTCTACTACTGAGAGGAGAATCCCATCCCCTCTAATGGAGACTTTGTACATTGTCAGAAAAAAAGGTACTGAGTTGTAGCCTTTTGTCGCTGGAGCTGTACCTTTATCAAAAACTCTGTACCTATTTTTTTCTTAGGTTGTAGATTCACCCAGTTTGCCCAAATGATTTTCTGGTGTCTGGTATGGTCACTTTCTGGGTTTTGAAGTCATCAAAATGCTGCCATTTGGGGCCACCAACATGTGACAATTGCCTAGTGCAGCTTTAAATAAATTCTGTCCCAAAAAACTATGTTGTAGATGTTTATAGGTTACAATACAACACTGAACTCGGCTCAAATTGCATTGCAGTAACTTGAAAAGCACAATGAAACAGCATTTTGAGAGCATCTTGCTTCCTTAATGTGATGTATTTCGTGTTGAAACAGGATATCGGGGCAGGATCCTTCAAAAGTGTAAACCAGTGGGATGTCAATAAGGGAGAGAAAGGCAGTTTTATTTAATGAGAGGGGCAAAGGGGTGCAATTGTACAAAAATCTGTATTGGCTGGAGTTTTTATTCCAACCAATAAAAGATGTATTCCTGGTACATGATTATTAAAGATACACTGTTTTTACAGGACGTAAATATAATGGGATTTTGCTATAAAAATACAAGAATATGAAAGCTTTGTAAATGGTTGGCATTTATTGTTAAGTAGGTGTATATTATAGCATGGAAAATGAGCTAATAAGGTGAAAAAGTTGGTTTTACATTCATTATGACTTTAAACTTGACCTCATTCACACCTGAGCTCAGTCTGCTGCACAGCGGTCTGCCTTCCCACCCGAGTGGAGAATCATTGACAAGGAGCATCTCATTCCACACTCATTATTCAGTTGCCTATTGGCAGCGCCATCAACTGCTCCACCTCTCCTCCTCCTTGTTCCCCTCTTCCTCTCCTTCTCACCTTCTCCGTCTCTCCTCTCCCTCCTACTGTTCTCTTCCTCCCAGCAGCAACTCGCTCGCACAGTAGTTAGACCCGGAGCTGCTGACAGGTTTGATACAGATGTGATGTCATGCCTCGCCTAGAGGCACAGAGGTGAGAATCAGTCCACCTCCTCCATTGCCTTCCCCTCCTCCTATCTTTCTCTCCACTGCCTTAACTCCTTCCTCTACCTTTTTTCTCTCCCCCTCGTCCCTCCTCTCTCTCTCTCTCTCTCCCTCTCTCTCTCTCTCTCTCTCGCTCGCTCTCTCTCTCTCCCTCTCTCGCTTTATCCATGTCTCTCTGTGTTTATGTCATTTCCCACAGGAAGATGTCAGCCACCCCTTATTATATTTCCTCTTACGCTAATTGGGGGCGCAGGGTGTGCAGATTGAGCCTTGATTGCTACCTTCCCCTTTGCATTTGTTTTCTGAGTGCCCTGCTCCCTCCTGTCCCTGGACACCCGCTACACTTCCTCCACCACTCCCCCCCACTCTCACACACACACACACACACACACACTGCAAACACAACAGGGCTCTCTCTCTCTCTCTGTCTCTCTCTCTGTCAACATCAAACGCACTGCAAGAGTGGGCACTGACACAGTACGCAGGTTTTGGCACTGACGCATCCCGGATTATGGTTCTATTAGCAAGCGATTTCATTATCTCATCCCAACAATGGCTGAATCTGCTGGTTTCCCTTTCACCCGCTAATCCTCATTGTTTCCTCTGGCCTCTGTGAGGGCACATGGTCTTGTATCTGATAAGTTTATAATGACTCCTAATGAGCTATTATTTATTCCTGGATCATCAGCTCCATTTCAAGTATGAAGGGAATTGCTGACGAGGGCCGGTCCTGAAACGAAAGTCATTTTTCACGCCGTAAAAGAAAGATGGCTCTTTGACTTGAGGTGTGTGTGCGTGTGTTTGTGTTTGTGGAAAGTGAGGAATCACTATCAAATAAGGAAGGAAAATAAGCCGCTCCTGGCTGCCTTATGAAGGAGCTTGGATCATGATGTCAAGGAAGTAAAAGGAAATCGTCAGTCCATTTGGTGAACAACGGAAATAGAGATAGAGAGAGGAGAGGCTGATATTCTGTTAAAATAATATTGACAAACAGACAAAATGTGCTGGCTTGAAGACAACTTTAGCCTCTACTAACTGAATGTATTTTTTTCTTCTGTCATGTGCAATGACACGTGCCCATGTCAACCTATCTGCTCACACGTGTGCACATCTGTCTGCACACCAGGGCCCTTTTCACACTGTGTGGGCCGTGTGCTTCGACGTGTTGATTGACATGCGCAGGTTGTGCTGTCATGACATTATTCCCCCCCGTACTGGCAGCTCTCTATTTCCAAGCGGCGCCTCGCTGATAGAAAATTCAGCAGCTCCACAGTTTCAGAGGGAGGCTGAGAAAAGTGCACCCAGGGGAGCTAGGTACACAAGCCTTGTACTCTCACCTCATCAACACATACCGCTTAATCTCCAATCTGCACACACACACACACACACACACACACACACACACACAGCCTGTGCCCTGACTCACTCAACTCTTTTTATGGTCGATGGGGGAACATCACCGATCTCTGCCCCGAATATCAACACTTGCACTGTGGTGTCGATGAGGCGGGAAAATAAAGAGGGATTTTATGCAAAGCTAATGCAACACCTAAACAAAACGTGGCGGGTGCAAAAACAACAACAACAACAACAACAAAATGGAATCTGGCCCTCATTCAGCCTGTCCCATTTCACGCCAGGCCACAGAGATTAGCATTACATTAATAACCCACACTTTTGGAATAGGGCGATTAGGGGAACAAACAATGCAGCCCCGAGCCAGAGAGACGGGAATATCATGGCTAAGTGACACTTTGTATTCACAGTCCCAATCTTGGCATTCAGGAGCTCACTTGACGGATGAGTTTTGTTAATTAACGAACTGCAGGGGACTCAATACCGCACCGGGGAGTCGTGCTAACCATGAAAATGTGAATTTCTATGGGGACGTGTACTGTATGTCGGCACAGCATCCTACAGTGGAACCACTTCTTTGGCAGTGCAGTGTGCACAGTTTCCTTATAATAGCCGCTGCTCCTTGCTACCTTCCCAGCGAGTGTGTATTGTAGATCATTCAGGCACTTCCTGGGTTTTCATCATGCATGGCCACAGCTGAATGAGCCGCTGATGAAATATACAAATTCATTTTTCATCGCGTTCGACAACTTGTGAAGTCGGGCTGAAATGTCATTTTGATGGCTCTTCCCATTTAAACACAGCCATGTGTAACTCGTTCGAACATTTTTATCCACGTATTCATATTTCAAACACTGAGAGTCCCTTGATTATGTGGAGAGTGTTCGCATCTAACTTGGCTAGTCACGTGAAGGAGCTCTAAAAGCGGTTTGATTTGCCATGCATCAGTTCAGATGACGCTATGTAACGTTACGCTGATTACATGCATCTGCACTGCCACATGGGAGAGATCGCCGGGATTCAGCCACTCGAGACGCTCGTTTTCACTCGTACTCACTTGTATAATTCAAGGATCCGACTGAGCTTTTCTTCGAGGAGGGCGTTGGATCGGATCGGCCTCTCCAGCGTGTGGTGGGTCGGACCGCTGAAGTTAAAGCCGGTCCATATGGGCTCAATTATAAAATAGGATGTTGTAATCAAAGTGTGTCACTCATAGCGCAAGACAGAATGTGTTTAGCAGGAGTCACATTGGGTTTTGGGTTGTGGCCAAATGGAAATCTGACAGTGCACTTACTCGAATCTGAAATTAGCCAAACACAAAGGCAATGAGTCCATCTAAGTGGCCACTTGATCAGCCGGCTCATTGTTTTCGAGAATCCACAAATTCATGTACGCTTGTGAGTAAACCAGCACTTGTGGTTTACATTCAAGTCTGCTACTGATATTAGTCATCTAGCCTGAGGATGGAAATATCATTGGTCCGTGGGGACAAGTACAATCGCTGATGATTGCATTAACCTGCCTTAATTTTCACATCAGAAGAAGCAGCCCTAAATATAGCCAGAAATAAAAAATAAACGAATACACCTGGTTACAAACACATAACTCGAAGGATTCAGAGGGTTGGATCCAGGCAATGAGAAACCAGTGCTGCTGTTTCTCATCAGTTTTCAGTTTTCATCAGTTTCTCAGTATGAAAGTATGAATGCCTATGAGTATGAAACCTAGATATTTGGCAATCCTCTCATCCAAGATGTTTACTGCGCCATATTCCCAGGAAGATTTCTGTAGAATACGCAACTGGGGAAAAAAACACATGCGATAAACAGCAAATTCTTCTGCTTAATCAAACATTTATTTGAGCCATCAGAGAACCTGACACTGAGAAGCTAAATCGTCTTCAGTGGTTTGCTGTGTAGCGTAGATGAATATGATGTATCGTCGGGTGCTGTGCTGGATCAAATAAATGTTTGATTAACCATAAATAATGCCTGTTCCCAGCATGTACTGTATCTCCCCTATTGTGTTAAATGTTGGTGAACATCTATTATACCAAAAGAGTTTTCTGCTTTTTAAATAAATATCTTTTTCCTTGTGTCAGATTTCCAAGCCTGTGATTAGAGTCTACTTTGTATAGAGTCTACTTTTTATTATGAACCAGATTTTGAACATGAAGCCTTGAAAATGCAGGTCCACGTGTCGCAGTGGAAGATGTTCCCACTCCTTGGACCCCTGAAAGCTTTCATTCTCCCTTTCTCAACCCGAGTGACACCGCAGCCCAGCCGGTTCTCCCCGTATTGATCTCTATATCGAGAACCTCTCTCACGGAGGGAGAATTAGAAAAGCGACGGGTCTCCTCTCCTCCATGCCTGCCTCTCCACACACATACAGACATACTACACACACGCTCGCTTTGGGAAGGAAAAAAAAAAAAAATGTCCCTCAGCATATAAAGAGGAACCTTGCGGAGTGGAGATAGGGCACAGACAGACATGGAGTGCCAGCGATAATGGCCATCTTCTGGCAGCCCAAAGAGCCGTGACGGACCCCCATTCCCCGCCACCAGCTCCCCGCCGCCGATAAGGACGGGGCAGGCGGAGAGGCGCGGCGGCGGGCGCTCTCTTTCTCCCACAGCATATTCACTAGTTCCCGTGTTGGCCAGATAGCCGCAATGTCAACCGGCTGCACTGTGCGAGCTGCGAGTTCACTTAGTGTACTCTGCTGGTTCATGGAATGTGTGTGTGTGTGTGTGTGTGTGTGTGTGTGTGTGTGGTTGTTGAGTGCTGATATTTGCACCAAGGAAGGTGAGATGGGAAGAGGCATAGTGTAAGAGAGATAGAAAGAAAGTGTGTGGGTGTGGGTGTGTGTAGGTGTGTTATTTTTATTTGAACAGTTCAACAGATATCCATATACAATGATATAACACACTCTATGACAAATAAACATATAAGTATGTGCATTGTAATACATTTTAGAAAAATATCTAAGTAGTGTGCGTGTGTGTGTGTGTGTGTGTGTGTGTGCTACAGTGGCATGGAGATGTGTGTGTGCGAACTTGGTTGCTAATCTTTTACTCTTTTACAAGTAAATGATAACCCAAAAAGGTTTTTGTCATAGCTGTAAAATGATTAAACATTTAGTACCTGTTGCAAAAAAAATAGCTGAGCCCCAAGTTCAGTATCAGATAAAATCAATTAAACTGTATTTAATCTGTAATTAATCTGTAATTTATCAGTAGTCTGCTCTGATTCACGCTGTACCCGGTCCCGCAGTCATTTTTTTTTCTCTCCCAGCCAATTTTCCTACTGAGTTCAATTAGTAAATTAGCCTGGCAAATGAGCACGGATAAATTACCCATTATCGACATGAATTATGGTGGCAGTGCGATGATAGTTTTGGTCCCCTTTTGCCTGCTCAGGGCATCAGTTTTCTACTCAGTAATTGAGCCAAAGATGTCAGTATGTTGTGGCTGACATCTTAAGCAATAAAAACAGACTTTGTGAAAATCTCTCATAAGGTCACCGGTGTGAGGCAGACACAACTGACTGAAGTCCTTGAGACTAGAGGGCAGTTTCAGCTTTAAATTTCCAACAGAACCAGGCACTCATTTATCCTGTCTGCAATTTAATCTCTCAGCTCGCCTAATGTGATGTTATGCTTGTGTAAGAACTTCATACACTTGCTAACTGATGCTCTGTCCCTATGGTACTGTATATATTGCGGGGATTTTTTTTATGTGTTTTTGTTTTATGTTATGTGTCTTTTGTGTACATTTATTTTGTATAATTGTGTTTTTTATGATGTGTTTTTATAGCGTGTTCTTATAGCGTGTTTAAACCCTGTCTTTAAACCACGTCTGCAAACCAAATTTCCATTATGGGACAATAAAGTTTTGAATTGAACTGAATTGAACGCTTTATCAAAATAATGTGAAGCAAACGCGCCAAAAACAAAGAAGCCCCATTGACATCTAGTGGAGAAACCTGATGTGAGCTGTACATGAATTAAAGCCAATGCTGGTTCAATTCAGTCCGTCTAATGGCTCAGTGGTTCTCTTAGCCATTGTGAGAGACTAATTAACCCATTAGGAAACATTTTGCTAACGCTAGTGCTGTTAAAGGAGATTTTACCTATTACTGAGCTGGGCGTTCACTCAGTTTTTCCACAAGGGTTACTTAATGTTTGATCTTTTATTGAGCAGACAGGGTGCTGTGAGGTTTATTATTATCTGGCATGCCACATCATCTTTTGTCTATATAAGTCTTTTATCTACCCAAGTGGTTATATTATATCAGTCTATTAGACATTATAGATAAGCAAGCATTTATTCAAACTAAGGATGAAAACAGTAGAATATTCGGTAGTTATGGTGGGAGTAGATGTGTGTGTGTGTGTGTGCGTGTGTGTGTGTGTGTGTGTGTGTGTGAAGGTGCGTACGAGCCGTATGTGCATGTGCGTGGGTGTCTGTGTGTGTTGGAGGGACAAATCGGCCTCGAGACAGAGATGGAGAGGATGAATTTTGAGTCCAAAACAGCAGAGGTTTCATGATGGATAGTACTCTAGCTAATAGTTTGTTGGCATTGGGACAGACAGCAACAGCAGGCTGGGACAGAGAAGAGTCGGCAGTGGAGAAGAGAGGGAGTGAGAGTGTGGCCACTACATGAGCCATGGCTCTGTCTAGCACTGTTGGACCGTTCCCCCCACTCTAAATGGTAATGCCTCCCTAGGGCAACACAGCATGGTACTGCATATGGAGCTACAACATGCTCACCGGTGTGTGTGTGTGTGTGTGTGTGTGTGTGTGCGATTAAATGTGTGCATGCATGTATTTTTTTGGGAGAGCAGCTGTGCCCCCTGCATTCAGCTGGTGGTCACTTCACCCAATCGAACTGGATCTCACGCACTGTTGATCCAATCACCTCGGTCGTTACGCGCCATTGAGCCAATCAGCTCGGACGTCGCACCCCGTCGAGCTTTGGCCCTCCCACGTAGCTGGACTGTGTTCATTTTTAGGGCTCGGGGCGGTGTGTGGCACCGTGTCCGCTCGGGGGTTTTGGGTGGTGACTCTCACACACACACACACACACACACACACACACACACACACACACACAGACACACACACCCGCCAGGAAAATACGTCATGTTAAATTTGACTCCAGCAGCTTTGAGACACGCCAACTTGTGGAGAGACAGGTAGTTCAGGATGCTGCTGCTGGAGTTAAAAGAGTTAAAAAAAAAACCAATATGGCTCTTCAGAGGTTGCAGCAATATTAGATCACTATTTTTAAACCTGGTTTTACCAGGCCTACAGCTGTTCATCTGCAAACACACACACACACACGCACGCCCATGTCAGTTGTCATGCACCATGATCTATGTTAATGAGAAATTAACGAGAGCCTTGTCAGATATGAATGAGCCATGAACATGTTCCTGTTGGTAGCATCTGCATGCCTGGGTGACACAAAGGAAATTCATTGGGAATGCATAGAATCAATTAATCCTTTCATCTATCCATTCATTACTCTATGTATTTATGTACAGGTATGTATGCATGTATGTGTCTGTTTGTGTATGTATGTATGTATGTATGTGTTTTTCTATCTATCTATCTATCTATCTATCTATCTATCTATCTATCTATCTACGTATATGTCTATCTATATATCTAGCTATCTATAAGTCTATCTATATGTCTAGCTATCTCTCTGTCTCTATCACACAATAGATATATGCCATTGCACAGACTGTTTGAAATACTGCAGTGACACTGGCATATGCAGAGAGAGTGGCTTTGTTATTTCCCATGGTTGCTGAGATAATATGTCTGTGTGGGTGTGTGTGTATGTGTGTGTGTGTGTGTGTGTGTGTGTGTGTGTGTGTGTGTGTATCGATGGAAGCTAGTCAGACAATGCCAGCTTCCCAACGCTCCCACTCGCTGTGTGAACCTGAATTAAACCACACTCATTTCATTAAAGTACTCCATATTCAAGGACTTAAAATCATTCGATTTCTGCCTCTGCGACCGCCACCATCCATATTAGTTTCATACATTGACTGAGCTTCTTGAACTGTGAAGCGAATGAGATGGAGAAAGAGGCCCAATCACATTAATGACTCATTGAATCCAAAGGCAGGACTTGGAGTTAATGGCTATCGGGGTGCGTTAACATTTCAAAACAAGGTCGAAGTCTGCTTCTGAGGCGAACCCCGATCAGGGGCATTTGATTTATGAGTCAGCGCCGCACCACAGGGGTCTGGTGGATGTGTCTTTTTGCCTGCTTGGGTTATAATGAATGGAATCTGGAAGGCGTGTGTGGCAAAGGGAACAGCCTCTTCTCTTCGCCTCTCTCTCCTCCTATTTTATATTTTGAAATGAATATATATTCATATTTTAAAATAAAGCAGATCACACCACTTGTATCAAGATGTTACCTTCAAGAAAATCCTTGAAACTAGTTACTGTACATTGGGAACAAGTGAAATTATCTTAGCCGAATGGCAGATTTTTTCACTTGCTTAGAGAAAACTTAAATTTTAAAATTCAGTACTAGGCTAAATGTCTTGTATTTTTCATTTCTCATTTTTGGTGCTAAGCGCTCATTGCTGTGTTGTTTCTGCACTGCACTTCCCAGAGATCACCTGTCAATCAAACAGTGTGGGCGGGACTGTGACGTCTTTTTCCTCTGATTTTATATTTATTTAGATGAAAATGTCACAGCTTATTACTTAAACCTAGATATTTCTTGCAGTGCGCATCCATCCCTCCTGCATCTATGTGTAGAGACTGTATGAGAACTGGGCCAGTCTCTGTTCTCTCCCTCTCCCCTTCGCTTCCTTTTTATCCTCAGTTCTTTATAGGTCTAGGAAGAACTAGTTCTGTATTACTTAGATCTGTGCCAACTGTGTGTGTGTGTGTGGCCATAATGTAGCTTATTATGCCAGCAGGCCATCTGTTACCTGCTTAGTACTGGCCGACTGGGAAGGACAGTGAGCATGAGGTTGTCCCTCTTTACATTTCACAGTCAGGTAGTGTCCCCAGCTCGCTCTTTTGACTGCTCTCTCTCTCTCACACACACACACACACACACACACACACCTGAGCATCACGCCTTCTCACGTTTACAAATTTACACAGACATGTACCCTTGAGATAATCACACACAAACATAGCGGAAATGTATTCACGCACACACAGACACTGACACAAAGCAGACGCACACAGAGGATCTAATTGCGGCGGGTTCGGGCCAGGTGGGGGCTTTCTTAGCAGACGGGCGCTCTGTTAGGTCGCCGTACGGACGGGGTCCTGGCAGAGCCGCCGGCAGACAGACACGTCTGCGGCCAGCCGCGGCCCCGCGGAGCGCCGTGCGGGCAGATGGCTGTACGCGGGCCAAGGGAGTCAGCCACCGCTTCACAGTGCGGAGAGATCCCCGCCCCGCAGGCCTTCACTGAAGAAGTGACAGCGTAATGAGGGATGCCTATTTCTGTTTCCCTCTCTTCTGCTTTCACCGCTTCTTCCCCCTGATCTTCTCCTTTCCCTCCTCCGCACTTCCCCCCTTTTTTCCCCTCTGCGCTCCCTTCCTTTCTTCCCTCATTTTTTTGTTATCTTCCCTCCTTCTGTTCGTTCATTCATCTACCCTCCTGTACCACCTACATGTCTATTATCTCCCTGTTTTAAGTTAACCTTTTCAGGAGTGAGTTCTGACTATTCCTGCCCGCTCCCCAGTGTGCCATTGATGCACGTGGTAGACTTTTATACCAGAACATCAATCACAGGCTCTACTTGCAGCGGCCCCTCTGCTTCAAAAAGGCTCGTGTCAGTGTTACGTTTCATCTTCAACAGGAATAAACTCAACATAATTTTCAATTCCAAATTAAAGTGTGCAGGTTTTCAGCAAGAAAGTCTTCTTGCTCAGAAGTTTTCTTTGATTGTCTTCATGCTTGTCCGATTGCACAATGAAAATGAGAAAATGCATCATTCTGCTTTGCTTTGAGGAATATATAATTTGTTCTGTAATATTTGAAATACCAAAAATATATTCTTTGTAGGCATACATGACACAGTTTCATCTGTTTTCTGTTATTAACATATTTGAGATGTCTATGTTTCCTTTCTTAGGAAAAGCAAAATACCTTCACTCATGCTGCCCACATTTGACATGTATGATTTTGTATGCATCACCCAAAAGATGAGAAAATGATTTCTCTTGCCATGTTACTTGCCATGTTGTTGTTGTTGTGTACTTCAGCAAGACAGATAAAAGCAAAGATGAATGTCTTAGCGTTAGCCACCATTACTTAAAACTTCTGGACAGTATTAATAACAGTCATGATGTGGTAAATGTAACATAAATTGTCTCCAAGGGAACGTTCCCTCAGTAAGATATATTTATTAAATATCAACTTTTATATGCTCATTTTAAGAACTTTATAGTAGTTTATAGTTGATAGTACTGTTACTTTTCACATTAAATGAATAATTGCATTTGCTGTCTGCCAAGTTCAAAACACATAGATACTACTAGTGGCTATGCTTTGCTGCAGATATAGCTTATTATCTTTTTGGGATAAAAAGCTTGACATTAGTTGGAAACAGTGAAATGGCTAGCTAGCTATTTCAGCAAGCCAGCTGTTGTCTCATATATGTTTTGGTGGACTTTAAGTGGTTAAGAGAAATACATGAATAGAATGGAATAGAATAGAATATGATAATTCCTCAGGATGCCTATATGAATCACTCAAAAATCAGAAATGGACCTGCATTATGGGAGTCATAGGGTCAACCATGACAGGTTTCAAATGGTTTGAAATGACATAAGGTTTTGCAAGGGCCAAATTTCAGTTATTTTGCTTTTCCAGGAGAGATTCAAACAAAGTATTGTCATTTAATTCATTTTACAGTGTTCCTGGTTCTCTTTGAAACCAGTGAATGCTGCCAGTTTAAGAATGCTAACGAGCATGTTCAAAGGGAAGTTGAAGGGTACACTGGCACTACGCTCTCTGGTTTCAAAACAAGTGTAAAATGCTAATTATTCTGTGATTGTCGCAATTAAATGCTTTTTGTATCCAAGCTGAAACTGAGACCCACAAGTAAGTCAGAAGAGAAGAAACGGCGAGGCATTTTTTTTTTTGTTACGTCAGACTTTCAGAGTCTCCCTGCACCGCCCCGGCTGTTTAGCTTAACCAGAAGCCGGTGAACCTGAAAACAACCCAAAGACCGCACAGGCAGTGCTGAAACAGCGACAGCTCCACCAGGCTGTATGCGACAGACTCCAATTCAAACAGCCATAGCAGACGGCTCCTCCTGCTCCTCTGCAGTGTCCATTCTTCTCTTACAGCTGGCTGGCGAGCTGGAGGGAGGTTGGTGTGTGTGTGTGTGTGTGTGTGTGTGTGGGGGGGGGGGGGGGTGCTGTAGTTTTCTGGCCCAGTGAGGGATAAATAAAGCACTAGACAATAGAGTCACTCTCCATGGACTTCAGCCTCTGGGCGAAGCTCCAGCTATACCGGCCAATCGCTCAAATGGAAATTAGAGCCAGGGAGACAGATTGTGAATGGTGCATTTACACTAGTCGGCCCGGACAGATCGATGGACCAGATTCCACAGGGCAAGGTGGCCCAAAGACAGAAATTGGGGTGAGGCGGGCGAGCGGCGTACGTGCGCAGACATGCCTTCCGACTTCCCAAGAGCTTATAAGGGCAAGCGAGGCCACAAGCCAGTCACACATCCACTGCGGTCTGCCTCGTTTCCCGGCGACAGCTCTCTCTCCTCCTCCTGCTGGCCGCGTCGCCTCTCCTCCTTACAGTCGCTCTCAGCCTGAGGACACGCAGTCATGGCCAGCCACTAGAGAAGCCGCCTCGGCCTGCCAGGGGGCTGTCGCCGAGCAGAGCGGCCTTAAACAGGCACATTGTTCCCTCTGTTTCACTCAAAGCGCGGCGGTAAACACGCCCGAGAGCCCCGCGGAAGACTCGGGTAGCAGCGCGGCGGGGAAGGGTACTAACACGGCCCCAATTAAAGGCATGCTAATGAAGGAGCTAGCTAATGGAGAGCCTGTAATCAGGATTCAGCAGGTTGCTGTTAAGGGCCACTTGGAGTGTCCAGTGGGGTTGTGTAAGTGTGTGTCTGAGTGTGTGCGCATAATGTGTTGTCAGGAGAGTTTGTGGGCACGGAGTGTGTGTTTTTAAGAGTTTACAGGGGCAATCTGAGGCTGCAGGTAAACACAATGAAGATAATTCAGGAGTTAGGCATGCTTTCAGCTCTCCTCTCTGTCAGTTATATGTGTAATTGGAATATAGAGAGAAAAAGAGATCTGTGTGTTAAATTCACCTGAGACTACCCCGCACCCCTTGTCAGTGTTTACCGCAGATCTTTATTTCAACAGCAGATCAGATCAGTAAAGATGAGAGCGCGAGAGAGACACCGACAGTAGGCCATGAGAAAGAGGGGAGAGGGAGGCGGACGCAACAGAACGCCACTCTCCCATATTTGCCGTGCATACATCACTCCCGTTGCGACGCAGATAACCTTCTGCCACCGTTATCTTCGCCCGCCGCAAGGAGTGCCCAGTGTTTACAGCCCCTCTCATCCCCACATCACAGGAGAGGGGAAAAAGACTCTCCTCCAATAAATTGTACCTATCAGACCAAGGAATAAGTCGCAGTTGCTGCATCAGATTTAGTGGTGCCGCTAGGCTCTAATGAATTCTCCCTGCTCGCCCCCGCACGTCCATTGAGCCTCAGCGGCAAGTCTTTCCAATCGGCTGGGCTGCTCAGTGCAGTGCTATCGATAACGAGCCCTGGGGGGCTTGCCAGCGAGCGCGGCGAGGGCCCGTAATGAAGGAGGCCAGGGCTCTGCCGAGAAAACAGCTGGCGTAATGAGAGAAGTACGGTGGAAGGAGGGGTGCAGGGAGGTGCAGGGGTCAGTGTTAGGTGAGGAGAGGCTTGAGTTGACGAAAGACTAGCCTGGTGAATGGCTAAGGAAGGGTTTAATGTGAGGGTGTGTGTGTCTGTCTTAGTGTGTGTGTGTGTGTGTTTTTGGCAGTTAGAGGGAGTGCTGTAGGCGCAGCAAGTCGAGCATGATGGAGGGATGTGGCTTCCAGTCTGCGGCACGCTGCATTAGGGCGGGCTACCTTCAGGGGATGACGATTGGCAGAAAGGGTTCTCCTCCATCTGTTCAAACATTCCAGACGTAACCAAACATTTGTTGTTTTCTCACAGCGGGAGGCGGTGGAACGGGCTCCGTCTCAGGTTTGGCTCGTACTCTGTTGAGTCATCTCGCCAGCAGCCTAGCATCATTGCCACTCTTGTCTTTTCAAGTCACTGGCACCGTGTTGTTCAGACTTAATGGTCTGATTAGTGATGTGCGACTCCTGAACGATTTGTTCATTCTGAACTATCTTTTTAGTGGATTGGGAATGGCGATTCGCCCCAGTGAGTTGCAAACGACTGATTGAACGAGCTATTTAGAGAGCTATGAACTATATCATGTCAATTGAGCACCGCTAGAGGCTCGAATACAGTTAATCATTACTTGAAATTGGACAACGGGTGGCCTTTATTGAAGGTACAACTCGTTTTTTTATTCACTTTCACGGGTTTATGGAGGTCTGCTCTGTTTCGGCTTGGCACCAGGTCATGTGATAAGCTGACAGTGTTTAGTTTAGTTTATTTGCACTGTGATAAACACATGAATGTGTTAAAAAACAGGGATGAAATATGAAGAAATGCAAAAGATCAATTTGTGCATATGAGATAAAAAGGGACTCATAAAAAAAAGGCAAAACAAACAAACAACAACAAAGTGTTAAGTGATACACCTTATCCAGACTACTCCATCTTTAGTGTCTCCCCCTAAGCAGATTAGAGGTTCCATTAAAACATCGACTTAGAGTTTGTTGAGCTTTTTATAATTGCCCCCTTCAATCTCCTATCACCACCACTCTCTTATCACTCCTGTCACACTCGGGTCGGAGTGGTCAGCATGTTAATTTGTAATGAGCTCAGCTTCACTCCTGGCCATGAAATGCTTTTCTGCGACTGACCAAGCAGGAACCAAAAGCACTGGTCCAATGGAAAGTTTGCCACATAGAATTCCAGACAGGCACAAGCAAACATTGGGTTCCTCCAATATTACTATTATTACTAACAATATGTACAGTATTTATATGTGTTATCTGTGTATTTATCTGATGTTTGTGTCTGATCATTTGGAATAACAGGTTATGAGCACGCAAGCAATTATTCATTATGCAACCACTTTGAATTATGTGGATTTGCATGTTTCTCTACATATATATTTAGCTCTCTCTGACTCGAGAGCACCCTCCCATTCCTTTCAGTACACAGAGTATGAGATGAAAATATAATAATGGATGATGAAAGGGAAATGCTTGATGCAGACGGATATTCTGAAATGAGAGCCATCAGGGAAATAGAGTATGTAGTCATGATGTCGTGAATTAGGATAAAATGGAAATCCATCTCTGGTGTTGTTATCCATTTAGCAGGAGCTGAATGGAAATGGGTTACAGTTTTAATAACCTGGTTGAGTCCCCGCTGTTTGGTGCCAACAGGCATGCATGTTCTATTTTGACAAGTGTCAGCTTAGCACATAATCCACAACAATCAGCCTGTAAACTTAATTAGGTTATTATGAAATGGTCTCTCAACTGTGACCGGGGCAGGGTTACCTAACGCTCTCAATCTACTGGCCTTGCCTTGCTTTTCACTCGCTTTCATTCATCATAGAAAAACACTTTTGCCCATCACCTTGTTCCAAATCTGGCCAATGCAGTAGCTGAATACATTTTTGAACACAAAACACACAAGGTGAACTAGGCTTATAACTTTCAAGCAAGTTATTCACTTTCCAGGCTGTTGAAGTGTCTAGTGAGATGAATTAAGTGCACCCTCATCTCACTCAAATATCTGAAGCCAAATCCAAATAGATTTTTGGTCCAGTCCGCTGTGTAAGCCATCATCGAGCTCAAACTCCTGGTGCCATCATTTATCATGCCTGCAGAGACGGTGGATCCGGTCCATCTCGACACTACCTTGCCTGACCCTGAGGCTGAGGTCCAAATCCGACGATATCCACCACAGGAGCCCGCAGATTCATAAATCTGGAGGCCAGCTACAGTAGATGTTTGACCCAGTAAAGCTTCACTAGCTGGGTCATTTCAGGCCGCCCAGTATTAGCAGGGAAGAGCAAAATGGAAGGGAGCGAGAACGCCGGGGAAAGTTTGATCTGGCCTTTTTTGTGAACTTTATGCTTAGAGCGTGGATCTGTTAGCCATTTGAGTTCAGAATGTCAGCGTAATTATAGTGTGCTGAACATTAATTTGGTTGTTTTGGCTCCAGTCCATCCATTGATTATTTTGGCCTCATACAAGATTATCGTTAAAGCACCGATCTGTATTTTGTTTCAAATATACAAATTAGACTCTTGAATCAATTTGGGAGCGAAAACACTTCCTCCAGCCCGTCCTTTAACATTCGGAGGCAGGGCTGCCCTTTTTGGATAAAGGCCACGAGGCCATCATTGTAAATAAAAATTTGTTAATTAATCTGAGCTTCCCCATCCATGGGCTTAGAATACAACGATCCTCTTTGCTCCAAGATGCTTTTCAGAAATTGAGGCCTACTGCGTTAAATACAAGTCAAATAGAATCAAATAAAGGATTAAGCCTAGTACTCTCACAGACCTTTTACTGGGTTAAATGTATATTAATGGAATTCTGGGATGGTTTAAAGTTCAATGAAATTCCCAGAGAATGCTGGCAGAGTGAATGAGGCAATTTTACATATATGCTCAGAACAATCCCTAAAATGTGATCATGCAAAAGTTTTGCCTCGCTATGAAAATGAACACAACAGACAAGCTAAGAGACTCATTTTCATTCATCAAGCTTTATTAGGAAGACAGCTTCTCCCATATGTTTTTATTGATTTCCAGTTCCAGTGTGATGAACATCATAGAGTATTATGTTTCCTGCGTGGATTGATCTAAGCGGCGGTTTTGAACTGCAGTGGTCTTGTCAGTTTCTGTATGTCTATGAACAGAATGCAAAATTAAGCTTTTGTGGTTGCAATTGATCCCTGGTGTCTAAACCGTCGTTAACGCTTCAATACTCTTTTATATTGATTTACATTGCATATACACCCCAGCTCTTCTAATGCTCCTTTGTCAGTTGCAAGCCATTGTCCATATACAGTACGGTTATATATAGCTACATCATGTTATTGCTCACATTTGATTGATGGGTCCCTGCGGTAAAAAAAGGAAAAATTCCCATTAGATATTGTAAGCTGTAGGCGAGGTTGCTGCTGCTTGTTTGGAAGGAGTGATACTCTTCCAGAAGCCTAGCCAGCAGGGAAGGAAGCTGCCATGAGAGAAGAATGCATGGGACAAGACCCAGTTTCTATGGAAACAAAAGAAATCCGAAAAAGGAGTTGGGGGTGGAAAAGGGGATGAGAGAGAGAGAGACAGACAGAGAGAGAGGAGGAGGAGGAGGAGGATGTGGAATGTTTGCGGAGATGGATGATCATGAAAGGAGGTAGCGTATGTGAAATTCTGCGATTCTGGGCCTCCCCTGTGGTAGCCAGTGTTTTTATTCATCAATCCTATACATGGCACAACAGCCCCCATAGCCACAGTTCATAGCTCCTTTCATCCAAACAACAAGATATCAAGGTATTTGCAGAGCTGATATGGGCCGTTTCCGTCTTATGTCTGAGGCATGTTTTCTGCCCTACAACTCATCATTAAGCTCAACGCGAGGCATGCTTTGCTGTGTTAAGAGGCAGGGACTGAAATTCCTCCTCCGTTTCCCACGATCAAGGAGCTTAGGCACAACAAACACACACAAACATACAGCCAAGCCCAGACAAACTCCAGTGTTCAAGCTGTCATTCAATGCAGCTCCAGGCTGCATGTAAACAGAATTTCTTAAAAGCAAAAGAAAACTAAGGGAAGTGTGGGGAAGGATTCCAGGCAACAATGGCGGAAAGAACAGGCTCGGTATGAATAATTAAATAGGCTGTGCCGCTGATAAAGGTGGCAAGAGCGCAGCTCATTAACACTGAGAAGCAAGACTACGGCTGAGTGGAAATCCGAAATTGTACTCGCATGGCCATTTTCTCAAATTCTCTTTCTCTCTACACAGACACACGCACAGGCATGCAAACACACATGCAGTGGCAAACAGGGCGCCACGCCACTAGGGGCGCCAAATTTGTCCTCACTTGTCTTAAATTGATTGTTACTAGGGTGACACTGGGTGACACTGCATAAATACATTTATCGCGATCTACAAAGATAGAAAAAACAGAAATAAGCATACTATGCTTTAGGAACATTGTGCTCCTTGTTTTGACTGCCCAGGGCGTTTTCTAGTTTTGCCCAGGGCACCTGATTGGCACGCGCCGGCACTGCACACACGCAAGCAAACACACACTCACACCACTCGACTCCACAGATATATACATTATCAACGAATAACAACAAAGGCTTTATATCACTGCTTTCTGAAACGCCCTCCACAGGGCCTGATGGCGGAGCTCGTTTCAAATGCTAATCAGAAATGAAGAGATCGCGTTCTGTTGACTCGCTTCTGCTCTTTCCTCACACAATTGTTGCATTGCGTCAGAGCCGCCCAGGATGCCCATTGTCTCCAGGCCGCTACGGCCCAGCTGTGGGAGCCCGCGTTGTCCCCCCATGTGGTCCGACAACAAACACTATTATCAACAACAACAACACCAACAGCAGGAAAAAAGAGCGTCTAAAGCCATTGGAGAAATGGGCGACACATTTGCATGTTGTGCAAACCCAGCGGGGACTCCATCTCTAAATGTTAGCACGGGCCTCTGCCAGTGATTGTGTGGAAACAGCCTCCACTCAGTTCAACACAAAGGGTCGTCACAGTCAGCTAACTCAACACCCACCCACCAGTCACCGTATACAATTAAATGCAGAGAGGGAAATGGGAAAATAAACAACAACAGAGCACTTTGTTATGAGTGTCGTCTATGCAGTGCTGCCATTAAAGGACGCTTTGCTTGGAAATTGTAGCTCACCACTGCACTTGACTGGAGTGGCTGCGCAGATTTGTCGGAAATGTGGTACAAACTAAATCTGGCTATTGTTCCCCTTGTCATTTCTACAAAGGAAACATATTAAGAACATATTATGAGAACATATTGCTGACTTTCACCCAGAGTGACTTAAAATGATGCTGGTACTGTAGGTGTTCAGGACAGTTTGACAGGACACACAGGAAGTTGGTTGTTCAAATGGGCAGGGATCTTACCTGTGCCAACAATCTACAGGATGGGTCCAAGCCAATTTGTACACCCTCTGAGATACAGCCATACCTTTGGGTCAATGTATTCTTTAGCTTCACTTTGGAAAAACTGAGCAGTGTAGAATTCTACTAAAGTTTCCCAGGTAGCAAACACCTTGCAGAACATCAGTGACTAATGGATGTCTTCCAAGCCGCTATCCTCTATTCAGAAGCTTTCTCTCCAATGGAGGAATGACAGTACACCCACCGCAACAGCACACCAACTTTTGAAATCTGACAAACATTTACAGGAGCAAGCCACTAGTGGCTGTGACACAGCAGCCACCAGTGGTTTGCTGCCAGCAAACAGCAAACAGTGTTGCTAACCTCAGTGTACCAACTATATGTATCTTAGCTGATGTGTACTGACAGCCACCAGCAGCTTCTGCTGCTGTGGCCCATCAGCACAGCAACCGATCTCTGCTCTACCCTTCCATCGCCCTTCTCCTCTGCTTCTACCACCGCCCCACTGCTCTGCTGCAGGCCGGTGCTTCTTGCTACTCTTTTGATACTCTTTTGCCACCCCGCTGACACTCATGCCACCTTATTGTCGTGAATCACAAGTCGCAAAATTACCAAAATAGATGTGTAACATTTTGGAAAGAAACTTCTTCAGCTTGATGCCAACACTTACTTCTGTATTTATGAGTCATATCCAGTAAACCATCTGCATGAATATGACTCAGGCATTTCTTGTTGGCTATCAGATGGGAAGTATGTAGCGCATTAACCCCGCACTGTCCTCTGCAAAGTAAGGCAGGGAGTAGTGAAGGCAGGGGCCCATCAAAGTTTAATATCCCAGACCAGGATCAAACAGACCCTGATATATGGCCGGAGAGTGTGTGTCATTAACTTGAATGAGCGGAGACGAGAATCGTGGGGGCACTTTTACGAGCCCATCCCGCCCCCTCCTCCTTCCTTTCTGATTTAGAAAGCCGACATGAGTCAGTCGGCTTTGGTAGTCCATTAAAACTGAAGTACCTGCGCCAGAACGAAGCTATGATACCCTTCCTCTTTTTCAGAGAATACAGAAGTAGCGCCGGATGGGAAATTGTAGTAATTGTTGCCATGTTTTTATGCATTTCTGTTGACTGTGGACCACTTTATTGTGGACCACAAACACAGCAAAGTCATCACGTCTGTGCAATGGCAGTGTTTATGACTAAGACTGTCACTTTGCCTGTGTCCCAAAAGTTATCTTTTTTTCCACATGCTCATTTATATTCGTTTCCTTTTTTGGTATGTTCCCTAGATTCAGTTTAATCAAATTCTGCTTCTCATGTGAACGTTATTGAAAGCATTTCATTTGCCAATTAGCCAGCTGCTCCCCAGTTAAATAATGAATATGCTAATTCTAAAGCTGGGGGATATGTTGTCTTTCGAGTTACAGCGGTGACAATTATCCAAGTCAGGGATACTCGCAGTGGTGTGCTGTATGTGCGCTTGCGTGTGTACGAATGCAATGTATGTTTGTGTGTGTTTGTGTGCGTATGTGTATGAATATGATATATATACGTGCGATTGCATGCATGTTTGTGCGGGTGGGTGTATCCTGTATGTATGCGCGACTGTGATGCAAACTGTGTCCATATGTGTGTGAATGTGGCGTAAGATATGTATGTGTGTGTGTGTGTGTGTGTGTAGGTGTGTGTGTGTGTGTGTGTGTGTTAGTTTTAGAGGAATGCCTGCCTCCATGCATATTGATTTGTTTGCCTACCTTTATCTCAGTGGGGCGCTGAGTGCATGTTGCTGACAGTTCTAATTGAAAGCCATGCGGAGCTGAGGCTATGTATGCAGATGCACACCCTGCTATCATCCATCAGTGGGGTGTGGGTGGGTGGGGGGAGGGGGGGGGGGGGGGCAGGTGGTGGGGAGTTGTTGGTGAGGGAGGTGCAGTTGTACTCACCCATGAGCTCAATGTCAGATTCCTTTTTAATGTGCTTACTGCAATACCCAGTGCTGCTGAACAAAACAGTCCACACACACATACTGTACCTACATCTATCTATCTATCTATCTATCTATCTGTCGATTTGTCTATCTGTCTATCTATCTGCACACTCACACATTCTGCACCATATATCCTCAGCCCAGCGAAGGATTTATGAACCCAAAGTGAGCCGAGATCAATAGGATTCCTTCATCTGTGGCATTTGCCCATTTTAAAGCAACTTCCAATGAGTCTTTGAATCTTTGTTTATTTTCAAAGATACAATATCAGATTGAATAACAACTTGACATTTACCCAGACCGCAGAGGAAAGCGGTCTCCAGTGGCAACCGGTTAAGTCTCTAACCGGAGACTATCTACATGAAGGTGGAATAATATCCATTCTATCTGTTAATTCGATATGCAAATGACTGTATCCTTGCGCTTGGCTTTGCTTGCCTCTCTAACAGATGATACATCATGACATTCAAGATGTTAAGTTTACTGGTAACATCAAATGCCTACGATATTGCTGTTCAGTGGCCCACAATAGAAGACTGCAGTTATTCAAGGCAGCTCTATATCTGAACGTATGGGTGAGTAACACTGTGAATGTGAAGCAGGTCAGTGCTGAAAAAGAGCATGCACGCCCAGCAAATGCTCTCGGATAAATAAAGGCAAAAAAAATAGATGCTCGCTATGGACTCTAGTTTGAGAGAGTATGTTGAATATACAAGCTGATACTGAACCTGATTTAATGGTGCTCTTCAAAGTCACTGCTGTCACATGAGCAGCTTTTATTATGGTTGTAAATTAGCCATTAACGTAATGGATCTCCAACTCAGGTACACATCTACATTGCTTCCTACATTTCTGTCTTACTTTTCCTTCACCCTGTGTCTCGGTGTCACTGCCCCTGCCCCCTGGACCGGGTGAACCTGTGGTGTTTCCTAGAGTTTTGTTGATATCCTCAAGTCTGTATAATGACTTGGTATAATGGTGTTTTAATATGCCTGGGAATGACTCACGGTGCTTCAAACAGCTGGATGTAGTAATAGAACGACAATACTGACAATGAGACAGTGAATGTAAGTCTTGACCATGCTGTCTCATTACTGCTGGCGGTGGCAGGTATGATGTCTCATTTCGCACTGAGACGAGATGAAGGAGCGATTTCCAGAGTAACATCTGCCATGCATGTTCTAACGACAAAAAAAACAAAAAAAAAACATTGAAAATTCACTCTTCAGAGCGTAATTACAGTAATTTATGGCCATGCGCCCCATGTTTTTAATTCAAACTGACTAAGTGGTGCTTGGAGAAGCTGCCTATATTCTGAGGTTTGACTGAGGAAGTGACAGTAAAGAGAGTGAGAGAGTAAATGCATGGAGCGTGGAATGGAAAGTGGGATTCAGCCCCCCGCTATATGGATTCCTTTTGTGTTGAGCCTTAAAACTATAAGACCTCGTATTCCTGCACATTTCTGACTTTGTGCATACTGCCTTTAAGTCTGTTGTGATTTACTGGATTAAATGCAATGGGAAAGTTACTGTCTTCTGATATAAGGACTGACAGTATGTGACAGCTAAATTAAAGTTTGACATGTATTTGGACTGTAAAATGTTTGTCTACATTTTGTTAAGTAAAAGTATTTTGAGTTAAGATGGATTAAGGAAGTTCCAAGCATTATGTCCATATTTCAGATGATGGTCACGTAATTTCTGGATTGATTCTTCAAAACAAACAAATGTACCTCCAGCCAATGGATGAGACAGTTGACGATGACAAGGCAAACAAGTACATGACGCATTTGGGTCAATGACGTTTAGTTCTTCCTGAATATGAGAATAGGATTGCTGTGTGAAAATTTGCAGCTACGGTGTGAAGATTCATATTTAAAGTAAATATGTGACAGTAATATAACTTTTTCTTCCTTTACCAACAGACATGATGTGTAGAAATTAAGGACTTGCGGTATGTTGTGATGAAGTTCAATAGCGCTCAGTTATAGACGAGTGAAGTGTCTCAGCTCTGATTGACTGTGCTGGATTTGCCTCATGATGCCGATGGCGCTGTGGCAGAACTGGGGTGGAGTGGTGGGGAGAGGGGGTCAGAAAGGAGAGAGGGACAGATAGTTTTGAGTAATATTTATACTGGCGTGATTTGACCCAGTGGCTCCCTGCCCTGGCGTCCTAAATCCCCGGTTGGCCCGGCCGTGGTGACAGCCTCGGTGACAGTTGGTGGCAGCTTCTGTCAGGAACAACAGATGGACAACCATGAAACTGTCAGAGTGAGGGTGAGAAAGAGAAAGAGAAAGAGAGAGCGGGGAGGGACTGAAAGACAGAAAGACATGATATCCGGAGGAAAATCAGAAAAGGTGAACAGGCAATTCATTGCACAATGAAGCAAAAAAAGGGAAAGATGAAAGCCTCTGACATGAGTAAAATCAAGGGTGATAGGTAGAAAGGGGAATAGAAATACAAGAGTGTGCTGGAGTGGGAGGAATTGGACAAGCTGAAAAGTGAATAATAGAGGGTTGAAGCTTTGAAGCACTGATCTTGAGATCAGAGAGGGAAATGTCATTAGCTCCTAGACCGTGACCAGTTGTTTTTTTTTTGTTTTTTTTGTCAAAGCTAATGTAAAAAAGGTCCTCATATTTACCCAGAATTTGAATGGGCTCTAATAGAAAAAAAATACTATCTATTGGTTAAATGCTGCAAGTTCCATTGGTACAATTATGATTGCATAATAATGTTATTTCATATGAATCCACATATTATGCTATACATTGTATTTTCCATCATAACCATGTAAGCCATGTGATATATTGAAATGCACTCCGGATTTAATAGCATAATACAGCCATGCAGCTCATTGTGTAAACATCATTCTGGGTTTAATGTAATTGGGATTTTCAGTCCGATCTAATTCATACTTAAAATTGTGAGCACAGCGTTATCCCATTCCGCAGTGAAATTCAGAATATGAGTGTAATTCAGTTTACAATGCAGCTCGTTTAGCAGGGAAATCCAGCTGTAATGGCGTATCGTGAACTGCCGCTGTGGGAAGACACCGGTATTGTCATGGGATGTACCCTCCCAATTAGGGAGACTGTTGACCTTAAACCTTTGAATTTTATTGCTGAAAGGCTGGAGGAAGACGTTTCTTCCTTGCCCCACTCCCCCTCGCATAATCCCCAGAGTCGCCTCTCTCAGGCCTGGCAGGAGCCACTGACCTCTCCTTTGTGGCTGAATTAATCCGCAGGCCTGAGATAATGGCCATGTCACAGCCACTGGCAAGATGTGGCAGGAGAATAATCAGCCCACCGCCGCGCCATTTCTATCCCCGCGGCAATGACAGTTTTTTTGCCACAGAAAAAAAAAACGTGTTGCTTCACTCATTGTCTGGGATGAATGAAATGAGAATTAAGATTCCAGCACTTACAGGCGTAGCGGACAGACTCACCTCAATCATTAGCCTTGATTGTTGCCTCTGGTTTGCTCCACAAGAGGCTTTTCTGATGCTGAATTCCACAGTAACATGGAAAAGCTGATCAAAAGGAAGACATATGGTGCAGGTGAGACATCTACTAGTACTGTGACTGTTGGCAAAGACGGTTGGAGCAGGTTGTTTCTCAGCAACAAAGATACAATAATAATATCTTGTAGTATTTTGACAATCTATGTCACTGTATCTTGAAAATGCCCTCATCTGTGCTTGATGTATGTATTTAGTAGAAAAGCTTCCTTTCAGTTTCTGAGTGATGCATTTATGTTTTCTGGTCAGTCAAAAACTAAACAAAAAAAAAAAGAAATCAATAATGTACAATTGTATTTTTGGGGCAGCCTGACTGGCAGAATCACATATTGTCAGAGAGCGCTTCATTGGGCAGCTGAGACCAAATAACAGTTTCTGTCCAAAGAACAGACAGTAGTTCTCAACTCAGAATAAAAACACAATTGAGTAGGCCTATATCTTGGGCTGGGAGATAGCAGCTTTGTAAATCTTTACTTTGCATTCAGGACCTCTGTGGTCCATTTGAGTAATAAGAAAATGTGTGACACTGAGCCTGAACTGCAGAAACAATGGCAAAAGGTTTTACATAAGTGCAGGAGGAAATAGTAGTGAAAAGAGCTCCCATGAAGAAACCTGAGTTCCACTCATACTCTCCTAACCCTTTGTCCCATAAAGATGAGTCTGAATTCAGTACTCTTCCTCGGTGGAAACCTTAGGTCCTCGGTGTAGATGAACTTGGTGTCTCTGGGGGGGAAAGTACAGGAGGAGAGGAAGGCGAGAACTCAGCCGTACAGCATACCAAAAGTTCAGTACAACCACATTCCTTAATTGAGGCGCAAATTGTGCATTTCTCAAATTTAGTAACTTTGTTCTTTACTTGAAAACTATTGTTGTGTGTTCCTTGAATTAGACAATAAAATTTACTATAAAATGTTCCCGCAAACAGTCATCATGAAGTTACCAACACTGATTTTGGGCAATGTATGTGGTGCTATTTTAGCCTGTGGGCAGTTTCTGGTTTTGTCTCTCATGCATGGCTACAATGCAGGCCATTGTTGTCTTGCTCAAAAACGCCATTTGTCCCCTCTAGTAGTGCAAGTGGCTGGTAGCAAGGTGACAGTTGAGAGATGATATCGTGACACTTGAGTGAGCTGATTGCACATTATACAGTATAGAAAATGAGGTTCAGTCACCTCGCTGTCTATGCAATCAAGGATGATCACCCAGAAAGTTACTACTCAAGGGTGAATATGTCCAGACGTGGCACAGGGACACTGCAATGTGATAAAATGGTCCATTGTTTAAGACTTTGTTCAATCCTGCACTAAGAGCATACAATGAGAATCTATTACTGAAGGAAAGGGAATAACATATACTGAGACTGTATTTGTGGCCTAGGTATTAGATTCTAAGTCTCAGGGCCATCAGTCTCCAACACATCACCTCAGTCCAGCTCATCACCTCAGTCCAACCCATCACCGCACACGTAACTTGGGTCTGGGAAATGCTAAAAGATGGCATTAGATTCATATTGTGAATCCACCAAACAAGCAGTCGGCTGAGGAAAATGGCTGAACAAAGAAATGGATTATTTCTATTTTTATTTGCCTCTGCTCTGCGGTTTCTCGGAGTGAGGAGAGTGAGCGGAAGGAAGGAGCGGAGCGGCAGAATGGTGAAACCTCTTGCCTCCTTCATGCTTTGGTAAATCTGACGGGCAAAAAGCCTACAAGCCTCCACTGTTTGCTGCTAGATGCGCGCTGTTGCTGCTGACAGTGGCCTGCCATAATTCTTGCTATCTGGGACTGCTGTGCCTAGTCATGACACTCATCCTTAATTTACATTTTGCCTCTTTTGATTGTATGGTCTGAAACTGCCATCTTTGAACCAGCTCCAGTGATGGCAAGTAAGACGACGATGTTGAACTTTAATTCAGACAGGAATGGATCTTACTAACAAATCAGAATACTCCATTTTCCACCCTGAGACAAGCAATTCCAGGTCTCATTCTGCCAACGTGGATTTGTGATCTGTTATTTATTTATAAAGGATTTGTTACAATAAGTCATTTTTGTGTTCTAGTATTGATGATGAGTCATTCTTTTTTTACACTAAGTTGCGCGTGTACACACACTGCATGTCTCCTCTGTCTGTAGCTTACAAATGTTGCACTTTCTCTCCCCCACAGCCTGTGAGACTTCCCTTGGCGGTGCCTGGAAATCAGATGCTGCCTTTAAGGCCTTTAAGTTTTATTATTGAATCACTTTTCACTGAACTCAAGCGAGTCACCTCCTCCCACAGAAGCGCCAAACTTCACATCACTCATGTGGGTTTGCCCATCTCAGTGCTTGTGGAGGGCCAGTGAAATAATCAGAGCCGAGGTGAGCTCAGTCAGCCCCTTCAGAAGATCGATATACCGCATTTCTTTCAATTGCAGGAAATTTTGAAATTCAACAGATTCATCCTAAGCAAATCTTTCACCCCTCGTCCCCCTCACACCACTCTCCCTGACTAAACAAAAACTCTTATGACCATACCAAGCTCCCATTGACTCCACCAGCCCCGATGAATACAAACACACTTCCACCTCAGACTCAAAACCTTCAGAAATGTTATTTAGTGCTAGAGTTACGGCTTAACTACACTGGTTGTGTTTCTGTTCTGTCCGTTTGTGTCGGAAGGGTCTGATCAGATATGCAGCCATTTACTTCAATGCAGCTGCTGCACTGGCTGCTGACAGAGCCAGATCACAGCCGCAACTTTGGAGATATGCATGACCTCTATTTTTGATGAACTACGCATCTGTCTGTTACATATTTTAGCCATATAAATGTATATAAATGCTAAGATTTTGCTTACTTCAGTCATTTATCACTATGTCAGTTAACTAAATAGAGGATACATGAACCAGTGTCGCTTAAGTAAATGTTGGACATGAGGTTATCTATGGATAGGTGCTGAGAAGCCTCTATTTGGCAACAGTACACCTACACTCTCAAAAAAAGAGACATAAGTGCTCTATATGGCACATTAATGTTCCTCACAGTACAACTTGTAAACAAAACTAGATAACTGTGTTACCCATAGGTAAACTGTAGATACACGCAACACAACCAGCAGACCGTGGACAGAACAATAATGGAGCTGGTGTAGCAGCTTAAACTGCCGTGCGTATGCTGTGTAGTTCAGGTGCTACACTGCTGGGTCACTGGTGGAAAGCTACTAGTTGTAAGGGTCTCATTGTCACTAACACCATGCTGTATTTTTGCCTGGATACCAATTATTGGTGTGATTGGTGCATTTTCAGACCACTAGTAGAAAAACCCCCAGCTGTGACGACTGTCACTAGCTACCTGGGAAAGGACCAGTAGCAGCTTGCAAGCCGCCCTTAGCCACTGATTTGACAGCCCACCATGCACCTGCTAATAAGGTACAGGATGTGTGTGTGTGTTCAAGATGCTACAATATTAGCCGAGTCAAAATACTCTTTCATGTCACGTTTGCCCGTGACATTAACCCGCGATTTGAAAATGGCCTCTTTCTCCTGACGTCCAGGAGAGTGTTTGGGACACAGACGCACTGTGAAGCATTAAAGAGCGACACTAAAGTGGCAGAAGCGGCCTCATATTAATATATATTTAATTAGGTTGTCTGTATTCGGAAAAATGGCCGGTCATTTTAATTGGCTTTATTACCCTAATCATTTGACAGGAACCTTTTCTTCTTGATGGATGACCTTATTAATACCTAGGAAAAACTGCCACATTCCTTGGAAAGGGAACGGCTAGTGACTCATTAACAGTGTCAGTGCTGCTCCACTTATACAGCATTGTATTTATGTTCCTGCGTCAAGCTTACATCTGATCATCACATCATTAGTGTTCAAGACTGACACGTATAGGCTGACAAGGTGATAGATGGACGCATGGATATTGATTGCTTGAGCATAATCCTAGAATATATGCCCGTACGTTGTTATAAGTGTAGTTTTGAAAGCATCTGATCATGAAATAGATATATATCTGAATATGTGCTACACAAGCTGACTATCAATTGTACCACTGAAGGAAGTGTGGGATATTATGCCCAGTCCTGAGAGAGAAAGGCTGCATGGAACAGACTTGAAGAGAAATGCAGGGTGGTGTGGAGCAAAGCAGCCTCTCAGAATGACATACCTGGATTTATTATAGCCCCAGACTTCTCTGAGTCGCTTGCTGATGTTGGCATATGCAGAAACCACACTCGCTGATGTTGCCATATGCAGAAACAGGTTGCAGCCCAAGGAGAGGGAGCGAACGGATAAAAGGGAAGAAATTGAGAAACAGAAATGGTGGGGTGACAGAGAGATAAAGAAAAAAGAGACTAATAGATTAGACACAGAGCAACCCGAGAGCGCAGATAGAAAGAGAAAGGAAGAAAGAATTGGAAAAATACCTAACAAATGGTCAAAGCCAAAAGGCTGCAAAGACATAGCTCCTGAATAATTTCCAGTGGAGCATCTATCTTTTCTATTTTGGAAAAGAGAGCGGGGATAAGGACATTATCTTGCACCTATGTTTACAGGCCCCATTTTTCCTATGTTTCCATAAATATGAACACAATATCCGAGCAAATGGGATTTACTCTATCGCAGTGTGACGCTCCAGTTTCTCTGCAATCTGGGATAGAAATCATCTTTGTGATGGGGGATAAGGGAGATGGGGGTTATGTGACAATGCCAAGGTCATATTGCTGTCTGTTTGTATGCTTGTCTGAGAGGTGTATGTTGTGTGTCCATGAACGTGTGTGTGTGTGTGTGTGTGTGTGCATGTCCATATGCTTGTACACATGTAGACGTGATTTCGTGAATTACTGCTTTTACACCCTGGCAGCAACTTTGACATTTGGAGGCTCTAATTGCAAGGTAGCAATTGAAAAACTGAAATGGAGGCCTAGCTGTCAACCCCACTATTTCTGTCATGGCTGATGGATGATTGCATCGCCACTTGGAAGGGAACAAGCCATGGGAAAAAGGGAAAACGACATATGCATTTTACCTTTTGACAACTCATCTGCCCTCTGATATAGCCTTGATTGTTTGACTGTACTGTCTTTCAAGGGGTTTGGTGTTGGCTGTGGTCGGAGCTGACAGGATGGTCCTTTGGTCCTTAAAGAATATTACTGTCATTTTCTCACAGCTTTCCAGCTTGACATGATGACAGCTTCATAACTTTTGAGGACTTACATCCTGTTTCAGCAAATGGTGGAGTGCTCTTGATACTACGAGTCGTTTTGATGAAACGATCTCATTGGTAAAAGAGGCATTTCATTCTGCACTTATGAAAAATCACTGAATGACTTACCTTGATATTTTGTTGACCCGTGAATACAGCAAGCTCTGACGTATTCCTCTACACTCTAAAAACTAAAAGCGCTTCAAGGTTTCTTTAGGGGCTTTTCTAGTTGCAAACAAAGAGGAAGGTTCACTGAAGAGCCCCTTTGTAAATGGTTCATAAGCCCTGACAGTAATTAACCAAGAACGTTCCAAAAACGTGGGGTTCACTGGGGGTTCCTACAAGATCTAAAGTGAGCCAATAAGCACCCTTAAAGTGATGTTGAACTTTGGTAGTACCTTGGGTTGTGTAGCTTCCTGGCCATGATAAAACCCCAAAATCTGTGATTCTCTGTTATCTGTTGCTCCATGAGAGGATTTTGGAGAATTGCATTTTTTTCTCTCTCCATTCACTGCCATTGTATGGTGGAACTGGTGCTGTGGCAGAAAATTGAATGGAAAGTGCTCTGAATCTACACATAGTAGACTGCAATTAATTTCAATAGTCAAGTCAAGTCAATTTTATTTATAAAGCACATTTAAAAACAACCAGAGTTGACCAAAGTGCTGTACAGCAAGTGAGTTAAAACAGCATAAAAAATAACAGACAATAATACAGAGGACAGAAGATAAAAGACGTGCATGATACGCAGAACATTATAAAAAGAATTCAAAGCATGTGCGTTGACAGCATGTGAGTTAAAACAGCATAAAATATAACAGACAGACAATAACCCAGAGAACAGAAGATAAAAAAGACGTGCATGGGATTACTTGTCCTTACCTACAGTTGCAGCAGCATCCAGTGACATCCACTCTCTCCGCACTCATGTTAGCTCTGAGTGTTAAGCAGTTTGACACATCTCAGATTAACACGTTACAGTTTACAAATCCCGTTTCTAACACATACAAATTGTGGAATTTTGACTTTAGCTTCCACATCGGGAGACTCTGTTGGATTGAGTAGCCTACAATGCTGCTGGTCTGTGCATCGCCAAATAACAGACGTGACGTGATGCACACATTACACGCATTAGAGATCAATTTAGATCAATTTCTATACATTGACCGACTTTTGATTTTGTGGCAGCCGTGGTGATATACAGTGAGTCAGTCAGTTAGGGACAAATACTAGTAGCCCATTGGCCGGCCCTGCTCTGCGGTCCGGCAAAAACTAGTCATACTGCTGAATTATTTTTAAGCAAATCACTTTCTTCATGTTTATTAAACCTTGTTGCATTGTTAGAGTGTAGTTTTGGGATGTAACTTGCATTTCTGTGCCCATTTGGTTGTTTGGTGGTGTATTTTTTCTTAATCCCGAGGATGACTGGCCAAACGTAGATGACATGACATTATGTTTAGATTTCAATGGGGTTTGACAGCAGAAAAAAATGTAATCTATCTAAAACATCAATTGTAGACATCAGGTCTTAGTGTCAGTCCCTCAGAATCAAAGAGCAATGGCTTCTTTCTAGACTCACCATTTTGCACCAGTGTAAAACAATCACTCAGGAAGATCCATTGCAGAAGAGGCAAAGATACCAACTGAAGAACCCACTTTTTCTCGACTAGAAATACTCATTCTGCCATCGCTATCGCTCTCTCCACCTACATATATATAACCCACAGCTGAATGCAACAAGTTCATGCCCCTTCTCGGGGGGGGGGGGTGTTGAAAGGCATTCTGGGAAATGTAGGAAATCACTAACTGAAGTAGAAGTAGACGAGGCAGGATGAGGGAAAGTGTGTACACCGAAATAGTAAATTACAACACTTCATCACAAAATAACTCCTGGAATGCAAGAGTTATTCAAGGACAGTGACTCCATTATGCTTCTACTGGAATGTTGTTTTTGAGATGATGGACATGTAACCACAGCAGTCAGTAATGTTAACCATGGCGGTCCATGAAATCCCTAGACAGTTGGTTCACTGTCAATCACCAATTGCAAACTACTATGGCCTTGAGCTTGACTTATATGATGGATAATGCAAGTGTTAAAATCAAATTTGAGTAGAGCTATCAAGAGTCAGTATTCATCCTTCTGGCTCAGTGTGTGTAGTGGCTTGGGATAGATCCTTTGTACAGGACTTTGATGTATTCCCAGGTCTACAATGGGAGATGGGGCCATTCACAGGTACATGCACAGGTCGCCTATGAAAGGGCATCCTTGAAAGGGTAAGGAACCTTTGAGGCCGGACCAGGTCAGGTTTTATCACTTCAGAAGGAACTCACTCATATTTACCATTGGAGTGTTTGTTTGGTTATGAGTTTGTGTATGCTTGTTGCTGTGTATTTGCATGACGGTGTGCGCGTGTGTGTGTGTGTGTGTCTGCATTGTTGGGAGGTTGTGGGTTTTGAGGTGCACACACAGTGAGAGGTCCATCACGGCCGCTGCAGCCCGAGGTGTAAGAGGCTTAAGGAAGAAGGGAGAAATCGGAAAGCAGTCGGCGAATGAAAGGCAGAGATACAGAGAAGGTGTGCGTGAGGGAGAGAAGATAATAGGTAGCTGTGGGTTGCGCCTGAGACTGTACACATGGGCTGATACTGTATGTCGGCACGATTGGATATGGTTCGGTGAGTAGAACCACCGCACTCCTCTGCTCTGCTCTCCCGTCCACTTATTCCCTTTCCTTTCCTTTCTACTCTCTGCTCCCCTCCTCTCTTCTCCTGCTTACTTCTTTCCTTTCCGTTTATTTCTCTCTCCTCTCCTCTCCTCTCCTCTCAAGCATGAAGGCAGGCTAGTGGTTATGCAGTCAGACAGATATATAGGGTTAGGGATAGACAGGGAGCCAGCTTGGCAGGCACACAGAGAGGTATACTTAGACAAGCTGGGAAAAACAGCGACTTGAGATGAAAACGTATACGGCAAAGTTGGCGAAAACTAATTGGCAAAAACTTTCCATTCTGTGTGAAATTAAAAATCGTGATACTGTAATATCAAGCAACAGCGCTGTCCCTCTACTCAAAGCTCTCTGTCTGCACTTGAGGAAATGAATGTGCAATGAATTTCACAATATTGTCTGTCTCTGAGAAAGATAATTTACTCCTTACTTCCCCGAATATCATTTCTCTGTGTCGCCTCATAGGCTTGGGTCATCATTAGAGCTGGCTCATCACACATATATCTCTTTGTGTCTTTCTCTTTTACATCAAAATACAGTATACTCCTTATTCCAGCAGTTCATGCCCCCCCTCAAAAGCCCTTAGCCTTTTGCCATTAGTGGTGGGAAGACTGATTCTTTTTTAACTCGATTATTTCAGGCTGCCCGAGTGTAGTGAATTGATTCTGGACCGGTTCACTTGATTCACCTTTGTGAAAATGACAGTTTCATAGCAAAAAGCACTTTGGGCAGCCAGTGGCCATACTTGCTATCATGTCCATTCAAGTGAAAAGAGTTAAACGCTCACGCAGCGATGTACAGAGTTTGTTCACTAAGTTAACTGCGAATCCACTAAACGAACAAACCGCTCACTCATCCTGATACAGCAAGTGAGCTACTAACATGTACACCAGCAACTGAACCACTGAACAGACTAAAACAAATCACTCTGCATCATGTCTCTTGACAAAAAGGAGGCACTGCCTACCTTCCTGAATGATTCATTCAGTCTGCAACAGCAACTGAACAGTTTGTTCAGTCCGAACAAAAGATGTAATTTCAGCATCTAAGATACAAAGCCACACACTAGCAACTGAACTGCTGAACGAATCGTACAGCATCACTCGGGCGTCATGAAGTCATACGTAGGTTGATTACGCCTATTTTGCGGAATAGCCAGCCTGCATGTCATTGAAGTCATTGCCAAGATACAGTAGGCAGATAACAACTGTCTTTATCCCAAATACTTGCTCCCTTATACTGTATTTGAACTTGTGCAGTCCAGCCACAGACAGCGAACGATTTTACATTTTCATTCTCTTCCATTGGTGAACTGACTCAACTCGTTCACTTGACAGTATCGTTCAAATGACGGATTGATACGTGAATTGGCCCATTACAGCTTACCATGGGATCATTCATTTGCCTGTCTTCTTAAATGAATGTTAAATGAACAAACAGAAAATTCAAGTCACCAATTTCTATAAGAAAAGGACTGAAGGATGTGGACTCCTTTTAGTTCTCTTTAGCGGGAGGTAATTTAATTCCTTCTGGACATTATTTTCCCTGCCTTTGCTAGCACCTTTGAACGAATGCACAAGACACATAGGTTTGGCGAATACAAAACATAGTAATTAGTATTTTATCTCCCTCTTTTCTTTTGCTCTTGCTCTCCCACTCTTTTACTTCTTTTCTTTGCCCCTCTCTCTCTGTCTCTCTGTCTGTGGTTCAAGGGAAGAATTCCCTTCAACTCCTCCACGAAATCACAGACAATTAAAGCAGAGCATTTTTGCCTCAGGGCCTATCTGCTCTGTGTGCTTAATACATACACACACACACACACACACACACTGACAGATGTACACGCACAGACACACACACACACATACACACACACAAAAGCACATGTAAAAACATACAGCACACATACACCCCCACACACTCACACATACACATACAGCACTCACAAATACACATACAGCACACATACATACACATATACACACATACAAACACACACACGAGCGCGCGTTCTGTGTCATGCATTTTATTTGGCCATGGCTATAATGGAGCTTTTTATGCAGTACAGGATTACAGAATCCCATCCTTTTCCCTGCCAGCTGATTGGACACTCTGCACTCTGTCAATCAAACATTGGATTTAGCCTGCTAAATGCAACGATGCGTTTAGCCTGCCATAGTCTGCTCTAGATTTAGTCACACTGTCTTAACTGCTGGCAAGTTTTGCACACTATTGCACTGGCTCCAGATGTGGCAGAATGATGTCACCGGGCCAGCTCAGTCAGCACCTCCTGCTCCGCTGGTTTTGGTGAGCTTGACTGACCCTCGTTTGATGAATATAAGGCCATTCATCATGTGGCGTTGTTATTGGAAATTTCAAACAGATGAGTTAAAGCCGCACGAGGCAACTTCGCACGGTGGCGCCTCCAAATGGCAGCGAGAGGTAACTGGTTGGAAAATTTGAACTTCAATACCCAGAAATCATCGTATCGTGATGTCAGTAATCTGCACACAGCTCACTCATGTTCACCAAGTGATCAATCTATCGTTGATGAGTCCAGCTTTCTGTGGACGAAGCCCTCGCTCTCTCAGGAGACAGTTCTTAGGTTCTGATTCATCATTTCTTGTGGGCGGAGAAGTGTCTATACCCAACACCAGAATTAATTTTGGGCAAAAAGGGAGAATCTTGAGCATCTCAGTTAGTGGGGATGCAACACTCTCCTTTGTTGCTGCCTCACTTGTGATTTATGCGTATAGGACAGGTGTATTTCTATGTAGAAATCATGCCTAGTGCAGATTTGGAGCATTTGGGGGTTAAGTGCAATTGCTCAACGGTACATCTTTGATTGAAGAAGGGAATCTTAGCTGTTTGGGGGATTTGAACCGACAGCCATCTGGTCACAAACCTGCTTCTCTAACCTGTGGCTTCCATCACCCCCGCTGTGTCGGATATGGCGACAATTCTGTGTCTTTGAGCTGAGAATTCACTATTGATGCTGAAATAGTTCAAGTTGTGACACAGATGCAGAAGCTAGACTCAGATCCCTGTGATTAGATTTCCATAAGGCTGTACACAGTCAATATGCATTGTTAGGCAAACTGGCACGTCAAGAATGGTATCGACCGACTCAGACACATTACAAATGGCAATCAATGGTTTATTTTGCCGCCTTATTTTGCTTGTCTCCAACACTTCTTGGAGGAGCTAATAATTGGAGCTGATAATTGCCTTGAAATGTCTTCCTAGCTCATAACATATTGACCCAAGTTCTATAATAAGCGAGTGGGTACAGCAGACAGCATTGCATTCCTGAGAATTGATATAATTAGCACTTCTCTGTGTCCCCACCAGGCAAGATAGAGTTGAATAAACATATTCTCCTATGTCATATTTCAAATTCAATCAGCATTCTCATTAAAATGTCAATGGCTATTTGCTGTGGGGACTGCTGTGTGTATTTCAACTTTAAAAAAAAGTCATCCAAATGGTTAGATTTACAAGGTTGTACTCAAGTTAATTATATTCATACTGATAATTCCAGCACAGACAAGTTTATTCCATTTTACCTTTTGCCCACAGGGTTTTCTGAACAATTTATTACTTGGTCAATCCCATATACAACAGACAGACCTGGATCAATTAATAATTGAAATCCGTTAAACTACTAAGCGTTTACTGGAATCTGCCTTAAGTCAGACAGAGGCAATGTGGAGGCACACTGGGTTAAATAGACAAGATGAATCAACCTCAGAATACTAGTTGCATCCATTACAAATAGTGTGTGTGTGTGTGTGTGTGTGTGTGTGTGTGTGTGTGTGTGTACTGTATGGGTGTGGGTAGGTGCATTCTTGTACATGGGGTTGCATTGTATGGGATTGGATGTGTATTTGAATGTGTTTGAGTGCGCATGTGAATGTAGAAGCTTTGTGAGGTGAACGTGTCTTACATGACTCGCTCTCTCCTGTCCCTGTGTGTGTGTGTGTGTGTGTGTGTCAGAGTTTCTGCCAGTGACTGTTTAATGTTTTACACTGGAGTTTGACAGCAGGAATGATCAAATAGGTTGATGCAGGCGGATCCCAATCTTCATCATGCAGCCTGCTCAGGTACCAGTCGGAAAGGTGGCAGTGTCCCCCTACTGCCATCTATAGACGGCCTGGTACCATGGCAGATGGCTCTCAGTGATACTGCTGCTTGAAAGTGGTGTCAGTGTTTCGGTCGCTGCTGCTGCTGCTGCTGCTGGCTGCAGCCATCTTCCCCCGGGAAGCTGCACATAATCATGTCATCATTTCCTCAATTATTGACAGGCGCCCTGAGCTCCACTGTTAATTTTCAGCGTTGTAGAGAGAATTAACATCCATTACAGTATTATTCAGTTTGTCTGTGAGAGTATGTGTGTGTGCATGTGGGATTTCTTAGGTTTCTAACTTTCCTCACCACGGAATCACAGCACTTTTGACTCATACACCTAATGTTTCATTGGCTGTGCACACATTTCCAACTACCTGTGTACTGTGTACTGTGTACTGTGTACTGTGAACAGTACACAGTGGTAGACAAGTGGTTCTCAACATGGGGTCTGGGGACCACCAGGAGCCCTTGAGGGAATTCCAGGGGGTCCCCAGCAAATTGATGAATTGTTAAACTTCACCATTGTTTCATTTACAAGAAGTTAACGCAATTAGGGAAGGTAGAAGAATGAATCGTATCTAACAGCAAAAATATCTTCAGATTTGGAGACAAAATTGGGGTCTAGACTGTTAGAGAAAATTGGGAGAAGGGAAAGTAAAATATGACAGCAAGTGAGTGCGGCGATCAAAGGTGGTTAGTGTTGTGGTTCGTGTTTGATCCTAACTCAGCTGCTATTACTACCTAGGTTTAAAGCTCTCAAGGGCTGAGAATGAGGCACTTACAGTAGGAAAGCCTCAAATATTACAGGCCGATCAACTATCTTCTATTGGCACGCTTCACACAGAGAAATGGTAATACTGCCGCTGTGCTGAGGGACGGCCTAAAAATGACTCCTCTCCCCGCTGGGTTGCCAATCACTTCTCATCACATTAGAGCCACTTCCAGCTCCACCTTGCTGGGCTGCCATACTCCCTTTCTCTCTCTATATATATATCTTTTTTTGTCTGTATCTCCCTTTCTCTGCATCTGTCTCTCTTTCTCTTTCTCTCCCTATTGACCATTAAGTGACAGCCAAGATGGAGACACGCTCTTATTCCAACAAGAAAACCTTAACGCCATGCTAACTACCTTCCACCTCCACCTTATAAAACATGCACTAGAGCCCCTTTTGTCCGGCGATATAGTGCCGGTTACAATAGGGCAGCGCAGACGAATGGTCTGATTGTTGCTCGACTTTCTGGCAGACTGTAACCTTGTGGCACTGCCATCCATTGCGAGGGTTTTTGTCCCTTTTTACTGTGGGTCATTAGGTGGAATGGATGTCTGTTAAATGGTATGCCAAGGACATTTCCAGTTAACCTTTGTCTGCACTAGAGAGGGTCTTTATTGCTGCTACGTGTGTTAGGGACTCAATTTGTAATTCAGACGGAGAGAGTTTTACATGAAGAGTTTTTGTCACTAAAGGAAAATACCACTGCTATTGAGTTCTTTGCCGATCTCTGTCATTGCTCTGCTACTTTAGCTCCTACTCCGCTGTTGTTGAATGCATATTGTTGTGAGAGATGATCAAAAATGCCATTACTTCAGCTGAAAGGATCCCATTCAGCTTGAAACTGACAAACGCACTTGTCACAACTAGCCATGTGCCTTATAAAAATCCATCAATGCAATCTGTCCCAGAGCTTTGTTTGGAGAAATAGCTCACTTCCATTGAACAGTAACTTTGAAAGCAGTTAGCAAGTTTGGAGAAATTGTGTTTGAATTCTTCTATTCAACAGGAACAATATGCTTTATACTAGCAGTGGCTGTAAACTTGGCGAGATTCTGAAGAGCCTTTATATTTATGTATAAGAGTATTTTAATATAATCGATTAAGTAAGCGCCACACTACTTACAATTTTGAGACAACAAGATGCAACAAGATGACACACAAAAGGTACAAAAAGGATCTGTGACACACAGATAATATAAAACACAACTACAAAGAAGGAAATGAGCCACAATGTGAAAGAGACTGATGCTTTTCTGAGAAATTGTTTATGATTGTGTCTATCCAATCATCAACAGGAAACCATGAAAATCCTTTTTCCTCTTTCTTTTACTAGTGTAATAACACATGCATCTTCTCTCTCTCTCTCTCTCTCTCTCTCTCTGTCTCTCTCTCTCTCTCTCTCTCTGTCTCTCTCTCTCTCTCTCTCTCTGTCTCCCTTTCTCTCTCTCTCTGTCTCTTTCCCTGACAGCTGCCCTCCAGGTGTCCATATCCCTCAACAAAGTGGAATTAAGTGTTGGAGAGTCTAAGTTCTTCATCTGCACAGGTAAGATAGCCCCATACTGTTTGTGTTTGTGTGTGTGTGTGTGTTTGTGTGTGTGTGTGTGTGTGTGTGTGTGTGTGTGTGTGTGTTGGGGGGCTGGGGGGGGATGGAGATGCTGCGGGGGGTCTCATATCAGTTTGAAAAGCGCTTTTGAAGTGTGTTTGCTCTTTGCGCGACACTGAACGCAACACAATCCATGCTCGTCCATATGGTAAGTGACTCTTTCACCCCGCCATGACTGGATCCACACTGGGGACACCCCTCTATCTCCCCCCCCTCTCCGTATCAAGCCTCCCCATAACAGAGAACCTGATGCCTGTGCCAGTGGCTCGGTGGGGTGGCAACACGCTCTGGCAGGCCCGGCCCGCCTCCTGCTGGCTGCCTCTTCTCTCCTGCCAGCCCACCCAGCATGGAGCTAACAGCCAAGGGACTAGAGACACACTGGGAGGAGCATGGCGGGGTGTGTGGCGGGGGGGGGAAGGTGGGGTGGCGTGGAGGTCTAACGTGCGTCTAGGAGGAGGGGTAGAAAAAGAGAGTTGAATGGAATAAAATGGGCGGCAGAGGCAGCGCTGACGGAGGAAGGAACTGAAAGGTAGAGCTGAATGGCGGCGGGGGATAGGTAAAAGCATTCGCCGAGAATATCGAAAGACGGAAGCGAGCGGAATAGAGGAGGCATTGAGGTAAAAAAAAGAGCGTTGGAGGTGGGAGATAAGTAGCCACCATCCACCGTCAAATGCGTGGGAGTGAGCGTCTCTGTCATTCTGTGCATTCTTTTCGGCTTTTTACACCATTTGTGTAAAGAGCAGTTGCGCTAAGGCTGATTTTTACCATTCACACGCTCTCTCCGTGTGCAGTCCTGTCAACTAGAGTGGGTTGAAAAGCGGGGCGGAAAAGTCACTGTAAAGAAGCGAAAAGCCCAGCGAGACTAAGATGAAGCTGCAAGCAAAATAAATAAAGAACGACGCTCTTAAAGTGACTTTTTTGGCTTCGAGATGCTCGGGCCCCTTGTAGGAATCGGGCTCACATAAATATGGATTGGGAAAAGAGGAAAGAACAGAGAGAAGCATTCTCATTCACAGAAGGCAATTACCTGTTTATTCACAAACACTGGGTTTTAGCTGGTTGTGAAAAGAACAGAACAGGACTGATTTTGTTTTTGAAAGAAAGGGATCTGAGTCCTGGGTGAGATCAATTCACTTGTTCAATACAAATCAGCTTGTTTCAGAAGTTTGCATGGAACAATTGGCAGTATATTAAAATAAAGCAGATAACTCTGTTCCAAGGTAACATCACTCATTTTGTGAAAAAAATTGTTGAAACCAGTTAAAACAAGTCAAATCAGGGCGTCCCAGTGGCTCAGTGGGATAAGAGGGCGGCCACACTGATCCATCAGAAAATGGACAAACATACAGAACAGAGATGCTGAATTTTTATCATATTTACAATTAAGATCCATCTTAAGGTTCCTTATTTCAAAGAACATGGTTTAATAGAGATATGGACAATAAATTGAGGGGGATTGCCTCAGGGAGGAGATTAGTTTTGGCACTATATAAGTTGTTGTCACTTGCCTCTTCAGACAGCTTATCTCCCATTACACATCAATGGGAGAGGGACTTGGACGTATCCCTGACCAGAGCACAGTGGGAGACTGTTTTAAAAAACACAACAGCTTTATCCAAATGTGTAAGATACAAAACTCTACAAATAAAAGTTGTGCGTAGGGCTTATATCACACCATGTAGAATAAAGAAAATGGATCATTCCCTTTCACATTTGTGCTGGCATGGCTATGGAGAGGTAGGAACACGTAGTCACCTGCAGTGAGGAGCTTTTGGAATAAGGTAATTTTAAAATGTGAAAATACCCCAGTGTCCAGTAGTCTGCCTCTTAGGCACAAGGGTAGAAAATATACAGTCAAAGCTTAAGCACTGCATCATTGTATAAGCTTTTTTGTCAGTTAAACGTATTATTATGATGAATTTAATTGGAAATTACATAAATCAAATTGCTTTAGTATTGACAATTGGTTAAAAGACTTAGAACAGGCAGCCTCAGCCCTCTTTGAATATGACCATGGAGATGATGGACCCTGGATCTTTATAAGATCATATTTGGAAAATAGGCTATTTTGCTGTTTTATTTTGTATTGTACATGGTGTTGTACACTGCTGTTTTATGTTAAAGATTAGTGTTGTCTAACATTGTCCAACAGTACGTATATGTAGTATGTCAGTGTTTAGCCTCTTGTCATATATATATATATCAAAAACTATCAATAAAAAAAATTTAAAAAGAAAATGGACAAACAGACTATACAGTTAAACAATGAAACTGACCTGGAAAACCTTCACTCATCCCAATGTTATACCAGGCTTTCTCCCTTTTATCTTTGATGATGAGTCATACAATAAGAGGATGGTGTCTCAGTGTTTGCTGCCATTTTTGCTGCCAAAACAAACGTAGGAACAACTCTAATTTGCTAAACGGATGGTGACAAATTTGTCCGTCCGAACGGACGTATCAAGACTCTCCGGACGGAGAACTCTCATTAAAAAGTGGGTTTGAATCAGGCCCAGGATCTTTGGTGCATCTTGTCCGCCTCTATCTCCCAATCCTTCCTCTCTACTTTGAACTGTCTAATAAAAAAAAGCAAAAGCAAAATTTCTCCCCATTAGAAGACTTTTTCACTCATTTTAAGAATTCTATTCTAATTTCTAAGAATTATAGACTTAATACAGGTTGAAATTACCTGTTAAGACTGCACATTTTCTTCAGTGTACAAACATTAAGAATTAATACATGTCCACAGAATAGCCTCCATTCAGCATTCGTTTTCAATGCTCCTTTTATATTTCATTGTTAGAGTGAATGACATGTCACCTATTCATTAGATTTTTGCTTTTAAAAGAAATGCAAGACCCTTGAGCAGAATTAGCTTTTATTCATTTCCTTTCGGTATTGAATATTTTTTTTTTTATGCCATCATAGAGGAGTGCTCTGAGAAGATG
Source organism: Centroberyx affinis (assembly GCF_046629955.1). Taxonomy (NCBI): domain Eukaryota; kingdom Metazoa; phylum Chordata; class Actinopteri; order Beryciformes; family Berycidae; genus Centroberyx; species Centroberyx affinis. The sequence goes on from NW_027278873.1 coordinate 308,083, forward strand.
TTTTCGCAGTGAAGGTTTGAATTGAGGGCATGGTGGACTAGGCGAGAAAAAGACGAAGGTAGAGAGGGTCAGGAGGAGAAAAGGAAAACAGAGTGTGTGTGAACAGAGAGAAAAACAGGTGCAGAATATGAGGGAGAAAGTGGCTGTAAAGATTGTCTTTAGAAAATGGCTGGCTCTATAGGAGTCTGTGAAAGAGAGAAAGAAAGACAGAGAAACTGCATTTGTGCTCATGTCACCTTTCACCCATGTGTTCCTTCTTTGGTGTTTTTCTATCACAGCTCTGGGAAAGGTTAGGATCATCTGTATGACGTATGATCTGTATGTACAATAAGAGATACTCTATACTGCCACAATAATAGCTACAGCTTCTCCACAGCATGATAAAAGCCCACTACATTATGGGCTTGAGCAATCAGAGATCATTATAGTGTAAAGCTGTATGCGGCTGTGTTCATTTATATCAGCACACACAGATGCACATACACACCATTCATAGCTTATTCAGGATCTATTTATTGGATGTTTTGTTAATGCAAATAAATCTCACCATATGGTTTTATGTATAGAATTCACTGCTGCAGGAGTGTGGCATATCAAAATAGATAAATACACAAACAAGATACACTAAAATACATCTTATTGCTAAATACTGCTAACTATTTGATCCAAAATATTACTGTATGAAGTCTACTGAGTAATGAAGGTGATTCAAACAGTCACCAATGTAAAGAAAAGTCACTATTTAATAGTAGTAGATTTATTTATTGGGGTTTTTTATGATGTATTTTTCTTCAAAAGTGCTATAAATATACGACAATATGCATATCTATTAATATCACCTAGATAACTTCATTACAAATGTGACCAAGCATGGAAAAGCAGGAACATTATGGGAGATATATATATATATATTTATTTTTTTTTTACCGATTACTGATCTTTGCATTCAGAGTTTTAAAATGGTTTATTACATAATAGGGGTCAATTAGATATTTTGTTTGGAATCCAAAAAGTCCCTGGTGATCAAACGGTTTCTGATGTAAAATGGGTCTCCTGTAAGTCTAAATGAGCCGGGGTTCATCACACATAAAAGTTGCAACCGTTTGCCGGTAAAGGAGAAGAGAGGCAGCAGCAACAGTCAAACAAGCTCCAGCAGCCATGATGTTTTTCTGTGTGGGTTTCTCCAGACGGGCCACCGTTCGATACAGTGTGATCTAATTGGAGCAGGGCAGGTCACAGGCTGACCATGTACATGACATTGACCGTCCCAGCAGACCTAGCTGTGTCCATTGGCATGAAATTGCAGCTACAGCAGAAGAAGAAAGAGAGAGAGAGAGAGAGAGTTATTTAATTCTGCTGTTAACTCTGGCGTTAATTGATATCCTAAAGCTAGACGTACACACACACACACACACACACACATGCATGCTGACCTGTGGGATGATCTCTTCCCTCCTGCCCCACACAGCTCTTTTTTCCCCTCTCTGCTATCTATTTCCCTCGAGACCTGAATCAATTACTACCAGTGCGGGCTAATGTGGGCCAGAACACAGGGGCGTGGGAGTGTTTGGGCGTGCGCTCGGCTAATTTTGGCGCCATGGGGCACGTCGAGTCAATAATCCGCCTTTCGGAGGAGGTTGAGAGCGGCTTCAGTATCTCAGTTGCTTTATATTGCTCCCTCACCGCTAAGGAGGATCATAAACATGTCTGGAACACAAGGATACAAACCTCTCTTGTATGTGTTGGTCTTATTTACACTTTTATTTCCATGTGCTAGGTTGTTTATTTCAAAATTAAGCTGGAACAGAACCGAACTGTCATTTTCATTGTCAGCTTGCAAAAGCCCACTATCAGTCAACCTCAGTAGTGACTGCTGTAGTACAGAGATTTCACCAGCACCTACAAAACTGATTATCTCTTTTACTACTGTAGCCTATCCTGCCTATGAGTTTTCTTCAGGAGAATTGGCAGTCATTGTGTATTCTCTCTTGCCAAGAATCAGCTATAATGCCAGCGCTAATGCAGTTTTTAAAAAAAAAAGAGAAATTTCAACTAGTTATTCACACAATTATACAGACACACACACACACAGAGGCAGGGCTGAGCGTGAAAAATAGGGCAGCATGCTACACACTCCTGTCTTCTCAGATCATCTGTGAAGCAAATGGCCTGTCATGATGCTAGCTCCATCAACTTTAACATATTTAGCTGTCTCTGCTGTCAACAGGCTGTGAAATGGTGAGAGGTGATAACGCTGTAATGCAAACAGGTATAAAGAGATGCCTGCAGCGATGCTAGACAGTTATCTGTTCCTCACAAGTACCCAGATGAACCACGTGGCGCTCCGGCGGAAAGCCACGTGTGTGAGGGAAGCAAGGCTGGAGGGGTCTTCTGCGGACCTGCGTCACACGTTGCTGACATGTTTCCAGTCATGCTTATGTTGGATCGCCTCAGCAGATCTGTTGTCATTGAAAGTAACGAACAGCAGACGCATAACCCAGAATGTTCAAAGTGGACGTGAAACATTGCAGTGATGATCAGTGTTAGCATGCTGGTTCTGTGAGGTAGAGCCTCAATTCAGGACACAGACTCTTAACCCCTGTATATCAGTGTACTATCGAACCGATTTGCGGTACTTGAAAAAAATACTTGCAGTATCTAATCTAAGATAAAAGTGAGTTACAGTTCAATTATTGTGAACATTTAACAGAGTTTGAATTTTCACCTCATATTGAGTAATGCTCACTCGCTCAGTGTTACAGTCTTGCTAATGTGTGTAAGCTTTGCAACTGCAGCACCTAATGTAGGCATGAAAAGATTTTTTTGTCGGCGAATTTTACTTACACATAGATTGTGCTAGGAAAGCAGTTTTGCCTAAACAGGTGTGGAATTTATGAAGTTTGGGCAATTCTAACGAAACATTGTGGCAAACAGACTGCTGTGATGCTGAAAGACAGCTAAACTACTGGAGCGTAGCTGTAGAGTCGGGTGGATCTTTTCTTTCTAGACAATACACAGGGTGAGTGATGTGGTTATCCTGATTATTCCAGGACTGTAGTAACTTCAGCTGCAGCAACAGTTGATGCTGCACACCTTGCTCGGTGCCGCGGGACTGTAGAGCATCTGTACTTGTTTTTGTAGGTTTTGCTGCACACATATGCTGTTTTTCCAGAAACACTCTGCCTCGTATCAAGACATCCGCCCGCAGTAACCAGGAACCGCCACGGCCCTCCAGTGCTGGTGGTTAAATGTTTTGCTCAAGGGCATCTCACCGATAGTTACTGAGGGAGCGGAGAGCATTACTTGCTCTATTTACATTCAGAGGAGAGTGTTGAAGTGACAAAGGTGCTTCCTGTATAGGTGATCTCTGCTGTAGCGGTCGGGTTATCTCAGGTGACAGTGGCTACTTCCGTTTAAACAAAGCACTTCTGTCGCTAACTTCCGTCACTTCATTTGCCCTTTTATTTCTTTTGTTTCTTTAATTGAATCAGGAATATGTCTTCTCCCCCCAGGGACTGGACAGGCCTCAGTCCTTCCCCTCTCCAGATTCAAGGCTCTGGCTGATTGATAGGCCATGTAGTGACCCTCCACACTGACACTTTTATTTGCAGAATTTACAGGCAAAGGGCACCTGGTGCTTGCAGATGGTCCTATCATCTCTTTCCAGTGGCCAGATGAGCTCACGTTTCACAGGCTACATATGGATGCTGTTTTAATCAGGATTCATGTTAGCTTTTGATCAGGCCCACCATTTGTTTCTGTGTTATGTATCCATGTGTGTGCATGCGCGTGCGTGTGTGTACTGTATGTGTGTGTGGTCGTGCACGTTCTTTATTTGTGTGTCTGGAAATGAGAGTGAAATTTACAGCCTGCATATGTCCCCATTCCTTTACAGACTTATTAGCTATGTAAATCCAAGATTATGACATAATCATATAATTTCAGGCCGTCTGTTCACTCGACAAGTTCCAACAACAACGTTGGATGGTCCTCAGCTGTTCAGAGGACCAAAGCGAGTGAAACCCCATAGTAGTGGAATGTAAAAGCTTATTGAAATATATCAATTCATTTCTACAGTGAAATAGGAAACCCATTCAAAGCTTACCAATGGCAGCACTGTATCTATTCATAAAGTACCTCCAACTTAGCTTATTGTTGAATCTGGAAGTGTGCAGCTCAAAGTTGTCAAAAACTCAAATTATTTGCTTTCATTAAGATAGCTTTATGGGAGTTTGTCAGTTCCACAGAGTGAATTTGATTGAATCTCAGCTAGACAGTGGACAGACTTTACATAACCAGAATAACTCAGTCAGTACAACTTTGCTTTCTAGGGAGTCGTACTCTGTAAAACAGGGTTTGGGACAGCAGCTTAAAAACATTTCAAATTGACAGCAGATCACACAAAGTACCGTACAAAGACACTAGACTTATTAACTTCCACCTTGTGTGATTGACTAGGTGCACAGTGATGCCAAGTCCAAACAACACCCCCTGGTACTCACACCCAATTTTAACATTCAGATCATAGGCAATCGAATGTTTTCAAAAACAAGCTTGGCAGCAACATGAACTTCCTGGAAAGGCCGTAATAAAGTGCCCGCAGGCAGTGAAACCTCCGCTCCTGCACCAGTGCTATCCAGTGGTCAACTGATGCTAAACTGGTCCGGACAGCTCCCAGGTGTGAGTGCGTGTGTGTGTGTGTGCGTGTCCCTCTTCTAAGCTGTGAATATAAATGTGAAAAGGTGAACGAAATCATGACGTGTTCATGTCAGGTCAAATAAGAGTAAAAAATGAATGAGACGTCCTTGATCGGAGGCCTGTACTTCTGTTCTGATAGACAGAGGCAGTTTGTCTCTCGGTCCCTCAGCATTCGCTCAACATTATCTGTCTTTTTTTCTCTGACCTCGCCCCCAGCTATCGGCGAGCCGGTGAGGCTGGAGTGGTTCAACCCCCAGGGCGAGCGCATCGTGCCGTCCAAGCGGGTGTCGCTCCACACGGAGACGTCACGCTCCAAACTCGTCATTTACAACGCCATCATCGAGGACGCGGGCATCTACCGCTGCCAGGCCACCGACGCCGGCGGCCAGAGCCAAGAGGCCACCGTTGTGTTGGAGATCTACCGTAAGTTTGACAGATAACACACACACACACACACACACACACACACACACACACACAGGTGATAACATAACAACCTATGAACGTCTGACTTCAGGACATTTCTCGCTTCACACACACACACACACACTACCATTTACTTGCAAGATGCAGATGCTTGATTCATCGGCATGGGCAGCGCATGTGTTCCTCCTGAGGAGATTTAGACATGTGAAGACATGAGGAGAATGCAGCACTTCCATTACTGTTTGATCAGAAGGATAGCGGGCCCATATTCCCACCTTCACCACAGCCACACACCGTTATAGAGAGCGCGCGCGCGTGTGTGTGTGTGTGTGTGTGCGCGTGTGTTTTTTATGTCCGTGTATGCCTTTGACTTTGTGTGTGCGTTTGCGCGAGCGTGTGTGCTCCATCCATTCTAGTGATTAAAGTGTAATGACAGCTAGTAATGCCATAGGACCTGGATCCTGCCAGGCATAATGAGGGATGGCACTGAGGATAACCTGGCCTGCTGAGCCATCACTATTTCCTGGGAAAAACTTAACATTACAGGCTTCACTCTGGGGGGCGAGGGGGCTTAGCGGATAGAGAGGCCGTCACATCCCATGTTCCAGCCTCACAGCAACCAATGTGTGTCAAGTGCCACATGTGTCCTGTCATGGCGTCCTTGAATCTTTGAATCCTACCTAAACCCCTACCAGCTCGCTCCTTTAAAGCAATATTCCACTTAGTTTTAACATGGGGGTTATTCAGCACTTGACCGCCATGAAAACCAGAATATAAACTAATCACCAAGATCGGATGCAGCTGGACGAGTTTGTAGCTTTCGCATTCATTTGAATGAGGCCTGGAAAATAGCCTGAAAACTTACATTTAACATTTTGGTTAACAGATGCTGCTTTTAAGACAACAAAGCATCCTGGGTCCGTCGTCATTTCTATTCTTGGCAGAAAACACCTGCACACATACACACGTCTCTGTAACCAGAGGGTAGCACAGTCACAGCTAACGGAAATTAGCATTGACGTACACGCATGCAAAGACACACATACACACACACACACACACACACACACAAAGATTGCATAAGAATCAACCCGCTTGAAGAAAAGTGATTTCCGAGTCGTGAATAACCCAAATACCCTGGGACTTTGATCAGGAGTCTTTCCCAAGTTTAATTGGAGAAAAAGTCAGGGTATAGGGATTTGATTCCCTCTGCATACACACACACACACACACACACAGACACACACACACAGACAGACATACACACACTCCAAATCACCCCCTGTTGCGCGGTTGCCTTTTTCATCCTCTCAATGCGAACCATTAGAGGAGACATCACAGCCTCAATCGCACCTGCCACCACCCAGCCCTCGCCTCATTCGCCACATAACCGGCTCCTGAAACCATTGTTTCCATGGCAACCAGGCGTCACTCACCGAGGCCCTGGGTGTAGATTGCATGAGCAGCATGCGGATGAATACCTGCCTTAAGCTCCAGCCAGCGTTCTGCCAGCGCAGCCGTCGGAGCGGGCGAGGACTCCTCGGGCGATGCGGCGGCCCGCGCTACAAGAACACTCTACACGTTCTGTTCATGTTCTACACGGACTCCATGGCCTGCGGGAGACACACTGTTGACATTCTCTCTGTAGCTCCTGACATCTCCATGATCGCCATTCTCACGCCACATGGAGTGATAAATCATCTGTGAATCGTTTGTCTGGGATTGGGTGAACTTGACAAGCACGATGGAACCAACTGAATTTTCCCAGTATATATATATATACAGTATAAACCTGGCCAATGTGGCACACCAAGGTGCAGGTTCACATTATAGGTTTTTGTCCAAGTTTAACCTCTTTTACTGTCCCACGTAAATGTGGAAGATGAAAATCTAACATTGTATTTTTTTTTTTTGCAGAAGCTTTCTCAGAATGCACTGCAAAAAACTTCCATCCTAACAAGTCATTCAGTTTGATATTCATCCTTCAAATCTTATTTTTTCTTAAAACGAGAAAAAAATTCTGCCAGTGGGGTGAGATAACTCCATTTGTTTACAATGCAGTTTCACTTGACGCTTGATTCTACAAAATTCTGGAAACAACTTGATTTGTATTGGAAACAAGTGAAATGATGTAACCCCATTGGCAGATCTTTTCACTTGTTTTAAGAATATTGCGATTTTAGGACTCAATAATAGACTAAATGGCTTGTTAAGATGGAGATTTCTTTGCAGCAACGTAAGTCAGTACAATGTCTGAGCCAGCTCAGCTGTTCCCTCCTTGCACTGCCTATCTGTTTATTAATGGGCAAAGACGTAATGTTGCACGAGCCCAATTCAGAAAACAGGCAAAAGTGAACAACAAGGACGGGAACAAGTCTGCGTCCCAGCTGAGAGGGCTCCAGGGAAATTGGCTCGTCACCATATTTGACAGTTGTCCTCGCAGTGATGTGTGGGCAAACGGCGGAAGAGAAACTCCGGAGTGCTGAGTATATTCTCAATTCGCCAGTGTCAAGTGTGCAATAGAGTGTTACTGGGGAGAGCATGTTTCCCTTACTGATTCTCTTGTAAAGCAGTGTGACTACAAAAGAGACAGGAAATGGATACAAGCAGCACCAACAAGTGACACCAAAGTGTTCGAATCCGGGCGACAGAGAGAGAGGGAAAGAGCAAAAGATTTTGGAAGTAAAAAAAAAAAAACACAAGGGGAAATTGAATACAAAACAAAGGAATGAATGACAAAAACGTGTGATGGCACCCTCGAAGCTAATGAAGACACCGGGATGCCAGACACGTTCAGCGGCGGAGGGTGCAGTCGGGGAGAGAAAGCTCATTTTAGGGAGCAGCCTGGCATAAATCACACAGTAAAATGCTAATACCGAAACCTTGCTAACGGAAGGGACTGAAATAAATAGGGGAGCTGTTGTTGATTTATTCACACCTTCACAATACAGCACACAGATGATAGCAGGTGGTTACATAGTTGGCGGTGCCCCACACACACATCAAAGCCGGCTATCCGAACAAGAAGGGGGTCGGAGAAGGATCAAGTGTTGTTTGTGGAGAAGCACTGGTCCAAGAACAGTGTCCTCATAAAAGCAATTTGTCAAAACACCATGTTTTTTTCAAGTGGCAACACAGAGCTTTAAACCAGTACAGGGTGGAATGTATTATTGAACCGTTCCTGCAACCAAGACAGAGTGAATCAAAGGCTGGTCGTGTTTATGTCTAATTCTGCAACAGAGGCTGTGGAATATCTCTGCTCATTGATTTTTTGTCATGGTTGTGACTGGCAGCTAGTAAAACGGCCCCCCTTCTGTTTCCTGTGCTGTTTCATCAAAATCGCCTCATCTGTGTCCCAGAAAACAGCATTTAGCTTTGTTTGAGTTGATTCTGTGAGTGAAAGCTATCCATCCATTTGCAAAGAACACTCTACTATGTGTTTCATTTGCCCGGTTACAAAACAGGTCCAATTTGGAAAGCATGGCATGAAAAGGCTTTGCTTGATTGTGGAAAACCTAACCTAACCATGAGGAGAATTACATGTTTTTTAAGGTCACCCACAGACATCGTTCCCCCAATAAGAAGCAGTGAATTTGATGCCTCCTTTGAAAAGGTCAAAGGGAATATGATGAGTACATACTTTCAGGGAAATGAAACCACACACACATTAGACTCATTCTGCCCTACAAAGACGAGCAATGTGTTTTCTTTTCTGCTCCTCCATGTCTGCTGTGGAGGAAAGGCTAAGTACAGCAGCACTGTGTGGCTTTGATTAGGCTTTCATTCAGTAGCCACTATAAAGACAACAGCTTCATTTTATTTAGCCTAACTGATATTGCATTCAGTAAACCTCAATGGCAACCTCAATGGCCTCAAGCCATTTCCAAATCAAATCAAATAAAAACACAGAGTAGCCTATTATAGGCTGAAAGAATGAACAATGCAATGATGCAAGTCAATATAATATGCTAATTAATAAAAGGCTATCATATCATTTTATATAGTTATAATTATAATATAGTCTCAAAGGGAATGTGACTGGCCCGCTGAGAGCAACAAAAACGTACTCATGTCAGAAACCTGGCAACCCAGTGGGCAGGTGTGAGAGAGGGGTAATTTAAATAATTTTAACTCAGACTCTTGTCTCACATAGTTTGTGTCTTGGCTGAAGGATGCAGATGCAGGACTTGCATGCGGAAACTCTGAACCAGAGCCTAAGTGCTTTTTTGTGTGTTTTCAAGATCAAAGGTAATGAGTAGGGTTTAGATTTCATATCAGCAAAACTGATACCCATGACTGCTAGTGAGCAATATGCAGTCCACTTCTGCACCAACAGTTTTCTTTGGGACAGATAAATGATGAAGTAATTTTTCTCTGTTGCATTCACAGCACGCTGCATCCCAACACTTTCACCTACGTTGTCACCAAAAGAAGCAAACACCTTCAAAAGGCAAATACCAAAAATTGGATGGAAAACTCTTAATTTGGGGGATATAACCTAGATGGAAACTCTTACATTGGATGCAAATTTAATACACAACATAAACCCTAACACCAAATTCAATTTCAAGACAGTGAAACAGGACAGTGAAAGCACAGCAATTTTTATTTTTTTCCTTTTGATGTTCAGACCGCAATAAATTGTCTTCCCTGAACGCTCACTGAATAAAATTCCATCTCCGTTTTGTTTGATCTCATAGAGAGGCTGACATTTCGGGACGTCGAGTCGCCACAGGAGTTCCGCCACGGCGAGACGGCGGAGGTGGTGTGTGATGTCATCAGCTCACCGGTGCCCGTAGTGGTGTGGTACTACCAGGACAAGGAGATCACCGAGGAGCACCACAGTAAGTCTTCATGACCTGCTTTTACGCTAAAACGATTTGTGGGAGGAGTATAGAGTGGAGAGTGTCCCTGATTTAACCCCCATCATATAACGCCTTTTTTTGCATACTTATACTTCCTTTGGCCAAATACCAAGGTCGGGAAATAAATAGATCACATAAACCACAATTACAGTTGTTGAAATACACAATTACACAACACAATTACAGTTGTTGGATTACAAAAACAGTAACTTTTGTGTATATTGTGCTTTTCCTGACCTATATCATTCTGTTCTATGATTGATTGTTGATCAGTTAGATCTAGGTTAGGCTCAGTCTCTCCAAGTCCTTTGACACATGCATGTGATAAAGGCTATATAGATAAACAAACCTGTAACAAAGACACAGTAATCAGATTATAGATACTTATGCAAAAATTAAAATTAAAAACATGTTTGAAAGGAAAAAAAACATTGAAATTGTGAGAATGTAGATACTAGTACAAAGTAAACTGAAAGCAACTGAATATTACCAAATGATGTAGCTGAATTTGATTATTCCATTGGATTATGTTGGTAATGAAAGTGGCAAGTAACCAGTAATCTGTAAAGGATTACATTTTGAATGCGTTGAGCGGAAAAACACTCACAAGTTCTCATGTGCCCAGTTCTCTCACTCATTGAAAAGACGCACTAGTGTGCCAAAAAGAAAAAAAAAAACGTTCTCGAGGAAACGCTATTTCCTTCTTTTGTCTGGGCTCACAATAAGACAAGAATATCAAATTCTATGAATAGAAACCCCATCAGCTCTGGAGGAGACGTGTATCTTGGACAGAAACCATGTTAACAAGCTACTGAGAGGATGGATTATAGAGCAGTTGGATGGTGACATGGGATGATGCTCCTTCCCATGTCGCTGGGATTAATTGCAAACCAGCACCCGCATCTTATGAAAACAAGCTATTTTCAGCGCTCAACATGGGGAGAGCGGGTGTAGCCTATGTGTGTGGCACTGCTAACCCAACCTACAATAATTCACAATTACACATATTGTCAATCATCTCAGCAGAGCGTCAAATTTGATCTAATACTCATGCGGATCCTTTTTATAGCTGCGCGCTGCGATCCCACCCTCTCCAGTCCCTGTGATGGTGTTAAATATCAGGGGGGTGGTCTGCTTAATTTGCAGAGAAAAGAGAGATAGAGGTGGAGAGGCACTCAGAGGACAGATTCGGTTTCAGTAATATTATGTCGTCGGTGATCGAATGCAGGGGCCGATGGTAAGAACCGGTAGACTGCGATTCATTATTTCCTCTTCTCCTCTTTCCTCATTTACAAGTCCCTACACCGCTCCCCCATCCTCCTTCCAGACAGATTGTATGCCTGAGCACTGATTAGAAAAAGTGACCCCTTGAATCGGTCACGTTTTTTAATTGAAATTCAAATCTTCGGGTGCCGCAACGATGATGAAAGTGGGAGAAGACTTCACTTTTTTTCTTTTTTTCTTTTTTTTTTTGACCATTTCGGTCTAATTACAATGCACGGTTATAAATATCTTTGCTTGGGGAGAAATGAGATAGAGGCCTCATCACTCCTGGCCAATCTCAGAGTGGCCACAATGGGGAAGAGTAGAGGCTATTTGGAACTGTAATTGCCGCAGCGTTTATCTATGTGGACTTTATCAGGTAAATGTGCCGAAGTGAAGATTGACAGTCGGACTATTGAAGAGTGGAGATTGGAATTTTCCTCTGCTGTTTTCCTAACTTTCTTATCTCACTTCTCTCTCTATCATACACTGTTGTTCTTTTGTCGTTTTCCTCTACCTGCTCCCTCTCTCTCTCTCTCTCTCTCTCCCTCTCTCTCTCTCTCTCGCTCTGTCTTTCTGTTCGTCCATGCTGTGAAGGCAGGTTCCAGGTGCTGCCCAACAACAACCTGCAGATCCATCAGGTGACGAAGGCCGATGAGGGTGTGTACCGCTGCGAGGCGAGCGTCGAGGCCCGCGGAGAGATCGATTTTGTAGACATCGCTGTGGTGGTCAACGGTGAGTTCACACACACAGTTTGGACTTCAAGAAGAACTGATGCAGAATGACTTGAGGGCAAGAAATCTACAAACAGACTCAGTCAATGCATTGCTTTGATAAGCCAATATGCGTTGAATCAAAAGCTCAGGTTCTTACAGAGGATTGTAAAGTCTGGAAGATGAAAATGAAAAAAAAAATGTAGGTTTTGAATAGCCTAGGAATTGCATCGTATGGGGAAAAAAAAACAGTTGTTCAACCCCAACGCACATGTTATGTGGTTGTAAACCTGCTGTCATTTCACATATATTGGTATATTGTTGTGAAGTGTAATCTTCTTAGAGTGATATAGCCTCGTCGACAATCATGTTGCCCAGCCGCTATCAGCACACATCATATTGAACGCAAACCGAACTCTCCAAACCCAGCCGAGATCTAAAGTACGGAACTTTAAATGGAAAATGTGTAGGAGTCGCAAAAAACAAACAGCGTCCATTTAGATTCCAAGCAGCCACAAGCTCCTCTTCACACTGTGTCAACAGATTAGCATGCATTAGGGATTATGTTTTTCAGTTTCCTCTGCATACACAAGTCAAAAGTTTTTTTGTGTTAGACTGAGCAGCACCCATTCTTTTCATTCTCAAAGCTATTAAGTCTTGGATCCTTCAAGACAGGCAAGTCTGCAGCTGGCCAAAGGGTAAAAGCGCAATGAGGCAGGGGAAGGTTATTTCCTCTCAGTGTCCACAGGAGCAGCTCTGGTGATTGGAAAAGAAAATAGATGCTGCCATCACAGTATATTCTCAGTATATACTAATCATTTGTTATTATTCAAGAAAGCCTCCATATTTTCTTCTAATAACTGTTTTTTTGTCGTTGTTGCTGCTAAATATGAAGACACACATAATAGTCTCATGATGAAAATGAACCTGCCAGTTTATGGATGATCAGTTTAGCGTTGCTGAGCCTGTTATGAGACAACTGCAACATGAACCTGACATAATTCACAGCTTATTTACAGTGTCTTTGATCATCTGCAGAGTGAAGTCAGTGATCTTGAAATAGTACAAGATTCAAAGAGTAAAGTCAGTCATTCTGAATAGTGCTTTATAGAAATTCAGGTTGAATGGACCTTGAGCTGCAGCGTGAGAAAAGAGTTGTCTCGACTGTGAAAGCTTCAGCTCTATTGACGGCAGATAAGTTCATCAGTGGCACAGTTAATACAGGTCTGCCGCTTCTGTTACCTTTGCTTTGATTTTCTCTCTTTTTTCTTTTGTGTGATTGAAAATTTCAATTAGCAATGGCTCTGGGTTCTGTGGCCCAAAAATCGAAGGATGTCATTTTAATTTTCTCATTTGTCCTCATTTACAGCGAATCACCTGAGACTGCTGAAGTGATTGAAATGTGATCTCACTAAGGCCATGAGCGTCTTGTAACGCTTGAACAGCTGCAATATTGTCTCTGCCTATGTAATTTTCTCCCACCTAATGTAATAGCAGAGCGGCCCTCCCCCCAAAAACTATGAATTGCATTCAATTTAGCACACCACTTACCTCAGTTCTGAGGAAGATCCAATAAGCTTGCTCAATGAGGCACAACCTATTATTGCAGCGACACGACACTTGCCATGTGGCGCTGAGACGGGACGGGCTGCGCAGTGCCTTGCTGAGTGTCCTGAGAAGAGCACACTTCCTGAAGGAGCCACACCCTGCGGGAGACACACTTTAAAGTGAACTGCACTTTGCCTCAAGGAGACTCTTTCTGTTGATCCCTAAGGACTCACACAGTCAGAAGTGCTCCAAGTTGAGCCCAGAGGAAACAAAAAATGATACATAGAGGTTTCAGTTGGTTCTCATATTTATACTCTGAGGCTGCCTAATAATGATTTTATCCTGTTTATCCAATATAGTGCCAAGCTACTATTTCTTATTTTTGATATTTTTTCTCAGCACTTAAAGCGTGCCTAACCCCACTATTGCTTTCTTTCTCAATTCTCTTTATTTTTTAGTACTTTTTTTTAGTACTTTTCCTAGTTTACTTGGAAGTGTGTTGTCCCACTTGGAAGTACGTTGTCCTAGTTGGAAGTATGTTGTCCTGGAACATCTGATCACCCTGAGGTCGGCATCCGGCCCAGGGTGATCAGGAGACTCTACCCGTCGAGCTGTTGGCACGACGGAGGGGGAAGAGCGCCGGGGCGAAGGTGAGAGAGAGAGAGAGAGAGAGAGAAAGCAGATTTAAACTGCACCTTCCATCTGTTGTGGCGGAGAATGTGAGATCGCTGGCACACGTGGTGGATGAGCTGTCCACCCTTGTCAGAACAAAGTGTGAATATCGCGCTCTGCACAGCGTGTGATGTCATCCACTCAGCTGTTGCGGGAATACAGACAACAACATCTCAGCGTCTTCGCGGCAATCTCGGGAGACTTCAGCCATGCCTCCCTCTCCTCTGCTCTGACAGATTTCACTCAATATGTGAAATACAAGATGAGGAAGAACAAGGTGCTCGACCTGCAGTGTGCAGAGGGACGCGTGCGGCTCCGTTGCCCTTCCCCTCGGCAGATCAGATCGCAGGCTGATAGATCTACAGTAGTATCCTGTTGTTATCCACGTGCCTGTTGTCCAGCAGCAGCCCATTGTCACAAGGACTATGAGTGTATGGTCTCTGGAGTCTGGAGGCTGTATCACAATATTTCAGCTGTATCGAATATCTATATTTGATGTAATTTAGAAGAAATAAAATAAAATACAAAAAAACAACAAAAAAAAGCAGCCGACCCCCCTCTCATCTCCGCTGCAATAATATTGTATATTGCAATATTCTGGCGGGACACCATCACAATATTACATTTTGGATATCACCCAAGCCTACTTTATAGGACTGTTGGGTGCATGGACTGGATCCTGCCTTATGGCACAAGTGAGGACATTGAGGGTCTCTCCTATAACTACATTATGGCAACAAAAAAAGACATTCTCGCTAGGAAGAAGAGGACTTTCAGGGCTGGGGACAGGGAGGAATTTAAAACTTCAGATTCAACTCTGGGTCATGGAACCTCATGGAACCAATGTTTTCGGATGACTCCTCTATAATGGGATGCAATAGTGAGGGCAATGGGGGGAGGAATATAGGAGTCCGGTGGAGAGCTTTGTCGGACGGTGCAAGGAGAACCACCTGCAGCTCAGAGCCAGTAATGTCGTGGATATCCTGACACCATCGAGGGCAAGGAAGTGGTGCGGCCCCACAAGTACCAAGGGATGCATTACAACAACCTGGACTGGTGCGACAACACGGAGGCAGAACAGACCATTCTCAGGAGGCTCAGGTGTTTTGGGGGAGGCAGCACTATAAGGTGGGGCAGGCAGGCGAGATAAAAGAACTGGTGAAAGAGTCTGGACACCCCGGAGGCAGCAGCAGAAGGGAGGAAGAGAAATATATTTGAATTTGATTGATTCAGTTATGTTCACTTTTCACTAATAGAGCCATATCTGCTGCAGTTTGTTTAGGAGTTATTGATTTTAAAGTTAGTTGTTCATGATGACAGTTATACTTAACGCTCGCCATCTCGGAGCGTTCCGAGTTAAACGTGTGAACATTTCCAGGTTGCAGCGACGAGGTGTCGTCCTGTTCTGCCACTTCTTCTTCCGAAATGACATGAGCACGGCATAAGGGCAAGTCAGTTCTGATTACTTAGTCGCCATGGCAACGGGCATCGCTTGAACCAGTCATGCAGAACAACACGTGTCTATGAAATTGAGCTCACGGAGGAACATTTTGTCCGAAAACAGGGCGGAAATAACTTGCTGTCTATTTTTTTCACATGAACTCATAAATATTCATCGCTCCGTTGATAAAAGAGTGGTTTCTTGCCCGTAAGCATGCAGGGAATGAAGCTTCGCTGACCTACTCTAGCTCCCGGTCTCCAGCGTATCATCAAAGCGGACCTTAGATGCCGATGATGGCGTGTCGAAAAAGAGGGCCACCCACCGGATGGCTAATCAACCCGAGGGCAAAGCAGCTTAGGTGGATGGAGCCTAGACCAGATACAAGAGATTTTAGGGAGTGATCTCAGAAGTGCATTGTCACCATAGTTACCATAGAGGAGTTCTGTAAGCCTTTCATCTATGTAAACACAAGGTCTGGTAGAGGGGGGGGTGAGAGAAAAGACGAAGCTTAGTTTGACATTTATCAATTGATTTCACAATCAGTACAACTGAAATGATTCGGCAATTTACGAAGGTAATTGCTCTGTGCGCTGCGTCTGTTAGCTGTTAAAATTACAATATTAAGTGAGTATGCGGTAGTAGAATAGTAATAGTCGGAATTGAGTTCACATTATGTCAACCGCACTTGATTCACGCTCCCTGCTCGCTCTCTCTCTCTGACACACACACACACACACACACTCTCCTCCACTGACGTTAGCTCAGTTTATCATGGGCATGTTTGTCCTTCCCCTGATGACATGCTGTAATTTTTCGTCCCTGAACTTTGAAGGGGATTCCATCAAACAGGACATATTTCAGCTGCCCAAACATATTCCCCTTCTCCTCAGGTGTAATATCTGCATTAGATACAAACAGACTTACCTCACTGACAGACACAAACACATGCCATAATCTGTAGCAACCTAGCTAGCTAGCTTTACAGCAGTCCATTCCATGTACCTTGGTTTGACTATTAAGCTAACGTTAATATCTATGGCTAGCACGCTGACTTTTTCATTCAAGACTTACCTTTCTGTTCAAATGATTTGTCTTAATAAATGCTGTCAAACTTTCAGCCTGGAATGTAGATAAGGGCTGTTGAATTTCTTCAACAGAGCCAAATCTGTGTGTTTGTCCTTTATCGCTATCAAAGCTCCTGCGCTCTCCATTTTGATGGCCCACTAGCCACAGTACATGCAGTTTTCTATTGTAACTGATGGTGAAGCGAAATGGAGACAACTTGAAATCCTCTGTATGCTTTCTAGACACAACCACTTAATTGGAAACCCACACTAGACCCAACAATTTTGCCCTTTAAGTTAACTTTAAGTAAACCACTGACTCTGTCCATCAAGATTTAACAGCAGTAGGTACCACAGGTTGTTTTAAAAGAAAATAGATGCAGTGTCTTCTGTTCACGTGTATTACTTTGTGTTGACCCAGAAGGCAACACTAATCCTTGATAAGCACGCCAGCAAAAGTCTTGCAAAACAACTCGTCCTGCAAACTCAAAACATCCACTTGCTAAATGTATAGCAGATATTATCTGGTTGTGACATTGCCAAAAACATTTTACAAGTTAGGAACATGGGCGATCTTCAGTTCATTGAAGCCCATTAGGATCTAAGAGAAAACAAGTCCTCTAGCTCTTCATAAATGCATTTAAATCAGTCCAAACGAGTTTGTATCTTGAAGTGTGTTTGTGGGGTATGCTTGCGCTCATGGGGATGTCTCTAAACCTCACATTATCTCCACTGAGCCTCTGAAGTTTCAAGGATATAACTAATACATGAAGAATTCATAAAGCTTGCCAGATTCTTTTTGGACGCTTAAACCCTGTTGCTGATTTGCTCTTTTGAAGTCTCTCTGCTTGGCAGTGTCTCTCATTAACGGGGCTGTTTCAACAAGGCTCACTGATGTGGGAGTGCATAGGAAGAGAAGGGCATTGGAGAATGGAGATCTATTGGCGTGGAAATCAATGGTTATCATGTCAGACAGATGCTTGCTCCTCTCAGTCGCCGAGTCAGTAGTATTGGATCGGACTCGTAGTCTTTGATTATTGCTGGGGCCATTTCCGTCCCCGGGAAGCTTGGTGTGCCTTGATGTGTGTGTGCATGTGTGTGTGTGTGTGTGTGTGCATGTGAGTTTGTGCCTGTGTTCACTTTTGTGTGTTTGTGTGTGGTCAGTGTTAATTTTACTGGGGGAAAAAAAAGGAAATATTCATCAGATACCTTACACAGGCCTTTCACCCATACTGTAACGCATAGTGGTGAAGTTGGTGTAGCCTAGTTAATCTTCCAAGAAAGACTACACTGCAGTGTGTTTGGTTCATTAAATATTTGGCTATGATGCTTTGTTTTGTTTAGAATTCCTAAAGGCCCTATTCATTATATCAAGTATGTAAAAATATTTCCTAACTTCAAAACTCTATTTTATCACGAGCATAATTTAATGAGACTTTAAGCCATATTTTTTTTCTTCTTCTTCTTCTATCTTTTTACTGAGCTGGACTTAGATCTACAAGGAATAAGTGTCCTCCAGATGACATCACTTGGAGGACAAATTCAAATCATTAACTCTCAATAACTCTCAAACCAAATGAGGACTGTTTACAGTTCAGGGATGTGAGTTAGATTATAAACAAAATAAATCAGCTTTGTTTTGTTTTTCCATATAGTGACCCCTTTAACACTGTTTCAACCCATTTATTTTCTTGATCCCAGGATAATGAATGGTGATGAAATCTTTTTTTCACTGTGCAACTGCCAGTTTGAATACAACACTGCAACACTTTCCCAACACAAGCGCAGCATCTGTTAACAAGTAGGTTGAAACTTACAACAAGAGAATGGCCAGCTTGTCAGCCACAAATTTCAAGCAAAAATAGTCTTTATAAGTGATGTTTTCTTCTCATTTTTATGCTTGCAACACTTTGTGCAGGCTTTTGATATCAGTGTAGGAATTCTTGTTGACCAAAACCACAAAATGGGATGAAATGGCTAAAACTAATAGACATTTTAGTGAAAGAACTTGATTAATACAAAAACAAATATCCAGTTGTTGCCAAAATTAACATCAAACATTAACAAAACATCAAAACAAATCCGATTTGTCACTGCAAATCCCTGCAACTTTAGCTCAGCATGATGGACTTGTCTGCTCACTTTGTTGTAATTTTCCATTTCTGGTGTTCAACACATGAAGAAATAACTGAATATGAGGATCAGCCCAGACAGCAGTTTGCCTTTGTTTTGTTTTGTTATGCTTATGAGTAACTGCTGGCTATCAGATGTCAACATCCATCTCCTTATACCCATAAACCCTTGTGTTTTGGGGTCGTACCGAACCGCACCACAGTTCTTTTGGAAGCGGTCCGAGAACCGAATTTCCCGGCGTCTGGGTGCGGTTATTTGGTTTGCATTGCATTGTTCTCACCTGCCCAAATGAATCAAACTAAAGGGGTAAACACTCCAGAGCCTGAATAAACCGCTGCAAACATGCTTGGTGTGAGACGGGACGGAGCAACAGGAGAAGACTGCGAGTGGGAGTAGAAGCGGAGCCTTGAGAAATGGACTCAGACGTCAGATAAACATGCCTGTGCCATAAAGCTGTCATTCCCTTGTCACCGTGGCGGCTAGCGGAGAGAAGACCGGACTAGCTCTCCCTCGCCTCTCCTTTGACTGCATGACAGGATGACAGTCCCCAGCTGATTGGATGGCAGGGGCACACTGTGTTTACTGACAGTACTCAACATATACTGTTGATAAAGTCATCAGGACCAACGCTGTTTATAAAACTGCTGTTTCTACACGGATAGCAAGCTATATATATGTGTGTGTTTATACATATCGCTGTTGTCATGTGAAAACCTCGCAACTTTGGTGATTTTCATGTTTTAATACCAATTGAAGGATTACATGGTATTCTATGGGTTGAGAAAATTCTACCATCATTAGTCTGATGAAACCCTTTCAAAACCCTTTGGATAAACTCAAAAATGCATGGTGGTCAGTCCAGAAAAGCTGGCATTTGGTAAATAGGTGTATATATACAGTTTTTAAACCATTTCTACTGAAACTTAAAAAAAAAAAAAAAAAATCTAAAATGTCATAAAAACTGTCCTATTTGCAAGGGGCAGGCATAGTATGTGCTGTTGTTCCAGTGAAGAACAGTGAAGAATTGGAGTTTGTGATACAAAAACAAAAAGTCCTCCTATTGCCTTCATTTCGCCTTCTGTTGCTTTCATTTTCAGGACTCGTCTTTAAAGGGGAATGTCACTCGATTTGAAAACTCAGCATATGTTGTTTTTATGTCCTACAGTTAGAGTCGGCATCTGTGACCGTGAACAATTTTCTCCCAAAGTTAGAAACTAGACAATGGAGACTCTTCGGCTTCACTGAAAATGAATGCGGGGGTTCATATATGCTGTCTTCCAATAGTCTTCCTTTGTACTGTCACAGTCAGAAGTGTAATGCACCCAAAATTTTTGATGGTGAGCAAATTAATTCAACATTTCCACAAGGCAAATAAATAGAGAACATAGGAAATAGCATAGTTATCACCAGTCAGGCAATAGTTGCATTTTCAAATAAAGCTATGTCTGGTGGCGGTCTGACTATTACACATTTAGAATGATCAAAAAATAATGTTTATTTCATATCTGAGAGATATTACATGTCTGAGGCGGCACATGCCCTCTCAATTTGTTTTCAAATTGTATTCGATGTAGGCATAACTGCCGCGGTCACAGTCACCACAATTCAAACCAGCAACCTTAAAATCTCCGTGTCGAAGCGTTACTAATTTTGATATTTTTTTCTGAAATTGGCCAGCCTGGAAAAACAATGGCACAAGTTCAACCACTTGACAGAGGTTGAATGGTTTCACCACAGAGGAAGAGCATTGGCTTTCAGCGATGTCAAAACACATTTGTGCATCTTGCCATTGTTTATATGGACTTATATGATATGGAGCATTTTTTGGATTTACAGCATCAGACCATAGTATTATGGTTTCACATCATTTTGTTCAGCTCCTTTGTATTTTTACCAAAGCTGGGTCAAAATGTTATTTGAAATCCCCATACGATTTTCTCTCACCAACTAAGATGGCATTTGCAGTAAATACTCACAAGCGTGTAAACCCATTCAAAGGGATTTCCATTTACGATTTACTATATTTGGAAATGTTTGCTTTTTGAATGTTGTTTCATAGACACTGAGGAGAGGAATTTCTTTTAGTTTCTAGTCAGAATTTAGCTTTAAATCGTAGACTCTCAGGGTCTGGGGATGGAAACCCCATCTGACTGATTTATTTTCTGTCCTGTTTTGTCCCCTCAGTGCCCCCGGTGCTGTCAGTGTCCCAGCAGTCCTTCAACTCCACCGCTGACTACCAGGAATCAGTCACCTTCACTTGCATCACCTCTGGATCCCCCGACCCCGAGGTCACCTGGCACAGGTACCTTCTGCTTTCTTAACACCTGTCATTAGTCTGTGACACATACTGTAGATCCTCCTTTAGCTAAAGGGCAACATTAGGTTTTGGAAACCACTGGGCAGGATTTCCCAGATAGCCATATCTTAGAAAACATCATGAAACAACTTCTTGGTGTGCATGACTGACATCCCATAACCAGTTCATTCAAGTTTAGCTGCACAGATTCATTGAATGTAACAGTAATTTCATTGTAGGACCCATTAGGTAACATGGTCTTTAATGTTTTCAGTTTTAACTATGTCCCAAAATCTTTTTAATTTTATGTTCATCTATCTATCTATCTATCTATCTATCATGCTCTTATATGTGTTAAGTCAAGTCAAGTTTATTTATATAGACCTGTATAACAAGCATGTCTCAAAGGGCTATACATGTCATATACCATACTACATACTATATAACATATACCATATTACATCATATACATATACAGTACATACTACATATACATCGTATGTAGTATTATTGCTGTGAGGCGACACTGAGCCACTGTGCCGTCTGTGTTAATACTTAATAGCAAAGTAGACTAGAAATAGCAAAAAGCCTATATACACTACCGTTCAAAAGTTTGGGGTCACATTGAAATGTCCTTATTTTTGAAGGAAAAGCACTGTACTTTTCAATGAAGATAACTTTAAACTAGTCTTAACTTTAAAGAAATACACTCTATACATTGCTAATGTGGTAAATGACTATTCTAGCTGCAAATGTCTGGTTTTTGGTGCAATATCTACATAGGTGTATAGAGGCCCATTTCCAGCAACTATCACTCCAGTGTTCTAATGGTACAATGTGTTTGCTCATTGGCTCAGAAGGCTAATTGATGATTAGAAAACCCTTGTGCAATCATGTTCACACATCTGAAAACAGTTTAGCTCATTACAGAAGCTACAAAACTGACCTTCCTTTGAGCAGATTGAGTTTCTGGAGCATCACATTTGTGGGGTCAATTAAACGCTCAAAATGGCCAGAAAAAGAGAACTTTCATCTGAAACTCGACAGTCTATTCTTGTTCTTAGAAATGAAGGCTATTCCATGCGAGAAATTGCTAAGAAATTGAAGATTTCCTACAACGGTGTGTACTACTCCCTTCAGAGGACAGCACAAACAGGCTCTAACCAGAGTAGAAAAAGAAGTGGGAGGCCGCGTTGCACAACTGAGCAAGAAGATAAGTACATTAGAGTCTCTAGTTTGAGAAACAGACGCCTCACGGGTCCCCAACTGGCATCTTCATTAAATAGTACCCGCAAAACACCAGTGTCAACATCTACAGTGAAGAGGCGGCTGCGGGATTCTGGGCTTCAGGGCAGAGTGGCAAAGAAAAAGCCATATCTGAGACTGGCCAATAAAAGAAAAAGATTAAGATGGGCAAAAGAACACAGACATTGGACAGAGGAAGACTGGAAAAAAGTGTTGTGGACGGATGAATCCAAGTTTGAGGTGTTTGGATCACAAAGAAGAACGTTTGTGAGACGCAGAACAAATGAAAAGATGCTGGAAGAATGCCTGACGCCATCTGTTAAGCATGGTGGAGGTAATGTGATGGTCTGGGGTTGCTTTGGTGCTGGTAAGGTGGGAGATTTGTACAGGGTAAAAGGGATTCTGAATAAGGAAGGCTATCACTCCATTTTGCAACGCCATGCCATACCCAGTGGACAGCGCTTGATTGGAGCCAATTTCATCCTACAACAGGACAATGACCCTAAACACACCTCCAAATTGTGCAAGAACTATTTAGAGCAGAAGCAGGCAGCTGGTATTCTATCGGTAATGGAGTGGCCAGCGCAGTCACCAGATCTGAACCCCATTGAGCTGTTGTGGGAGCAGCTTGACCGTATGGTACGCAAGAAGTGCCCATCCAACCCATCCAACCAATCCAACTTGTGGGAGCTGCTTCTGGAAGCGTGGGGTGCAATTTCTCCAGATTACCTCAACAAATTAACAGCTAGAATGCCAAAGGTCTGCAATGCTGTAATTGCTGCAAATGGAGGATTCTTTGACGAAAGCAAAGTTTGATGTAAAAAAAATCTTATTTCAAATACAAATCATTATTTCTAACCTTGTCAATGTCTTGACTCTATTTTCTATTCATTTCACAACGTATGGTGGTGAATAAGTGTGACTTTTCATGGAAAACACAAAATTGTTTGGGTGACCCCAAACTTTTGAACGGTAGTGTATGTAAAATTTTTGGCTACAGATCAAGTAGATATTCCAGCATATTTCTGAGTAATTTATAGTCCACCCTCGCGCGTTGCCCTCAGCTACCACAATAATATCACATGCCATGTATCATCAGTGTGAAAACAAGTATCTGAAGAGTAGTTGACACCCCACTAGGCACTCAACAGCAGCCTCGTCTGTGTGAAGAGTTCATCAAGTAATTAGCTCGCACCCACTCAGCAGCCAATCACGAGGAGCTATTTACACCTGAGCATCTATTGATAATGCTTCATTGGCATTCCGGTGCGGCTCATTACATTATTCCTACTGCGCTTTCTTCTTTCTTCTAATTAGTACATCCTAAATATCATTATGATCGTTAGCTTGATTCTGTGGAAGAGATCATGAGAGGTCAGGTGGCTGAGAACAACGTGCTGCTGCCGCTTTACGACAACATCTTAACGAGTTGAGGAGCGTGGGACTCGTCGTCGAGCATAGCGAGAGAGAAAGGAACGGTAACCATGGCGGCTGGTAAAAGCTGCAATAGCTTTGAAGCTAGAATATAGCTTTGAATTGAACAGTAAAAGCGCATGAACTTTTAAGTTCTTAACCACATACACTTACCTTCCTATCTTTGCAGTTACAAGTAAAAAAAACTATGATGGTTTATAGTCTAGTCTAGTCTAGTCTAGTCTAGTTTATGTATATAGCCCTTTATCAGTCAAGTCTCAAAGGGCTTTATATACCATCATATACATGTCCTATACCATACTACATCACACATACACATACTACAATATATATACACATCATATACATCCTATACTAGGTCATATACATACTTCATATAATTGTTTACTACATCATATACATACTATACATCATATACTAGATCATAGTCTTTTGTCTAGTAGTCGAGATTATAGTCTTCTGTTAGAATTTTCTAAATATTCAGTAGTCAGTATATAGGCTATAAGTGATGGTAACCAAGAGGTTCGAGAAGAAGGTTTGTTAGTAGAAAGTATGATTGATTGATTGATTGATTGACTGATTTACTGATTTTATTATAGTGTCATACACCACACTAGTGCCCAGCCCACATGGGCTTACAAGACACTGTAAGTGAAACCAAGTGGTCAAACAAAAGGTACAATGATGAAATTCACTCTCAAACAATGAAGTTCAGTATCGTACTGTCCAATATCTCATTCAGAATTCAAAATAAATAAGGAGTCGTAGTTTCTAAACAGGTATTCAAGTCTTTGACCATCCTCCATCAGAAATAAATCACAATGAATTAGCTTATCGCACATCTTAATTCTGAAATCATTATATAAATCAGCATCAGGGTCAGAATCACCTTACTCACCAAATACAACAAACGTGCAGGAATTTGTGCTAGTGACATTTATGCAGAGACATATTAACAGTTGACATAGTAAGTACACACTGGCACACATACAGTAGTACAAGGACAACAGGACTTTGTAAAATGTGTAAAGGGAGAAGGAGCACATAAATGGCAGGACACATCTTGATTATGTAAGAGCTGTCATACCACTTTAAATACTATTCCATTTGTTCAGAGACCAACTCGCAGCGTTGCACAGCCTAAATAATTTCTTTCAAATTTTTGTGACTCAATAATTCATATCCTGTTTCATGTATTTAGCATTTATTACCATGCAGATTTCTTGTTTTACATAAGCAAACTAATGTGAGCGCTAGGCATATTGTAGGGTTCCGTGCGCACAAGGAGAAGAGCGCACAAACTGAGTTAAGTCGGAGTCAGAATATGTGCATTTTAATGTGAAGGTGCACACGTTTTGATTTGCATATTCATCACTTCAAGGCTGCGTCTTGCAGGAGGACACGTACTCCTGCGTTTAACCCCGGGGTTAAACTGGGGTTAAATTAGAACAACATGCTATGAGTAGTTACACTGAGTAGGGTGAAATGCATGGAACAAATTCTGAGCATTGTGGAGAACGGCATAATTCCTGGATCTTAAGTGGCGTAGCAGACATAACGAGAAGAGCAATGAGTGTGTAACGGTATGGAAGAGAAGCGGGGCATTGCTGAAAAAGCGAGGTACATGCATCACTTTGTGAAGTGTAAACAGAATTTGGAGACACTTGTCACAGCTGGAAACATCCTCAACTCGGTAAGCGTCTTTCATCTTGCTCTCCAGTTTCCAACTATGACAACAGATTTTTTTTTTCGTGTTTCCCTGTGTGTGTTTACTTTGTCTCTCACCAACGAGGAAACACTGAAAATGAGATTTTAACGATAGCAGCGAGCATAATATGATGCAGCGCATTTCTCATCGATGATGGGTGTGTCCACAATGTTGAAAATATGGGCGATGTATTTGCGTATTTAAATTAAAGATAAAATGAACCTATTTGAGGGTGCGGTTTCTAACTGCGGCTGTCCTTGAGAGGGCTTTGTTCCGAGACACTTGTTTTGTTCACTGTCTCTTTTTGTTTCGTAATAGGTTTTCCAGTTGCAAGAGAAATTGAGTTACGTGTGGCTTGGTAATTACAAAAGGAAATTGAAATGAGAAACCTGTTCATCTGTAGAAAATGATGTCTTGATTTTGCTTGCCTGTGTTATCCATTCAATCAGACTTATACAATAACCCAGGCTTACTTAAGGATTCAAAGGTGTGGAGTGAAGAACTGAACATCTACAACATTTAGCATCCCTTCATATTTGCCATTTGGGAATGTCAGTAAATTTCACAACATGCCGTTAGTTGTTAGGATCTATCTGTTTATGTTTGGGGAATTGACAATTTGTTTCATGAAAGACATTGTTTGCACAAGGGCAAATAAAAACACGAACAGCACATTTAGAGGTGTCAAGGTTACTGATGCTCTTCCAAGTAATTGCTATCAGACTTGTTTTCCTTCCATATTTAATATATGTTTTTCTTTTTGCTCTGTATTTGTACTATCCTCTTGTTCAGCATTGCCCTGCTTTATAATCACATAGCTACACCATGCAGGGAGGAGTCCAGTGCAACTACAACAAAGAAATGCAATTTCTGCATTTGCATGATATTTTATTTTTGTATACCAGTTGAAGATACCTGGATTCCTAAAAACTCTACCCAATAGGAAAATCCTTTAAGAAGCCAATCAGAATTCACATCATGGAATCAATACTTTGGACTGTTAAAGTCTTATTTGACCTTTTTCCAATCACACAGGGTTGAAATCGAAGTCTTATGGGATTCTTTTGGATTGGAAATATTTGAAAGGATTTTTTACAACCCCTCTGCACATATGTCCATCGACAGAGACTGTCGGTGTAATTCTTTTGACATTACAACTTATATTGTTACAGAAGAAAAAAAGATTTTCTCCTCTACCCCCATCATTATACCAGTTCACATGCCCAGAGACAGTCCAGTTATTAGGATCCGCTTCTCTTGAACTGCATGTCACTGTTGACAGGCAAAAACCAAGTGTCAGCAAAAAGGAAGTTTTTCAGGAATGAAGGAGAGAACGCTCCTTTTCTCACTGCTGTCTGTGTTTTTTTACCAGTGTTTAAGGGCATGAGGGCTTGACTCGCTCAACACAAACACGACCAAGTGAACTTTCAATTTGAGCAAGAAAAAGACATACATTAGAATTATACTGTTTTTTTCAGTATTTCTCTGCTAGCTGAGTATTGCCAGTACTTTCCCTCCTGCGTCTCCCCTTCATTGCAGCCCTGTCTTACCTTTCATAACCGTCTTAATAAAATATAAAGCATTTGACAAGGGCTGACCGCTGCCTCTCATTTGAGAGAGGACATCACTTCGGCTATACCTCAACATTGATCCCAAACTCTGGAGCGACCTCAGCCTGTCAAACCTTTCAGTTTATTCTCCTTCCGCATGGCCGCATCTAAGCGCAACGCCGCCCCGCTCGCTAAGTCCTGTCTTTCCATCAGACCTTACAGGATTAAAATACGTACATCGCTAAAAAGAATCTTCTTGGCTGTAAACAACACAATTTCTTTTTTTTTTTTTCTTTTGATGTCGCCCCTCCCGGCGTCCTCCGCGCTCCCAGTTGCATTTCCTGTCGCCGCGAGGTTCCGCCTCGTCCTCCGCGCGTCTTCGGTAATGGACTACCTGTCAGCAGTCAGTCAGTATAATGACATTCGGTGCTGCAGCCCGTCCTGTACTGTCCGTTCCAAAGATGAGGCCTCTCTTCATTTCCTCCTTGGCTCGCCCGCATTATTATTACTTGGCTTTGGTGTTTCCTCCGTCGACTTTCAATTATCCTCCCTCTCGCTTTTCCTGCATGCGGCGGTGGCCCGGGCCTCGCAACACTGTATTACTGTGTGTGTGTGTGTGTGGGGTGTGTTTGTTTGTGTGCAAAACTGTCCACATTTGAAATCCCAAATACAATAAAGTCGGTCCTTCGAGTGACATAGGTTATAGTGTGTGAGTCCATACAGAGAGCTCTCTAAAAATATTCAGTTATACATTATTCTGAGCTCTGTGTTCTCATCACTTTTGAATTCAATTTACACAATGGCTTATGAGGTTAAAGTACAGGGTGCCAGCTTCAAATTGAGGGTATTTTCATCCGTATGGGATGAACAGGTAAAAAATAAAAGCACTTCTTCCTACACATTCCTCCTATTTTGGGGTTCCAATAGTGTTTGGACAGATTAAAATGAAGTTGCGACTGATAATATTGCCATAAAGTCTGCGACCCATAAACATCACCGCAGCTAAACCTTTTTTCTGGTCGCCTTCCTCCTGAAGCCACAATCGGTTTTACAATCATTTCTAGCTTTTATTTATCCAGGGAAAGTCATCTGAGCGTGCATGCTGTTTTCCAGCAACACCCTGCTTCACATTCACACAGTTCCACACACACACACACACACACACACACACCTGGGAGCTTCCCAGTGCGACCACAGTCTTCTGCTGCTGGACACTGGAGCAGCTGGGGGTTAAGTGCCTTCCTCAATAGTCCAGTAATAATGTAACGTGACCTCCCACAAACTGCAACAAAAACAAACTCAATGGATTTTGTGTCCTCAATATGTTCTGAATGAGAGAAAAAAAGTCCTAAGGAATTGTATGAACGGAAAGTTTTGAAAATCACCTAAATATGATCCTACCAAAAACACCTTTTTAGCCTTTTTTTTTTTACAATGTAAGTCTATGGGAGGACTGTTCAAACCATGCCAACTTTGAACTCTAACTACTCTTTCATACTTTATGCTAGAAACTCCATTCAAACAGTCCTCCCATAGACTTACCTTGTAAAAAAAAAAGGCTAAAAAGGAGTTTTGGTAGGATCATATTTAGGTGATTTTCAAAACTTTCCCTTCATCCAATTCCTTGGGACTTTTAATCTCTCATTCAGAACATATTGAGGACACAAAATCCATTGAGTTTGTTTTTGTTGCAATTTGCGAAAGGTTGACCCACATTTTGGGGTAAAATGCCTGGACTACAAGGACACGGAGTTGGTAGTTACTTATTCATTTTCTCAGCCAATCAGCCATTCTCTAACCTCTAGGCTTCCAACATGTCAGTGTATGTCTTGTGTAATTCTCCTGT
This sequence comes from Centroberyx affinis, assembly GCF_046629955.1. NCBI lineage: Eukaryota > Metazoa > Chordata > Actinopteri > Beryciformes > Berycidae > Centroberyx > Centroberyx affinis. Next base: position 336,985 of record NW_027278873.1, read on the forward strand.
AACCCACAGTCTGCTCGTCCCTTAACTCTGTAGATTACACAGTTGGCTACTAACAAACAACAAATAAACAAGCGTGGGAGGTGGCAAACCTACTTCACACCATCACGCTCCTGTGCTACGAAGCTAAAGTATAGACACGGATCAATTTAACGGTTGCTTTTGCTGACTAATTTCCCCACGGAGTCCAATTGGAAAAAAGATATTAAGGCCGCGATGTATTCCACAACACACCGGAGTCATTTAGTGAGTGGCGTAGTCCATAATAGAATGTACATAGGGATACAGTGGATTGCAAAGAGGCTGTAGCACTGGCTGTCATAGAACACGAAAATGCTATGAAGTATGCATGGAAGACAGTGTATTAAGAATTTTGATGAATGATTAATTTCACCATAATTATTTCAGTTATACTGTAATGTGTCTATCTAATACAATACATGGAGAGACTGTGTGTAAGAAGTGCTGTCTTTTTTTTTCCCTGTTCATCTGCTATAGACAGCAAAACCTTCAAAGTGAAAGTATTTTTTGCAGAATGATTTGACATCCAAAGTGCTGAGATTATAGAGCTGCACCTTCAAAAATGCATTGTTGTCAACATTTCTCCGGAGCTCACTGTACAGTGTGTATTTGGTAGGTTTCAGTTGTTGCTTGCCATATTTTCCTGTCATCACTCACCTGCGATACGTGCCTCTGTCTCTGTCTCTGTCTCTGTCTCTGTCTCTGTCTCTGTCCCTGTCTCTGCGTCTCTCTGTGCAGGAAGGGGCAGCAGCTGGAGCAGTCGGAGCAGTACGCGTTCAGCAGGCTGGACGGCGGGCGGAGCGCGCTGACCGTCCGCAACATCCGCCAGGGCGACGGGGGAACCTACTCCTGCAGGGCCACCAACAAGGCGGGGGCGCAGGAGAAGGAGCTGTTCCTCAAAGTGTTCGGTGAGAGAGAGGCGTCAAGTCAAGTCGAGGCTGCAAATCAAACAAAGCCAAACAGGGAAATTAGCGAGAGGCAAATGTCACTCGATTTCTCATAACAGGCCCGTATTACTTTTGGAGTTGAGGATTGGGAATAAAGCGCTTCATGCTGATTGGAATGTATTTTAAGAGGGAAAAGAGAGACGAGAATGGAGGGTACTGTAAACTTGACATTTAATATGAAATGAGAATGCATGGTGTTAAACCTCTTGAAAGGAAGCTGTGCTATTTTTGTGATTTGTATCTTAGGGATTGAAGCTTAAATATGTTTAAACAGTTTATTTCCAAAAGACAGTGTATCCATTTTAGATAGCAAAAAACATGAACTTCAACATCAGTATTTATAAAATATAGACAATTCTGTCTGAAATAATGTTATCATTTTATTTGTTTTGTTTGTATTTTTTAAATTGCGCAGTATCACTTAAAAAGTGCCATCATTTGTTTTTATTTTTCATTACCTGTCATTTTAGAAGAGTTGGTGTCACCTTTCTCATTTTAGAACAAAACTCTTATAAAACTCTATATGGTTTTCTGCATTTGCCCTTTATGATCTGTCTAATAGTAATACTGTTATATGTTAATCCAGAAAGCTTTATTATTAGGATCGGTACAAATTCCATTTGATGAAAAAGTATTTTTCAGGAGCACAAACTCTCAGCCTATAACAATAACAACCACATCAATATGATATATTTCTACTGAAAAGAGATATTTCATTTATTGCGCCGTATTTCATTTACTGCACTCCTCATGAAAAATTTCAATTTATATTTTCATAAACTTGCTAGCTATTTCCTCACAGATCATTCTGATAGTGCATATTCTGCTCATGAAAATGTATGGAGATTTATGCTCTAGTCATCAACATCCTTTCAAGACGCGAGAACCGCTTGTTCTTCAAAATGCACATTTAAATGAAGAAGTTAAGGGGGAGGGAGGAGTTTTGCTTTGCAAAGTGCGGCGGGGAAACACAGTTGTAAGTTAGTTTTATTACCCTTGACAGCACAGGCAGGAGGAGTACAGGCATATAAGTTAGATGAGGTGTGCGTGTGTGTGTGCATGTGTGTGTGTGTGTGTGTGTGTGTGCACATGCATTCGTGCTTATCTGTTGGTATGTGTTTAGGCCTGGCGACTCGTTGCTTCAAATTTAGTGTCAGTCTGTTGGTTCCACCAGGTTGGCTGTGTGGTCTTGCCTCACTGCTTCTCCTTCAGTTGTCTTGCCAATGCACAGCGGCCTGAAATTACATTCCCAAAGTAGTAAAGTGTCAACCTCGACTTCCCTCCTTGATGAATAGTGCTCAACTCACGCTTAAACAGGAAGACAGAGGATGCTTCCTTGTTTGTTGAATGCTATTAGAATGACCAGTCAGCACCGGCTCATAGGTGACATTTGCATTTTAGATTGTAGGCGTTTAGCTTATGCTTTTGTCCAGAGTGACTTACAATGAGTGCAACAGTAGCGCTGTATAAGCTTAAATCCCTCGATCGATCGGCAACATTGCAGGCAACCAATAAGAAGGAGTGCAAGGTTTAAGCCACAAAGCCCAGACAATAGATGCAACAGATGTGTCCCTCTGTCCTGAGAATAATCATGTATGATAGGGAAAGAAATTAGCTGGGAACAAAAGGAAAATGTTTGCTTTTTATACAAGGCAGTAGACTTTTCAGCACAAATAGAGATGGAAGATATGACAGAGGAGGCGGTGATTCAGGAGGACAAAGAGAGAGAGTTTACAGGTTACAACAGAAGATACAAAACTGCAGCAGCTGCTGGATCTACAGCTGTCACACACGGTTCTCTAGACCCATGGCCATGTGTTGCCACAAACTGGTTACTCTGGCAACCGACTGCTGGAAGCCAATTCATTGCTGTTTCAAATTCATGCAGTTAAACAGAGTCACATGTGGGAGCTGCCCAGTACCACCACAGTCTTCGGTCTGGCTGCTGAGCTTCTTCAGTGGTTATGTGCAAGGTAGTGGCCCTCATGCAGGTAAATGCTGGTCTTTCATGCTACTCCCAGGCTTCAGGGTTTATCTCAGGTTGTCTTGCTGTTTAGACTCTGGGTTACTGGCTGCTTTAAAGGAAAAAATCCTTGAAACACTGTTAAAAAAAAAAAAACCCAACCATTTTGTTGTTTGGTGGAGTATTTTTCTTATTCCCTCAGATAACCAGCCATCATGTTGACATATTTCCAGTGCAGCTAATATTAATATTTCTGTTTGTTAGCAGAACATTTTCAGCAATCTAAAACATCAACGGTTTTGGTGTCAGTCCCTCTGAATCAAAGAGCGAGGGCTTCTTTCTAGAGCCGCCATTTTGCACCAAGAGACGTTCAACAATCATGCAGGGAGAAACCCGTCGTAGTTGAAGCAGAGAGACCAATTTCTCCACCCACAGCAGCCTCAGTAGACCAGAATGCAATGCAGCCACAGCTTGCATCTTTGCGGATCTGTCATCAGTAGCATGTGAAACACAACTCCCTCTTCAATGGCTTTTTGGCTCGACACACCATAGCATTGTTCTCTCTCCATTAAAAGTCACAAAAGTCATTCTGGGAAATGTAGGAAATCACTAGCTGAAGTAGAAGTAGGCACGGCAGGTTAAGGGGGTAAAAAAGCAAATTACAACACTTCATCACAAAATAACTCCTGGAATGCACTGAACATCACAAATTGCTGATATTTAACTGTAAAAATATCGGAGGGTGGATTTTTCCTTTAAACCCCCTGAACATTGCTGAGCCAAAAGAGGCATCAGGGGTGACAGGAGAGAATTCATGACGACATTTGCCTCGTGAATTCACAGCTATAAAACAGTCCCCGACACAACTAATAAATCCATTATCAGATATAGTCTTGTTTTATGACACCTGTCAGTGGGTGGGATATGAGCCTGTGATGATATTCTCTTCCAGTATCAGTTATGAACGTTACACTTCTGATTCCCCTTCCCTTCAGTTTCATTGTAGTTCCATAATAAGCCAACAATGAGTCAAATGAACTAATATTTCTGCATATTTTGAATATTTAAAGCCCAATCCTTAATCAGTCAGTATGGCACCTTCTGTTGAAACCCTGTTGCCTTGTTAATAGCTTTGTTTACATAGTGATTTGTTGCACTGAAGGTGTTTTTTTTCTCTCTGAAATATTTATAGATTGTGATACAAGGACCTAAATGCAGGTTTTACATGTATAATTATTATAAGACCTGTAATTATTATAATAATATGTAATTATGATTATTATAAACACTAGAGTCAAACAAGCCAGACCTTTATTTTTTAGTTAGAATGGGGTTTTAAAGCTTATTTAAATCTACACATCAAACTCAGAAGAAAGCACATTCCCCAATCTAGAATAAACCCCAAACATAGAAAGTCAAATTAATTCTGGATTGTATCTGAAAACACAGAACACACAGCACACATGCAAAATGCTTAAAAGACTTGGTTCTGTCTCATTTAAAGTTGAAGTGTTTTAGATAATACGTTATTAATAATGCTCTCTGTAGAATGGTTTCTTCACTCGCTTGATAAATGAGGCGTTCCCCAGTTAATAATATTTGAGTGATGAAGGGCATTTGGGGCAAAACCACTGCAGATAACAGAACAGGTTCAGACTCAGTACCATTAACAACAATTTTATCTCTCTGTGCTATGCCAACTGTGTGAATATGTAATTGCAATGTATGAATGTATTATCTGTGCGCTTGAGTGGTGTTGTCTGCGTGTGTAGGTGTTTCCGGTTTGTTTATGTGAATATGTGTATGTATGTATGTATGAGTGATGGTGTGTGTGTGTGTGTGTGCTTGTATTTCTGAACCAAACGAGGATAGAAAGATAAGAAGGACCTGGGTTTAGGATTAAGATTACAATTAGGATTACAAAATTTAGGTTACAGTTAAGGCTATAGGAATTTAGAGGAGAGGGTTAAGATTAAATTTAGAAATGAAAAAAGTCAATGAAGGTCCTCACAAGTGTAGTAATACAAACATGCGCTTGCGGATGTGCGTGTGTATAAATTTGTTTGACCCGGTGTTATGACAAGCTCCCGAAATCCAGCTGCGATAAGTGATTTGTCTGACCACTAGAGGGCGACAGAAACCGCAACACATTTGTAAATAACACACAGCAAAGCCACGGCACTACGGAGGCCTGTGAAGGACAAATGGAAGGATAAATGCTAATAGCTAAGCTAACCGTACCTACAGAGAAGTGTTGCTAGTTACCGGTCTCTCTTTGACAGACCTTTCTCCTGCTGAAACTTACATGTCCCACAATGACAAGTGAAGAGGTAGGTAAGGCAAGTTTACTAGTTTAACAAGTTTACTTGCTCGCTTCATGGATTCCACTGTTATAAGATTTTTTTTTCAGGAATGGGATGGGGTGAGGACCGCTTTTAAACAGCGAGGGAGGAGCCAAGCTAGTTTTAAAAAAAATTGCTGCTGTGTGGATATTGGTTTATAGCATTATGTCTCAATGAAATCTCCACATAGCATGACATTAGTTTCAGGACTGGTTATAAGGTCTGATATCGCTTATTGCAGGTTTGACAGCAAGCCAAACTCCTTACTCACAAATGAATTTAATGGCATCTTATAAGGTTACTAGGATGAATCCCGTTGCATTTGCTGGATGGAGTTTGGCTTGCTGTGAAGTTGTAACAGTACTATACCATGTGTGATAAAAGCCTCGTCACTATTCTCCACTCACCCCGCCCCCCTTTCCTTTCGGATTTTACGCCATGCTACTTTGCCGCCTCCTCCCCGTTAAGGACTTAAGTGCAGCGTGTGAAGAACAAGTAAAAAAAAGCAATCCATGATTCATGTGGCGTGCGGCGTGCCCTTGACATGCATGGCGTTCCGGGCCTCGCTCGGAGCATCTTATCTGGGTGAGGCGAGCGGGGAGCGGCCCCCACTGCCACGCTTCCCCAACGCTCGCTCAGCGTCAAAAGAGAATCCCACACAGCGTTGGAGAGGCATCCTTCCAGACGAAAAAGAGGAAAAAAAATCCATATTTACTTAAAACAGAACAGGTGGAACGCGTGGTTTTGATTCGTTTTTTACGCTCTTTATCTCTAAAACTTTGGCAAAGTCGGTTTCTGTGTCGTCATCTAGGCCAAGGAACCCGCACAAAATAGGCCAGAGGGCATGCTTTCCTGCTTCGCCCAAACCGGAGAGGACGATGGCGGTGTATAAATGATGTTGGCCTAGACTGTCAGCACCAAAGTCATGCATCAACCCTGCGTTTAAACCCTGTGGTATAGCCTTCGTCTCCTCTCCCGTACGCCTTAGATCTGTGTCACTCTCTTGCTCCGACTCGTTCACTCTCCTCTGCTGTTTCTCTTTTTTCTTTATCTTTCCCCTTTATCTCTTCAACTCCTTCCCTTATACTCACTGGTCTTATTCTCTCTCTCTCTCTCTCTCTCCCTCCCTCGCTCCTTTTCTCCAATTCTCCAATTCTCCAATCCTCCCCCCCTCTCTCCCCATCCCCTTCTATCTGGTCAATCTCCCTCCTTCGCTCACTTATCTAATTCTCGCTCTTTCTCTTATTCATTTCCTCTCCCTTACCCCCTCCCCTCGCTCTCTCTCTCACTCTCTCTCTCTCCGGCCCTCAGTTCAGCCTCATATCACCCAGCTGAGGAACGTGACAGCGGTGGAGGGCAGTGCCGCCATGATCTCCTGTGTGGCTGAGGGCGAGCCGCTGCCTGACATCTCCTGGAGGAGAGCCAGCGACGGCCAGGCCTTCGCCGATGGAGACAAGGTAGAAACTGTGTGTGTGTGTGTGTGTGTGTGTGTGTGTGTGTGTGTGTGTGTGCAGCATCGTGCAGCATTGTGCAGCATCGATGGGTTTTGGTACATATAACATATAAAGCATAAACAGACTACATATAGAATACATAACAGAAGAGAGTTTATCTATACTGCATACTACTTCAGAATATGTGATATGTTTTCATAATATGCAAAAGAAAATGGCCAAAAATGCATTTGTACATGTACATGTAGATGACATTCATTTGAAATATAATTTTGGACTTTGGAAATCCCTTCTCCCTATGCAACATACAGTATTGTGCAAAAGTCTTAGGCACCCTTTTTTATATAAATTTCTTAGAAGTCTTAGATGTTTATTTGTTTTCTGCATTAGTGTGTCAGTAGACTGCTGTTTATTGTAAATGTTTGATATTCAGAAACATTTAATTTCATTAGTTTTGAAAGCATCTTCGCTTTATGGATTTCTTTGACATATGCCTAAGACCTTTGCACAGTACTGTATATCTGCAAGTACATGCAAAATATATTTCGTCCACTCAAAATATCGCTGTCATCAGGCGAAAACCTCATATCTCCAAAATGTTGACTTCGCAGGAACTAAGAAAAACGTCCTTCTTTTCAGCTTGACAACCATGCATTTTTGATCTGCATCTAATTTTATTTTATTTATTTATTCATCCTCAAACTGAAGTAAAAACATGAAAATCACCAAAATTTGAGTTTGAGGTTTTCATGTATGCCATCTACAGGGACAAATACAGTTTTGACAATGTTTGGTATATTTTGAAATTTCCTCGATCCACAGGAGCATGTAATCTTTCAGTTGATGTTAAAACATGAAAATCACCATAATTATAGTTGTTAGAGGTTTTCACACAATAATAGAAATATTCTGAAGTACATGTGAAATGTATTCTTTTATGTGTTCCTATGGTGATCGTTAAAGTATCTCAATATTTGTATTTATATAGAGAGAAGGGGACAGTACATGTGTGTATGTGTGTGTGTGTATGTGTGTGTGCTAACATGTGCCTAAAAAAAATGGCTGACATTAACAGGTAATTGCTTGTATATGTCCTCATAAAAATGAAAACAGACATAATGATTCCCATCTGCCATAGATGAAATGCTCCCATTACAAACACTCAATGGTAAAATAGCTGCGCTCCTTCTGTCCAAAGCTAGATTCTATTATGGTCACTCTAAATTCAGTACTTGATGACTGATCCTTCTCTCTCCCTTTGAAAACTAAATGCAGATGGATGAGCTTGCAAGCCAAATGGCTGCTTCATCCATGTGCACTGGCTTCTCCGTACCATAGAAGAAGATGCGGGCCTCAAAGACTCCTCCCCTCTTCCTCCACCTCACTATTCTGTCTAAAAAGTTGAAGTGCCGCCCACACAGGCGACTCATGCACGCGCACATACATGCACATTCACCTTGGTCCATGTTTTCTACAAGGAGTGTTCAAAAATTTATTAAATCACCAGACGTTGCGGAGATTATCATCTCCAGGGAAATCAAAACAGGCATTTATTTTGATTAGCTCGCAGCACAAAGAAGCAGCAAGAACCTTGAAGTTTTGAGGGCACTCGTTAATACTTTCAGTTCACGCTTCCGTTTGTACTTCTATTTGAGTCAGCGACATTGCACGTTTTTCAGATGTCCAACGACTTGAAAAGGCACAAAGCCTCTCTTGTGTGTTTTTCTCTGAGCATCCATTATTCACTTTGCAACTGTCCATAAGAATAGCCTCAGAAATCACAAATTGAATGAGCTGCAGCTGCATTTTCTGGAAAAGTAATTATTTCGGAACGAGCTGCCATCGGTGTCAAAACCATATGCACTTCCATCACTGCTTTCCTGGCAGGGGGCTGACGCTTCCACAGAAGCAGTTAAAAAAAACAAAGATGGCAGCCGCTCTTTTGCTTGGGAAAAAGGTCACCGCAGAGATAAATGAATGTGTGCATTGGCTCGAATCGCTCGGGTTGATAAATCACAGCTGAAAATGAGAGTAAGTGCTTCTCTTCCCACAGCAAATGCAATTATGGAAATGCGGAGTGCAAACCAACACACCTAAACATACGCAAAGACAAACACGGCTTGTGTAGCGCGAGGCATGATGGATGGCCATAGTCATTTAGGTTTAAGGCAGGATGTTCCTCTCTCAATTTGCTCTCCAATCTGCATATCCAGTCTGCACACAGTCTTCTCTTGCTGAGAGACATTAAGCTTCAGAGGACCTACTTTCACACACTGCATAATGTTGCTGCCGCTCTTTTCATTCTTTGTCAACTAACATCATGACCCTCGGTAAAAGAATATAATGGGATGCAACTGGAATTTAATTATGAACCAAGGTAAGGTTTTGGTCAGGCTATTGTTTTGCTCCTCTTGTATTGTTTCACTTGTGAGCAAGGTTAGCAAATTGCACCATAGCCTCTCTTCTATTCAAGTAAAATTCAAACATCCAAGGCTAAGAAGCTACTGATGTTGACACGGTGTTCTTTCCCTTGGATAAGTTTTGGCAAGATTAACCTTTCTCATTCAGTAGACTTAAACTCCAAGACAAAACACCTAACTGCAGCAGCCATTCATGAATTTTAATTCAGCCTTCATTAAAGCAGGCAGTGCCACTGAGATCAAGAAGTCTTTTTCAATGGATACCTGGCCAAAAACGTGGCATCAAGACAAAGAGAAAATCTGCAGACGGACAACTTGTACAACAGCAAAATACAACCAAAAACAGTTAGATAATTGTATGTCATATTGTTTTGTCTGTAAGTAAATAAATTGCTGCCTTTTCGCCCAAGTTTCTTGAAAAAAAAGATACACATACATATATATATATAGAGTATATATATATTTTATGGTTTTAACCTGGTTGAATGATAAATTATTGAAAGAAAAAGCAGTAGTGCTCTTTCAGATACTAATAGGCTCTTCCTTCAACCAAGGTTTTGTTATGTCTGCCCATCTGAAACCTACTCCTGGCCTCGTCCAACCAGAACAGCGTTAGGAAATGTCAGTTTTCTGCTGTGAGAGAGGCTGTGATGAGTGTGAGGCGGTAGCTTCAGCAGCAGAGTGCTGCAGTGAGAAGACCCAGGGTTCAAGCCCCACGCCCAACTGCTGAAATAAGCAATAGTTGCCAGAGTTAGACTGGTGAGACTCCAGCATCACTGACATTTACAGCTGACATTTTTGATATCTGAAACTTCTCCAGCATTCGGGCCGTTATGGAAAATAACACTGGAAGAGTTTTCGGATTGGAATTCCATATTTGAGAGATCACATTTCAGATTGCGCCTCACATGGTCATTGTAAATGCGCACGCTTTGCCGTCTTATGAGGTCTTATGGATCAGATAGGGAGAGGCTTTCTCTCTCTCTACCGCCTTTTCCATCTTTTTCGACATTTATTTCCTTTTCGTCCGCCTTCTTTCTGCTTCCTCTACCTGTCTGTCCCTTCATCTGCTCCATCTCCTCTGCTTCTGGGATTCCCTCAACTTCCCCATTTCTTTGGCTTTTATCTGTGTGTTCTCATGTCGCTCGATGCCCATGTGTGTGTGTGTGTGTGTGTGTGTGTGTGTGGGGTGTGTGAGCACGCAGTTGTGGCGATGTGCATGTGCACACGTGTGTGTGTGTGTGTGTGTGTGGGTGTGTGTTTCACTGTGGGGCTTCATGTCTGGCCTCACTCCTTGTCATTCCTCTGAGCTGCATATCAAACAGGCTGTGCTTTAGGGGCTGAGTTCGTCTCCAGACACAGACCCTGTCAGTTGGCAGAGAGAGAGAGAGAGAGAGAGAGAGAGACAGAGAGACCAGGGTTAAGGAGAAATTTCCTGACTCAGAAGCTCCCTCCTGGACGATTTCCTCTCTTTCTCTTCCTCTCTCATCCCCCCATCCTCAGCATTCCCATTCAACACACATTCTCCCAATCCCATTGACCTCAGCTGGCAAACCAAACAGGCGAAGTGCGCAGTAGCAGCACAAAGAGACCAGAACCGAGCTTTTAAAAGCCGCTTCACCCCATTGGTCGATCGCATTGCAACGATAAGAGCAAAGATAAGCCATTCTAAACAGGATAATGTTGAGGTCGTGTACGAGCGACAACATAAAGAGAGAGTGATTCAGGAGAGGGGGATTCACGGCCGAGGCTTATGGGGCTTAGACACATAATGAGTATTAACAGAGGCAGGGGGCTGGCAGTGGGGCATTAGGAAGGGGCTGGATGTGCATCGATTAACCAGCAAAATCTCTGGAGGAGGTGTGCAGAATGCGCACACACACACACATGCACACACGCATTTGTACACAAATGCACACAAGCAGATAACTGTACAGACACGCACAAACACAAACACGCGTACACACACATACACAGATACACACACGTACACAAACCCTGCAGAAACACTCAAACATAATTCTCTAGAGGCCAAGGCACAGGGCGCAGGGCAACAACATTGAAATAATAATCTCTGTCATTTTCATATAAATACATTTTAAAGTTTCCAGCAGGAGCAACAGGTTTGTTTGGAATAAACAGAAGAAGAACTGTGTGGTTAGCATGAGCAGTGATAGCCGCCATGGCTGAACAGACAAAGTAAAGAGCGCCACCTACAGAAACTTCATCAACAGAAAATCCAAGAAAAAAGTCGTCACAGTCCCGCCCACACTGTTTGATTGACAGGTGATCTCTGGGAGGTGCAGTGCAGAAACACAAATAAAAAAAAGAGGATATCATGGATTACCACTTCAACTATACAAGCTGGGATACCTCTTTCCTAAGTAGGCTTATTAGGAGTCTGCTTTTGCTTCTCAGCCCCTGGTTGCTGTAGCATTGTTGTTGAACAAGTTCTTTCACTCATTTCATTCCTTTGTTGGGAGCAAAAGCACAACACTAAATTGCGTGCAATCCTAGATTAACTCTCATGCCCTCAGCTAAGCAAGTTCTATTCTTCTACTCTATTTAATGCTGTCCATCGCAGTTGACTTAATTGACTAATTAGAGGGCAATAATGTGGGAAAATCAAACTGGGCATTTTTAGTCATCAAAATGTTATGATTATGACAAAGAATTTCTTTAGTGGAATCCCTAATGCTGAAAATCCCCATGACTGAATTGTGTCCCAAACGTTGTCACTTTAAATCCACAAAGCCTCAGTATGTATGTGTGTGTGTGTGTGTGTGTGTGTGTGTGTGTGTGTGTGTGCGTGTATGTGTAAGTGTGTGTGTTCAATGTTTCACACCCCAGATAATTTCCTGAACGTGTTCATAAAACGTGTTTGTGTCAGCAGTCCGCCTTAATAGGACACAGCTTTCCTGCCGATAGCAGCCACACCATGTGCACAAGCATCTCAGATTATACAAGCCAGTCTATTTCAGCATTACTTACCAGTGATAGTGCAATCATGATGCGTCGCCGCTATCTTTGATGGCCGAACCTTTCTGTTCGCAAGGCTTCAAGAGCCCAGGATAGATTGCCACCATAATATATGCAATGTGCCATTTTGTGGGTACTTATACTGAAAATACCCCACGGTACTCTCAGACTCTATGAATAATAAGAAGACCTCAACTAAAACTGTGTTTCCTATTCACTGCAGTGCCTTCCCTAGCAACAGGGAATGTCTGTCAGACATTTAAGCCACTCTAATAATTATTAAACCAAATTCTTCATTACACTTTTTTTTTTTTATTATTGGGTGGAAATAATGAACCAAACAAGAGGTTTTCGCACCCTGGGTCCATCAAATTCATCCTCCGACTTGCTGTTCGCTCCATGTGTCTATTACATAAATAAGTAGTTGAATGAAATAGGACTGATACTTACAGGTTTGCTGCAAAGTTACTCTGCATGGATAGGAATAAACGTGCATGCCTAGAAATGGAGAAAATGAGAGGTGTGAAACTACCGTACCATATTTCAAGATAAGAGACGTTGTTACAAATTATTTTACAAATCCACCCTAATTGACCTTAAAATCAGCTACCAATTCAAATCATCAGCAGCAGTCATGTCGCTCTCAAAATGTATTAAGTGTAAGTTCGAGGCAATGCTGCTGAAAAGTAGTTTCTTGGGGTGACGGAGGTTATCTGTTAGGTAACAATCCGGAGGCGAGAGCAATATCGTGTCTGAAACAAGGATGCTCCTGGGGTGTTTTTTCTCATTACGAGTGAATGTCGATTACAGGAATGATAGCCTCGTCTGCTGTAATTGACCCGTTGCTTCAAATTGATACCATCTGTCTTCATACAGATGTAATGACCTTGTAATAAATCGACAGTTTATTGCATTAACCCTGACTCCGTTTGACAAGTGGCTGCTGCCTGCGAGGGGGGGGTCAAAATGGATCAAGGGGGCTGACGTTCACTTACGGGGCGCAAAGTTGGCCGAGCAACTTTGTGTGCCTACTTGATACGACAAGGTGTGTGTTTTGGCTGTGTGTGTGTGTGTGTCCTCAGAGCCAGGACGGGCGCTTCGAAGTTCGTGGTCGCCATGGCAAGTCCATGCTGACCATCAGCGGCGTGAGGCTCGCCGACTTGGGTCGCTTCGACTGTGAGGCGCTCAGCAGGATCGGAGGCCATCAGAAGAGCATGTTCCTGGACATTGAGTGTGAGTATTGTTCATTTTCTGACCAGTGCTTGAAGCGGGAATAAAAGGACATTTCTGTTGAACCTCCTAGAGCTGCCATGGGCCTAATTAAAGGATAAGGTCATCAATTTTGGATCTGTATGTAATTTGTCTACATACCTGTAATATTGGGACCCACAGACAGTATTGACCCCCGAGTCAGCTGTTGAAACGGTGAGCTTCGTTGCCTCTTATCTCAAAAACAGCCATTCTGTGAAAACAATACGGTGACCAGCTGATGTCTTTATTTCAACCGTCTGGAAAGCAGCAGCACCGCACCGTTTCCACTAAAATCAGAAATCAGAGCTAATTTTGATTTATGTCCTTTGCAACTTTTGCGTTTACTCTCTACTCCCCTGTGGAGCCTACAACTGTTTTGTCTTGAGATATTTTGTCAAACCACGTTTGGACTCACTGTTAGCAGCAAGAGGCCTAGCAACAGGAGCTCGCTGTTTCAACTAACTGCTGAATCTGGAGCCAAGATTGTCTGCAGATCCAAGTATTAGAGGTATGCTGGAGGCAAATTATATATATAGGTCCAAAATCGATGTAAATATAGTTTAATAGTAAAAGGAATATTTATATCAGATCCAGACTGTGTAGTGGCAAACACAGAGACACACACACATGCACACACAAGCAGACAAAACTACACAGGCCCCCATCCACACACTGATATTTATCTATGATATGTGCACACCCACACACACACACACCCACACACACACACACACATACACACTCGCTCTCAGAACAGAAAATGCAAGATACACATTCTCATCGGTGCGACTAACCAAGGGAGGAACATGTGAACTCCTTGCAGTCATACATGGAGTTCAATAGTTCAGTAGCGCTTAGGTCTAATATTTCTGTTAACGCTGCGCCTGTTTTTCCTTCTCAAGAACATCAGATGAATGTAAACACTCCGTCCCCCCCCCCTCCCTGCCCCGCCAGCTACACCACCCACAGCCTCCAGAAGGGTTAATTAGTGAGAGGATATCCTGCATCGCTATTCGGTTTCTCCCCCCGTCAGCTCTCTACTTACTGATGAGCGCGCCCGTTCCCTTCTCCTCCTGGTTGTTTGGGGTTATTTGGGGTGGGCCATCCCCTGCCTAATGAGCTCTGAAGCAAAGATCTCCATTTTGGCCTTGGAACGATTAGGTTCATTACGAGAGCGGTTCCGTTGCCTGAACGAGGCCGATAACAACGCAAGCAACACTGGAGGGGGAGTGCGGTTTGGTAGCAGCCTTTCCCCCCCCCCTTGAAGCTCAGAGGAATGACAAGGAGAAAGGGCAGAGAGAGAGAGAGAGAGAGAGAGAGAGAGAGAGAGAGAGAGAGAGAGAGGGAAGGGGAACATATCTCCTTTGTCATGTGAAAACCTTGCAACTCCAATTTTGGTGATTTTTATGTTTTCACTTGAGCTGAGAGATTACATGATCCTCTGTGGGCTGAGAAAATAAGACGACCCTTGGGCTTATGAAACCCCTTCAAAACCTGTTTTTCATAATTCCTGAAAAGTTGACATTTCAGAGTTTTTCACAGTTTTCACAGAGACGATATACACTACCAGACACACCTGATTGAATGTACTGTGTTTCTCATTCTCTGAAAGCCATTTTGATCTAAAGGCTTCTGCTTAAATGCTTGAAATGTGTTTCTTAGGCACATATAAATAGTGAAGTTGATGCCTATGTATGAATTTCTTTCCAAAGCCTTTGCCTTTCCATCAAGGCAAAGGGCGGCTACTTTAAAGAATCGAAAATATATATAATCTTTATTTAACTAGGAAGTCACATTGAGATTAAAACCTATTTTACAAGTGAGACCTAGCCAAGACAGGGTCAAATAGCAGCAACAAACACATAACAGGACAACAACATCAAATCACAACTGGTGGGACAAGAATACATTACATAATAAAGTGCATAAACAAAAACAAGGCAGCAATATTTAGTGTTATCAATATCAATAATATCATCAAGTGTTTGTTAGTTGAAGCAACTGCAGCTAACAGTGACCACTTCCATTATTATACGTTTAAAATCATTTAAAGAGGTAAGAGTATCAAGTTTAAGATTGGCATGCAAATCGTTCCAGGACCAAGGACCATAGTAGAACAGGCTTGATTTGCCAACCTCTGTTCTGCTAGAAGGCTTTAAACTGAAGCCATTTGTGTGACCTAAGATTATGACTGCTTTGCAAAGGTAAAAACTTCTGGCTTAAGTAAGTAGGTAATTTACCTGAAATAATCTTATAGACTAAAATGTACCAGTGTTGAAGCCTACGCAAAGTGAGGGATGACCATCCTATCATGCTGTATAAGGTACAATGATGGGTCCTAAAGCTAGCATTAGTGTCATTCCTCAAGGCTGAGAAAGGGCATATGAGATAGTTTTGATTTGTTTCACACTTTTTTGATCACTGAATAATTCCATTTGTGTTATTTCATAGTTTTGATGCCTTTACTAGTATTTTCAAATGTGAAAAATAGTAAAGAATAAAGAAAAATGTGTGTGTTCTGACTGGCAGTGTTCAAACAGTCTTCATGTTCTGTGTCTTCCTCCGCCTCCGACCGGAGTCCCACTCCACAGACAGACGCAGACTGTGTGTGTGTGTGTGAGTGCGGCGGGGCTGAGCCAGCCGCTGCCACCGAACTAATGAACTCATTTACTAAGTCACTGCAGGCTGCAGGGGGATAACACGTCCTCGGCTGTGACAGAGAGCCAGGCATCAATCTCTTTAATGGAATCCTGCAAGCGAGCATAAAACAACCATAATGCCTCTCCGACTGGGCCGGGCTGACTGGGCCGAAAGAAATCCACACGACAGCTCGCCGCTCCCGTCCTCCATTACTGCCCCTCCTATTTCCCGGGCCAAATGAGCTTCTGTTTGCATCCTTTATTTTTATTCTTGGGGAGATGATCGTAATGGAGATTTTTTTCCCCCAGCATGAGGTGGCTTCAATTAAGTTGGAGTTTTTCTTTTTAACATTGCAGAGGGAGTGTGGGATGTGGTAATGAAATGCTTTTTTCTTCTCCCTTTGAGGAATTTGTGGGATAAGCCCGAGCAACTCATTTCTCCGTCTTTGATCATCCAGCACAGCTCCACCTTTGATTTGAGTGTTTAATTGGCTGCCACAAATTTCGGCGACACCAACAATTACTCTTTTACATAATGGAATTTAGGTCTCGCTTTAGCCTACAAGCTGCATTGCCTTGAAACGCGGCACGATTGAGACTCAATATCTTTGTGTTTTGGACAGACATACCAAAGTTCTTGACCAACCACACCATCTTCTACTCATGGGAGGGGAACCCAGTGAACATCAGCTGCGATGTGATGTCCAACCCGCCCGCCACCATGCTGTGGAGGAGAGAGCGCTTCACCATCTCCGCTGAGGGAACCGCTAATACTCGGGTACATAGCACAGAGGGCAGGTCTCTTCTGGAGGTGAGTGAAAGTCCTGCGACAGAAACCACAACTGTGTCATTAGTCAATTTTCTTGCAATTAGAGTCCATGAGCAACCTCTCACATTCATGCCCGAAGAACACATTATTTACACTCAGTTGCAGCCATTGCACCATAAAATAGGATCAAAGTGGTTTAATTGGTTCAAGCATGAGTTCATCTTGGGCTTTTCTTTTTTCTTTTTTCCTTTCTTTGGTTGCAGGTGACCCCTATGTCCGACAGGGACTTTGGGCGCTACAACTGCACAGCCAGGAACAACATTGGAGTACGATACCAGGAGTTCATCTTAGCCCAGGCAGGTGAGTGTACCCAAGAATTATATGGCACCTATTCACTGGATCACACCACAAACTAATACACTCCATCTTAACAAGTCATTTAGTCCATTGTTGAGACCTAAAATTGCAATTTTCGTAAAACAAATGAAAAATCTGTCAGTGAGGTTAGATAATTTCACGTGTTTCCAATGAAAATCAAGTTGTTTCAAGAATTTGGGAGAATCAAGTGTCATTTTCTTGATAGTAGTGCAGTGATCTGCCTTATTCTGACTTGTTTCAACATATTGACACTCATTTCTAGAAAATTCCAATGTTATTAATGTAATTCCAAAGTTACAATGCAGTTATCTCACCTCACTGGCAGAAATTTTCTCTTGTTTTAAGAAAAATAAGATTTGAAGGCTGAATATGAAACTAAATTACTTGCAAAGATGGATGTTTTTTGCAGTGTACAACTGGTGACACTGAAATTCCACATTATAAGTCCAGAATCTGTGGAATCTGAGACCCCACAGCTTTTGAACTCAGTCCTTTCACAGCAACTCCAACCGTTCAACTATTTTGTAACCCTCCAGCTCTCTACTAATGGTAATGGCCTTATTTGCAATTCACGTGAAGATAAATTCCACTACAACTCCCAACCCCTTTTCAGCCTAGCCTAATCTCAAATAGTGCCGGCTGATTTACCATACCCCTCGCTATTTACTGAAGTACCCCCTAATTTACGGTAGCGCGGGCTAATACACAATAGTGCAGTCCAATTTTCTTTAGTGCAGATTGAATTGCTCTGGCTAAGGAGAAAAGTAGTGAGTAAAAAGCTGACCTAATATGTCGTCCTGTTGGAAACAATGTGTTTTGGAAGTTGTTCTGAGACATACAAATATGCACGGATGCACATGCACACACACACACACACACACACACCATACACATGTTATTTCAGCATTTCCAGGGCCAGTAAGGGAAGATGGATGATTTCAAATAAGGGGCCAGGCTAAAACTCATATGTTCCTCACACACTGTCTTCAAAGCTAATCATTTAAGTGTGTCAAAACCCTTGGGTAATAACTACTAGAAACTTCCCAAACAGATGCTGGCATCTAGCTTATCTCCCTCCTACTTGTGAAGAAGTTTGCACTGTATCAAACTGTTTTGATTTAAACAGGGCCGTCTGTGATGATTTAAATATGGCAGTGATGGTTATTCAAACTAAGAAACTCTGTTTTATTTGAAACAGCCCAGCGAGTCCTGAGGTGTGGATCTAAGACAAAAAAAAAGTCCAAGGACAAATGAAAGATGCGGCTGAGAGAGAGATGTCAGCGATGTACCACCGCACCTCGAAATAAAGTCAATTATGTTAAATGGCTTTCAAAACTTAGAGTTATTATAGCAATAATATCAGAGAGGGTGGTCTGTGCTTTGATTCTGGGTATGACAATGATGCAATAGGTACGAGGCACAACCGAGTGCCGTTGGCAACATTAAAAATACTTGTATTTATTGTAAAAAAAAATGCACTCAAGGCTATTATTATTATATTATGGCTTCTTTAGTGCAGTTACCAATGCATGTGTATTGTCTGAAAAGTTTTCCTCAAAGTAGCCTGCATACATAAGGATAAAAAACTGGAGAAAAAAAAGAAAGATTGCAAAGTAGCTCCCTGTTTACCACAAGGCTAGTCGTTTTTCATAGCAATTATCAGTGTGGTTGGAGTGCTTCTTTGACCAATCCGATTGCTTTGTAGGTTGATCAAAGTAATTATCAGCAACATTTTCATATAAATAAATGTCCGTTTTGCGACTCTCTGTTAACGATCGATAACGTATAACAGTGATTCAACCTATAGCCAGTTCATGAAAGAAGGGGTCCCTCTTTCCCGGGAAAAATGCTGTAGAGGAAGTGATGCGTTTTATATTTATGGAAGCAGCAACAGCTTGGAATAAATATAAGAAGGTAGAACAAATAGAAGAAGCCACAGTCTACAATGAGTGTATTTATTATTACAGCAAAGGAGCATGCTTAATGAAAGTGGGTTCCTTGAGGAGATCTACCAGAAACATACCACTTGCACACACTGGACCTCCACAGGACTAGTCCAGCAGTCTTCCCTTCCATGATCCTGGAGTGCGAGTCAAACACCTTAATTCCACCTCTAGTATCATCCAATTGTCCTTAACTTCCTGCAGTACAGCCAGCCTACAAGATGAAAACAGAAAGGAGTTGGAAATCGACTGTGAACTGGAGGTTTTCTATATTGGCCTCAAAGGATTAAGTTGTTTCTACATAGATAAAGGTGTGTGTGTGTGTGTGTGTGTGTGTGTGTGCGTGCGTGCCTGTATGCACGCATGCACAAATATAATCGTGGATGGAGTTCACAGACTTCTGAAAGGCCTTCACGTAATAGAAGATTCCATTTAGTTGGCTCTGGCCCCTTGGGCTCGGTGAAATAAAATCTTTTTCTCGCCAAAACAACTATTGAATTCACAGATAAATGCGACAATTATTTCTGAACAAATGGAGTTAACACCTGTCTGCCGTTGCCAGAGCTGCAGCCATGGAAAACTGTGCTTCCAGCTTCGATAATGGAAAAGTTTTATGTGTATTGCACTTTGCTACATTTTCTTCTTCTCGCAGCATGCTTACCTCAACACGACTCCATAAGCAATCAAACTCTGATATTGGCTGCCCTTCGAATCATGTATTCATCGGCCGTGTTAGGGCTTTTTATTGATAACTGACTCTTTCTGTTGATAAGAAACCAGTACACTTGCTGAAAAAGTAACAAAGAAAACAAAAAATATATGAATCGTCTCGCCTACACTCCTTCAAGCGTGTGAAATATGATTTTCAGATTAACAGAAGCAAATAAAACAAAGTGTGTGACTGTGACAGGCAAGACTGATGGTCATGATGCAACAGTAGTTTTGAAGTGATGCAATGGAGTCGCTGTCTTTTGTCTGACACTTGTCATTGTTCTGTGTTTCAAGACGTACCGTCGAACCCATACTCGGTGCGTCTGTCAGCTGTCTCCCAGCGCCTGGCGACCGTCACCTTCATGAAGCCCGACTCCCACGGCGGCGTTCCCATCAGCCACTATCTGGTGCAGTACAAGGAGGTGGGCTCCCAGGACTGGAGGGACGTCAAGTCGCACAGCGTCCAGAGTGAGTGACACCCTGATTCTTTTCATTTCCTTCAAAGTGCATTAACAGAAGTGTGAC